>NC_135783.1:342639321-343013071 GCF_051106095.1 Pogona vitticeps
TTATTTATTTATTTATTTATTTATTTATTTATTTATTTATTTATTTATTTATTTATTTATTATCAATTGCTTATCAATTAGCTATTTCCTATTGCCTGAAAATAAGGACAGAAGAGCTAGATCTGGTGATCTTATAATCGTTTGTCCTTTGATGAATTCTATTTCTGAAAAATGCTCTGGATCACAACAACTGGATTGGAGGTCAGATGGTCTCTCTGGGCACCTTGCCATTACAAAGGACCCCTTATAGCAAGAAGGAATAGAAGATCATCTCAAGATCGAACTCAGTGTAGAAGAGCACCCATCACTGTGAGAAATAATTCCATAATTATTTGGGACTGTTTGTTTGCCACAGCAAAAGCTTTTCTCACTCCCTGTAGTTTGCATTTTTGTGTAAATTGTCATCACAGGCTTCATTTGCAACTACGATTTCTCAGTCACAGAAGCCTGCATGAACCACATGTTGGAAATGTGGAGATTTCAGCTTGAATGACGATTTGAGCTTTAATGACAGGTTGTGATGTATAGTTTCATCCTTGAGGCAACAAGATACAGTATTTGGTGCTCCTGTAGGAAAACGCCAACTGCTTTTGGTACTGCATTAAGAGCCGTTTACTGCAGTGTTGATATTATATCTGAAAGCAAAAGTTGAAGTTTGTGTTACAACTGAACATGAGTTGAAAAACGAAATCCCATTAGACCTTACCTAAGCATTTCTAGGAGACATCACATGCTACCTATTCCACTATAAGCAAAGGATTGAGTTCAATTTGAAGGATTGTTCTGAAGTTTATTTAGAAGTAAGTCTCTTTGAGGACATAATCCATAAGCAAACTTTGCTCAGCAAACGGATTAATATGCAAATGAAATAGGAATGATATTTGTTTCATAGTGACAGGAAACACAAGTCTACAAAAAAGAAAAAAGAGAAGAAATGAGAAATTGGTATTTTAGATTCTTTATTTTAGATTCCTTCTCACAGAACTTTTAGCTTGGGTGATAAATTGGATGTGTTTAATGTTGCTCTAATTCTCCTTCAAGAGACCCAGGAGACCATTTAGTTTTTAAAAAAAGAAAAAGAAAAGGAAATAGAATAAGCATCCTTTTTGTAATATATTCTCCTGAAGCGAGGAAGGTAGGTGAGAAATAAATCCATTTACTAGGCCCCTTCCTTTTCTTTTCCTTGGTTTGTAGTACACAGACCTTCTAGACCACTGGTTCTTAACCTTGGGTTACTCAGGAGTTTTGGACTGCAACTCCCAGAAGCCTTCACCACCAACTGTGCTGGCTGGGGTTTCTGGGAGTTGCAGTTCAAAAACATCCGAGTAACAAAGGTTAAGAACCACTGTTCTAGACCAGTGCTTCTCAACCTTAGGTTCCAGATGTTCTTGGACTACAACTCCCAGAAATCCCGGCCAGCACAGCTATGGTGAAGACTTCTGGGAGTTTTCATCCAAGACCAGCTGGAGACCCAAGTTTGGGAACCATTGTTCTAGACTGTTTGGTCTTCTATGTTCCACTCGAACAAAATAGTTGAGTCATCAGTAGCCACCACCCCAAATGCCTCTGCGGCATGATGTCAATTCATCCCATCACTGTGGGAGGTTTTCCCATTCCTACCACCAATCCCAAAACACTACCAGATGGTCTATTACTGCCTGGAGCTACAGTGGTAAGAAGCCGCTGGTTATAGAAAACATTACAAAAGAGTGTGACTTTCAGAGTTGAAGATGAATATGTAGAGCAGAGCGATTAAAAGAGACCTGGAAAGTCTAAAGCCAGAGAGGTTACTTCGATTTACATATCTCTGTAAATTCCATCACGTCTCCAGTACTCCTGTGATAGAGTATAGATGAACATACTGTATTTAACTAAGTAGCATTACTGGGAAGTATAGAGAAGAAGTAGGAGGAGGGGAGGATAAGGTTGCCAACTTTTCCAGCTGAGCGAAGACACTGTAGTTGTTGTGGGTTTTCCGGGCTCTTTGGCCATTTTCTGAAGGTTGTTCTTCCTAACGTTTCACCAGTCTCTGTGGCCGGCATCTTCAGAGGACAGCACTCTGTGCTCTGGTGGTGTCCTCTAAAGGTGCCGGCCATAGAGACCGGTGAAATGTTAGGAAGAACAACCTTCAGAACACGGCCAAAGAGCCTGGAAAACCCACAACAACCATTAGATCCCAGCCATGAAAGCCTTCGTGAATACGAACACTGTAGTTTTTGCATTTTAAAGTGGCTTAGTGTTCTGACATTAGCAGGTAACAGTGTTCATGTCGAACCATAACAGCTTAATCCACTGATTATTTTGCAGATCAAGCTATTGAACAAAGCCAGGCTGGGCTTGATTTCTAATCAGTTGGCAACTCGAAGGAAGATAAGAGATGCCACTGCAGGTGGGAAATATTTTCCAACACACTTCTCCTACCTTTCGCATTTAGCTTTTACATTTGCATTTCTCTCTATGTGCACACGCTGCCTGAAATTAAATATTTCCACTTCTCTATTAATCCCTTGGACATTTGCACCAGGCACGACGGAGGATTCAGCAATTGTTTATCAGAGGGCAAAATCAGGGAATTATACAGAGGAAAATCGTTTGCAGAAATACCTAAAACACAGTATTTAATCACCACAACTCTAGCAAATGTATCCATGGGTCGGACCTTTTGCCATTTTGAAGAACCATGCTCTGTATTTAAATCAAAACCACATACTTCAGTCTTTGCTCTTCTCCACATCATTAGGCCAGCTGTGTGGAAGAAAGGGACTTTATGCACACTCAGCTATTTCAATGAAATGCTTGTGATTTAATGACCAAATCCAACCCTTTGCAAGCAGTGATGGAATTTATCCTCAGAGAAACAAGCACACTGGCTATGAGAGGGTTGGGGAAGGATGCAATAGACTGTTCTGTTCAAACTCTGTGATCCTGTAGCACAGGCATACAGTGGTGCCTCGCTTAACAATTGCTTCGTTAAATGACAAAACCGCTATACAATGACTCTTTTGCGATCGCAAAATGATGTTTTAATGGCAAAATTCGCTTCCCAACAATCGGTTCCCTGCTTCAGGAACCGATTTTTCACTAGATGATGTTTTTAAAACAGCTGATCGGTGGGTTCAAAATGGCTGCCCACTGTGTAAAATGGCTCCCCGCTGTGTTTTTGGACGGATTCCTCACTATACAGGCAACAAAAATGGCCGCCCTTATGGAGGATCTTCGCTGGACGGTGAGTTTTCAGCCCATTGGAACACATTGAACGGGTTTTCAATGCGTTTCAATGGGATTTTTTATTTTGCTTAATGAGGATTTCGCTGTACAGTGATTTCGCTGGAACGGATTATCCTCATTAAGCAAGGCACCACTGTACACAACAGCAGAAAAAGACAAATTCTGCCTGTTAATGTGGCTTGGAGAAACCTTTCTGGGCTGGGGTGATTGTCAATCGATCCAGCATTAGCCAATCATTTCCCTCTGTATTCAAAGAGTGCCCCGCCTATCTGCGAGTTGTGTTATTTCCCTCTCTTTTGTCTGTTAGAAGTCAGTAGTTTTGCTGTTCTTTTTTAGTTTGGTGTTGTTACATACAGCACTGATGTTACCTGTCTGTCATGGGTTTGGAGGGAAAGTTCCATCCTATGGGGAGTGGAAGGCGGGACATCAGGAGGAGGGGCTGTACTGTATATATGTGTGGAGCGTGTGTGGAGGAGAAGGAGAAGAGCTGAGAGAAGAAGCTTGAGTGGGAGTCTGTGTGTCAGACAGGGTACTACTGTGTGTCAGTCAGTACCAACCTGATAGGTTCAGGTGTCTGTAGGGTTAGCCAGAACTGATAGGTTCAGGGTCTGTGCTTTAGTTAAATGCGTTCTGTGTGAACCAAACTAGTGTATGTATGATTGGGACTAAGCCACGTTACTGTATCTTATTCATTTGATCATTTTATTTTCCCTGTGTGTTATGTAAATAAACCTTGTTCTTTTATTTGTTAAAAATCCATCCCTGGTCTGTGTGACTTCTTATAGGGAATGGTTGGTGGCAGCTTAGTGAAACTGTGGCATATCCCAGTAGGTCTGGGGTTGTCACATTGGTTGGTGTCCAGCGTGTGGGATACGACTGGTCCAGTTGTCCAGTGGTCCAGCAAAGCCTTGGCAAGTGTGCCCAGAGCAAGGGGGGTCTAGTCAGGGACAATCTGAGGGCGCGTAGGTAATCTTCTAGGCGTACCTCACGGGGAGGTGCGCTAGTGGAAGAACGTGCCAACTCTGGGGACTAGATTAGGGAGCTCTGAGGCAACCTGTTTTGGCGGGAAAAAGCTGAGGCAAAACTGTGTGAAGTGGCAGTGATCTAGCCTGTCTGCTGAGAGGCCTAGCAGAGGGGGGTGGACTCTGGCTGGCAACAGTTGCAAGTTAGTGCTGAAAGAACAGCAGCAATCTATAGAAGGCTGGTTCTGAGGCAAAAAAAAAAGTGGTCGCTTTATTTTGAGGCTTGACTTTTGAAAGCAGCCTGTTCTGGGGGGGGGGGATTATGCCCTTGACTCGAAGCCAAATGGCAGAAATGGGTGAAGTGAGGGAACCCCAGGTAGACCAAGGTTCTGAGGATGAATTTGGCTCAGTGCAGGATGACAGCACGGGAGAACAGAACCCAGAACTCAGAAAAATGCTCCTAGCCCAACAGCATGAACTGAGGGTGAGGGAGATGGAGCAAAGGGAAAGGGAGAAACAAAGACAATTTGAATTAGAGAGAATGGAAAGAGAAGAAAGATTGGAGAGAGAGAAAATGGCGTTTGAGTTAAGAAAATTGGAGTTGATGAATCAGAACAATAATAACAATAGAGATTCTGAGGTGGGCCAATTGTCTAAAACTGACCTGAAGAAATTCCCTGTATACCACAAGGGAGATTGCCCTGAGGTGTTCTTTTCCCTCGTGGAAAGAGCGTTTGTGGACTTCTCAGTAAGGGAAACTGAGAAGATGACCATCATGCGATCTTTAATCAGTGGCAGCCTGGCAGAAGTCTATGCAGAGATGCCAGAGGAGCTGTTAAAAGATTTTGCAGAGTTTAAAAAACTGGTGTTTGCAGACATGGGATAAATGCGGAACAGCTGAGGCAGAGATTCAGGTCACTCACCAAGAAACCAGAGCAGACTTTTACCCAAGTGGGGGCCCAACTGGTGAGGCTGCTAGAGAAATGGCTATCTCAGGAGGGAACAGAGACCTTTCAGCAGCTCAAAGACTTGATAGCGCTGGAACAGTTTTATTCAGTCCTGCATGGGGAACTGAAGTTCCAGGTGAGGGAAAGGAAACCGAAATCTGTGGCCGAAGCGGCCGAAATCGCAGATTTTATTTCCCAAATAAGAAAGCCCTTAGGTGAGGGGAAATCGATAGGTAAACCTAAAGAAACCTACAGCAAGTACTCTCAGGGACCAGGAAAAAACCAGCAAGTGGGAGGGGCCCATGGTGAAGGGAAGCCCTCAGACACGAAACCAAGACCTCAGATTTTGGAGGGAAAACCAAAACCAGATGAGAAGGACTCCAAGTACAGCAGAAAATGTTATTTCTGTCAAGGAAAGGGCCATCTAATCTCAGAGTGTGAGAAATTAAAGCAGCTAAAAGGAAATGTGCCTCATGATTTGAGTGGAACCAAGCCAAAAGCTGTGTTCTGTGTCCAGAAAGAGCAAAGCTCCTTGCCACTGAGGGAGCCTGTTGCCATGGCTACTCAATCTGGAACAGTTACATCTGCTGATCAGGCTGAGGAAAATGGTCCTCTTGTGGAGGTCAAGGGCTGCTTGCTAGTGAGAACAGATTCGCAGTTGTTTGAAACCGCAGGGGTGGACGTAGGAATACTTGACCATCAGTATAGGGGGCTAAGGGATACTTGTTCCCAGGTGACCCTGTGCCATCCAGATATTATTCCTAGGGAGTATATAATCCCGAATGAGAGCGTGAAGGTGGCAGGGATTGAGGGACAGGTGATCTCGCTGCCAGTAGCGGAGGTACCTGTGAACTTTCAAGGCTGGAGGGGAGTTTGGCGGCTAGCGATTTCATCGACTCTGCCAGCAGCCGTGCTCGTGGGAAATGACCTGGCTGAACATGTGAAACGGGTGCTAGTGATTACACGCTCACAAGCCACCACGGGAACAGTTCAGGGGGGTACTGATGAGCCCGAGACGGAAGCAGGTGGGGGGAGTTCAGAAGCTGTGGTGGAAACCTTAACCACAGACAGCCGGTTTGGCCAAGAGCAAAAGGCAGACGCCACTCTCCAAAAGTGTTTTGAACAGGTGACAGACGCCCAGCTAACACCTGAAACCCCAGTGAGATTTCGAGAGAAAATGGGAATTTTATATAGAGAGACCCTGAGGAATATCTCAAAAGGGGGAGATGGGATCAGAAGTCAGCTGGTGGTACCTGAAAAGTATCGCCCCATGATCTTAAAAAGGGGGCACTCTGACATGTTTGCTGCGCACTTAGGGGTGAACAAAACACAACAGAGAATCACACAGAATTTTTACTGGCCTGAAATAGGGAAGCAGATCAAGGAGTTCTGTAAACAATGTGATGTGTGTCAGAGGCAGGGGAATAACCGTGACAGGACCAAAGCAAAGTTGTGCCCTTTGCCTGTGATTGACACTCCGTTCAAATGTATAGGGGTGGATATTGTGGGACCTTTGCCCAAGGCCACAAAGAGGGGGAACCGGTTCATTCTCACCATTGTGGACCATGCCACAAGGTACCCTGAAGCCATACCCTTGACTAACATTGAAACTAACACAGTGGCAGATGCCTTGGTGGGGTATATGTCCAGGATGGGATTTGCCTCAGAAATAATCACAGATTTGGGCGCATCGTTTACATCGAAGCTCATGAAACGGTTATGGCAAATCTGTGGAATTAAACACAAGGAAACCACTGCCGATCACCCCGAAAGTAATGGGTTAACGGAGAAGTTCAATGGGACTCTGATGCGCATGATTAGGGCTTACTTGGCAGAGAATCCAAACAATTGGGACCAGAAGCTGCAATCCCTTCTGTTTGCTTATCGATCAGTGCCACAAGCCGGTACCGGGTTCAGTCCGTTTGAACTTTTATTTGGGAGAAGGGTGAAAGGGCCCCTTGATTTGATCAAACAAAATTGGGAGCAGATCACCCAGGATGACCCACAAGACGTTGTGACATACATAGACACCTTGATGAATGACCTAAAGAGAAACCTAGAGCTAGCAGCAGAAAACCTGCAAGCTCAGAAGGTCAGACAGAAAACATGGTATGACCACAAAGCTAGAGAGAGGCACTTTGACCCAGGGGAGGAAGTGCTTTGGCTTAGGCCCTGCAGAGAGAACAAACTGCAGCTCAAATGGGCAGGACCATATAGGGTCATTTCCAAGATGTCAGACCTGAACTACCTTATAGAGCAGGAGGAGAACCAAGCAAGGAGGGTGGTTCATGTGAATGCCCTAAAACCCTACTACAGAGGGGAACAGAGGGTTTTATTTGCGATAAAAGCAGCTGAGAGTGAGGAAGCTGAATTACCCTTCTGGGAGGGTAGAGGGGAAGTAAAATACAACCCAGAGGAGGTAAAGATCAGTCCTGCACTCACCCAAGACCAGCAGCAAGAACTAAAAATGCTGCTCATCAAATATCAAAAGGTGTTTTCCAATAAGCCGGGGATAGTGAAGGGAGTGATGCATCGGATCCACACAGGGGATGCACCCCCGCAAGCCGTATCCCCATACCGAGTGACGGGACCCTATAGGGACAAGGTGCGGAAGGAGCTGGACGAGATGCTTAGGGAGAACATAATCGTCCCCTCTTCTAGTCCTTGGTCCTCTCCGATAGTCCTAGTGGACAAGCCTGATGGGAGCATTAGGTTTTGTGTAGATTACAGGAAATTAAACCGCGTAACCACTCCTGATGCCTACCCAATGCCCAGGCTAGACAACCTGATTGAAACCATAGGGGGTTGTCGGTTCATCTCATCATTGGACCTGGTAAAGGGATATTGGAAATTAAGAATTGATCCCAGGGATCAAGAAAAGACCGCCTTTTGCAGCCCTTTTGGTCTCTATGAGTTTCGAGTCCTGAGCTTTGGTCTCAGAAATGCACCAGCCACATTCCAAAGGCTGATGGACCAGACCTTAGCAGGGCTCAGTGACTTTACTGTGGCCTACATTGACGACATAGGGATCTTCGGTAATACCTGGGAAGATCACCTGAAACACCTGGAGTTAGTGCTGCAGAGGTTAAGTGCAGCAGGGCTAACAGTAAAGGCGAGCAAATGTCAGCTGGGTAGCCCAGAAATAAAATATTTGGGTCACATGGTAGGGGGAGGAGTGATCAAACCCCTAGAGGCCAAGATAGAAGCAGTTTGTGATTGGCCTAGACCCAACACCAAGAGAAAAGTCAAATCATTTCTTGGGTTGGTGGGCTACTACAGAAAGTTCATCCCGAGGTTTAGCGAGATTGCGGCTCCGCTGACCGATCTGACGAGGAAGAAGACTGATGACCGCATCCCGTGGACCAGCGACTGTGAGGAGGCGTTCCAGAGGTTGAAGGAGGCCCTCATCAACTATCCAGTGCTGCGTGCTCCAGACTTCGACCGGGAGTTCATCATCTACACCGATGCGTCTAACAGCAGGGTAGGAGCAGTTCTTTGCCAGGAGGATGAAAATGGTGACCAGCATCCAGTGTCCTACCTGAGTAGGAAACTCCAGAAAGGTGAGAGACATTTGGCAACAGTGGAGAAGGAGTGCCTGGCCATAGTCTACGCGATCCAGAAGGCCAAGCCTTACATCTGGGGAAGACATTTTATTCTGTGCACTGACCATTCACCACTGCAATGGTTAAAGACAATGAAAACCCACAATAGTAAACTTATGAGGTGGGCTTTAAACCTGCAAGACTATGACTTTGAAGTGAAGGTGGTCAGAGGGTCAGTGAACTGTGTTGCTGACGCCTTGTCAAGAAGATGAAGAATGAAGACGGCGAAGAAACATGGACTATGTATATATTTTGATGACTAAAGGTTAAATGTACCTGTTTTTTGAACTTGGTTTGTATGAATAAAGGTAAATTGATGTATTGTAAATGGTAAATGTTTAACTTAGAGTGTAAGTAGAAGTAAGTATGGTATTGTATGTTATTGTATAACTGTTTTTGTATGTTTTGAATCCAGGTTGTTTTTTTTGTGAAAAGCACCTTAGCTTTCCCCCTACAAAACAACTTATAAAGAGGGGAGGTGTTACATACAGCACTGATGTTACCTGTCTGTCATGGGTTTGGAGGGAAAGTTCCATCCTATGGGGAGTGGAAGGCGGGACATCAGGAGGAGGGGCTGTACTGTATATATGTGTGGAGCGTGTGTGGAGGAGAAGGAGAAGAGCTGAGAGAAGAAGCTTGAGTGGGAGTCTGTGTGTCAGACAGGGTACTACTGTGTGTCAGTCAGTACCAACCTGATAGGTTCAGGTGTCTGTAGGGTTAGCCAGAACTGATAGGTTCAGGGTCTGTGCTTTAGTTAAATGCGTTCTGTGTGAACCAAACTAGTGTATGTATGATTGGGACTAAGCCACGTTACTGTATCTTATTCATTTGATCATTTTATTTTCCCTGTGTGTTATGTAAATAAACCTTGTTCTTTTATTTGTTAAAAATCCATCCCTGGTCTGTGTGACTTCTTATAGGGAATGGTTGGTGGCAGCTTAGTGAAACTGTGGCATATCCCAGTAGGTCTGGGGTTGTCACAGGTGTTATCTGTTTGTACTGTACATAATATAACATTTTTAATTCTTTCTGATACTAATATGTCAGAGTGAGTTATTGGGATTGTACCTGCCAGTGAATGAGAAAGGGGTTGACTATCTGAGGAACTTGAAGCTATTCTCTACTGTGAGTCTCTGTACTTCTGTTGAGTATCAAAAGGGGATTTTAAACTTCAATGTATAACATCATGTTTTCAATCAGTTGACAGGGAACATTGGCAGCAGATATTTTGATGTCTTTCGTTTAGCATATATGGTTGACTATCTTGTTTTTCCTCTAATCAGTTGGTGCCGTTTTCCTTATAACTCCATCTCCATGCTAAGAAAAGCCACCCTTGTGAAGAAAAGCTGAATGGTACTTAATAGGAAGTTCAGAAAGAGAAAATGTAGTTTGTTCCTCACTCTACCCTTTTAAATCCTGACATCCCTTGTTTGCAGTTTGCCTGGAAGTGGAGGTCTCAAGAATATCATAGAATCATAGAATAACGGAGTGGGAAGAGACCTATAAAGGAGGGGCCTATCCCAGCCAACTCAAAGTGGAAATTGTATAAATTGCTGGGCTTGGATCACATTATAGGAGAAGAAGACATAGTTAAGCCTCTGTTTCTCACAGGGTTTCTTTATAAATTGCCATTATATCTGACAGGTGCATAAAAACGCATCACAAGGGAAGATATTGCTAGCACACATCCAGCTACCAGAAACAAGGAAATAAGCTATTGATCTTTCATGCACTCTTTCTTCCATATGCTGAGGTAATTACTTTAAACTAAGCAATCAAAAATACATGGTGAAGACATCAGCAAGATAACTTGTGAAAAAAAAAAAATCAGATTTATTCCCAGCTTGGGGGAACAGTATCTGGAATATCTTCCATCATTCTGTAATTAGAGTGCTTTGTTCCTCACTCAGATATATTTACAAGGTTGCACTTCTGAACTTCCTTCGTTTTCACAGAATCATAGAACAAAGGAGTTGGAACGGGCCTATAATGCCCAACCCAAATCAAAGTATATCTGACAGGTGGTTGTCTAGAGCAGTCACCACTTCCCAAGGTAATTGGCTCCGTTGTCATGTCATAGTCCCTCCTTGTACTCTTCTTCTCCTGTCTTACTTATATGCATTTCTCCTGTTTTCCTTATTATCTCCAGGTCGAGCCTGCGTCCTGAGCACACTCCTGTACTGCAGTGAGTCCTGGACCCTTCATGCATGGCAGGAGAGAAAGCTGAACACGTTCCATATGTGTTGCTTCCGACGCATTTTTGGTATCACCTGGCAGGACAAAGTTCCAAATAGAGTACTCCTAGATTGAGCTGGAATTGTTAGCATGTATACATTACTGAAACTGTGATGTCTACGTTGGCTTGGGCATGTTGTAAGAATGGCTGATGGTCAGATTCCAAAGGATCTCCTGTATGGAGAATTAGTGCAGGGAAATCGCCCCAGAGGGAGACCACAGCTGCAATACAAGGATATCTGCAAACGGGATCTGAAGGCCTTGGAAATGGATCTCAACAGATGGGAAACTCTCACATCTGAGCGTTCAGCCTGGAGGCAGGCGGTGCATCATGGCCTCTCCCAATTTGAAGAGGCCCTTGTCCAGCAGGCCGAGGCAAAGAGGCAGTCACGAAAGCAGCAAAATCAGGCAGCTAGATGGGGTACAGATTGTATTTGTCCTCAGTGTAGAAGGGATGGTCACTCTTGAATTGACCTCCTCAGCCACACTACGCTGTTCCAAGTCCTCCATGCAGAGCACGATACCATAGTCTCTCGAGACTGAAGGATGCCTATTCTATTCTAATGTTACACCTATTAAGGTATGATTTCCAACATTTATTTTCATAAACACGGTGTGAACTTGCCTAGTCTTTCTCCCTCTGTATCGGCTTCCCCATTCCTTACATATCAACTTCTCTTAAAGTGAAGAGAAACAGAAAACATCTTCAAGTACATCCATGCATGGTTACTTAACAGGAAGAGAGAGTGACTTTTGCAGATGCTCAGAAATATGGTCTTCCTTATTATTATTGCTTTGAAAACAACAAGGGACAAACAACAAGGGAACACCTATAGTCCTGGCCTTGTATAAGCAAATCTAAGTAGAAGGCAAGGATGGATTTATTTACCCCTTGAGCTTTGTATAGTTTGCATTTCAGATCTCTGCACTCGGCACACACAGGACAGAAGTGGCTTCACGTGGTCGCCTCTCCTGGACTACTGCATTCCCCCCTTGTTCGTGGCAAAACAGCCACACCTCACCACCTGCTTGCTCTCTGTATTGCTTCCCCACAGCTGTTGCCTGCCAGGTTTGCTTTATGTCACGCACGGTGATCCGCAAAACATGTAACAGATTAATGATTTCGGCTAGAGATCGGGATACAAGGCTTAGCTGTTTCTCACCTCTAGCTGCACTCTAAAAGGAGAGCCTCTTTGCTGCATCACACTACAGCTAGAGACCAGCATCCTGTTTCTAGCAATGGCCAACCAGGACCCCACAGCAGGGCACAAGGGCTTTAGGTGTTCCCTGGTTGTTTCTCCCCAACATCTTTGCCTCTAAACATGGAGGTTGCATACAGACAATAGTAACTTCTCCATTTGTCTGATTCTCTTGTAAAGCAATCCAGACTAATGGCCATATTTGTTTTATGAGATTCATGCATTCTTTTTTTGCATATTATTTAGAAGCTTCATCTATTTTGTTTGAAACAAATGAAACACGTGCAGCTGCATGAGACTTCTGTGTTGGCCTTGTGATGTAATCCATCAGTGTGAGGCTGATGTACAGATAAATAAATTGGGTGAAATCCAACCTTTCAAAAATGGGTTTCCATTCGCATAGTTGTATTCCCCCCCCCCCTTTCCCCTTGCAGTGGCTTCCTGATCCTTCTTAAAATGTGTTCCCAGAGTTTTCCTGACCCTCTGGATTGTTTTTTGAGAACATTCAGGAAAATACTCCTGCTATTTAATTTACTGTTGCTAATAGTGATAGCGGTTGTTACTGATGTTCCGCTTATTAATATTAATACTAATTTCTTCCTCCTCCTCTTCCTTTTAATCTGTCCAAGGAATGGTACAGTAGTAAATATTTTTAAAACACAATTTTCATTTAACGAACTTACATAAGAGCCTCGTGGCGCAGTGGTTAAAACGCTGTACTGCAGCTAAAACTGTGCTCACGACCTGGGGTTCAAATCCCAGGTAGCCGGCTCAAGGTTGACTCAGCCTTCCATCCTTCCGAGGTTGGTAAAATGAGTACCCAGCTTGCTGGGGGGGCAATGTGTAGCCTGTATAATTAAAATTGTAAACCGCCCGGAGAGTGCTTGTAGCGCTATGGGGTGGTATATAAGTCCAATAAATAAATAAATAAATAAATAAATAAATAATGCCATTTAATGTTTGTATTATATTCTGTTTGAGGGATAGCTGTATATTTTTGTATATCAATCCAATCAAACAAGTTTCCCAGGAGAAGGCAAGAAGCTGCAATCAATTTGCTTTAAAAGGACAACCTTCACAGGAAAACGCATTTGATGCCTCCAAATAAAAATTGGAGAAATTCCTACAGCGGGGGGGGGGGGGGAATACTTCATTACTTTACCTTTCCCTCTGCTGCTGCAAGTTGAGAGGTTTTTCAAGCAGGGGGCAATTTCAGAGGAACACCTCTCCATGCGTAACTGAGCGGTAAGCCCCCTCGTGAGGACTGTACCAGATAAGGAGGCACAAATTGCCTCTCAAGAGTCCTGACAGCCAGTGTGAACAGCCACTTGAGTATATATTTACTGACCCTTTGACCCAACGGAGGTTGCTAGTGCATCAAAGGGAAGTCCGTAGAAATTCATTAAAACTAAGGTTCATTTGGAAGCTGATTATTCAATTATTTATATCGTGACAGCACCCTTCCGCCCCCGAAGCAAATGAGAGCCGCTGGCCGTATTGCCGTTTATTTTATGAAATATAAATAAAATTGTCCAACCAACATGGATGGAGGGAAAAAAAAAATTTCCTCAGAAAGCAGCAAAGATCTGGGAGGTGACCACGGCGAGTAATAAAACATGGAGATGCCAAATGAGAAAGGCGTGCAGCCATGAGACTGCCCAGCCGTACTTCAATCAGCAAAGAGACGGATCTTTGTTGTAATGACAAGATGAGTAGATGGTGGCTAAGACAGAAGAAAGATAAAAGGGCCAGAAATCCTTCGGGAATCCCCTAGCCTTCTTGTGAACTGCTGGAAGTGCAGTCAAACATCAAGTGTATTGTGTGGGGTAGATGCCAATTATATGAAAGCCAGTCTTTCTCCAAGATCTGTTGCGGGTCTCCTCCCTCACAGCCCTGAGGATAATAGAATATGCTCTTTTCTTCTCTGACTAGCAAAGCATCACAAAACAGAATTATTAGTCTAAATACGCATTGCCTACAAAATGTAAATCCAGCAATTAGGGGGGTCCCCGGTGGAGTCTTCTAATGAGGGTTACCGTATTCCTAGGGCTGCTGTCAGCAACAAGGCTCGGCTCCTTTGTAGAGGGGAATCCTTGCAATGCAAACATTTCCCCCCCCCCATGTAAAATAAAATGGAATAAAAAAAACCCTCATGTCGTAAGCAACATTTATCTCTGTCCATTTTGCTTCATGGGGAGAATGTACAAAAGAGAGGAAAAGAAAGATAGAGAGATCCAACAAAATGTTGAAAAGATTAGATAGATTCCAGTTTTTATAACATGAAAAATGAAAAGAAAAAAAATTGAGGCAGGGACATACATACAGTAACATCCATATTATTCCCAGGATTAGCTCCTTAGGTCCCTGTTAGAAACATCTTCTCTTGTCTTTCCCTAAATTACTTGGATGAGGAGAATCTCTAGAATAATTACCATGAAGCAACCAGGCTCACTGGCATCTCAGTAAAATATTGCCTCAGTACCATTAAAAAAAAAAACAACCCAGAATGACTGGCTCATAATGATATGTGTCAAGACTGCTTCTATAAAGTCACAACTAAAAACCTTTCTAATCTAAATGGTACCTGCTGGGCTAGACTTGTTCCCTCTGACTCCGAGGGTGTCAGGCACCCCCCGGTGAGAGGTCCCCTGGAGACAATCCACCCCATGATAATCTGATTATCGTTTGTCATGATGGGCAGCTAACAACATAAGTATTGAGCCAGACTGATTGCCATCTCCACTTCAAGGGACGGAACTTGACAGTGTTGTTCCTCTCTGTTATGTGCGCTCTCTCCTTCCATTATTTGCAGCGGCTGCATACGGAAGAGGGATGCCGGTCCTCCCTTGTCTAATTATTGCACACAAGCATGAAGAACTGCAAAGTTACACACACGCACACCACCCGTGAGAAGCCGAGGTAGATTGGGGAGCCCATAAGAGAAGAGAACAAAGACAATTTTTATGCAAATTAATCAAAATTTCACATTTGTGTTTTAACACAAAATAATGCAAAATGGTTGTGGAGGCTGCTGTGTTGCATTAATATTTTTAACGGATTTTTTTAAGTGTTAGAGGGGTTGCTTGCATCTTTTTAAAGCATCAGCCAGTCATTCTGTACTTTCTCTCTCTCCCTCTCTCTCCCTCTCTCTCTCTCTCTTTCTGTGCACGCAAGCGACTTATTGAAGAAAAACGAAACCTTCATTTTAGGCAGAGTTGGTTTGTGTAAATTAGAGACATTGTGATCTACTTCTCTGGAGATGAGGAATCTGAAGAGGTTTAACAATTCCTATTGAAGGTGTCTCATCATCCTGTGACGTTTTACATTGATGTGATGGAAAAATTTAATGAATATCTTTTTACAGCTAATGGTTGTTGTGGGTTTTTTGGGCTCTTTGGCTGTGTTCTGAAGGTTGTTCTTCCTAACGTTTCGTCAGTCTCTGTTTTTTACATCCTTTCTGTCGGCCAGTGGACTGGATCTAAAATAGCATATAAAAGGATATGCATGACTATTGGTCTAAAAACAAGAGGTTGCTAAGTTCTAGGACCCTGGATAAAGTCTCAGAAATGGCTATATTTCTTCAGGTCTACAGGGACTGGACAGATTCCTGGATGAAATGTCCATCGCAGGTGACAAGCCATGAGGGGAATGTATAATCTCCAGGCTTCAAAGGAAGGTCCCTTCAAAGGCCAGATGCAGGGAAGGGGTATCAGGATACAGGGATCTAGTTGTCTCATGTGCTCTCAGAGGCATCTGGTGGGGCCACTGTGAGATACAGGAAGCTAGACAAGATGGGCCATTGGCCTGATCCAGCAGGGCTCTTCTTATATTCTTATGTTTAGTCAACTGAGAATGGCCAAGAGACTTAGAGGGAACTGCTGGGTTCATATGATGTAGTCACCTCACATTGTTTAATGCTGCTCAGGATTCCTAATTCAGTGCCATGTCACCTTCTGGGAACCACAGCTTAGAACTCCTATCATTATTGATTACTTTTCATTGACTAGGTACCATTGTTATTGGTGCTGAATTGTGTACTATTGATGTGGTGAGTCAGTGCATTGTCAATACACTATCTGGTTTCCTTCGCTGGCAAATGTTCATATTTGTGAGGAGGTTGTTGGCCCTTGCTCAACCCTCTTTAGAGGAATACGAAAGGAAGACAACATATGGAGTCCAGGAAGGCTTGGTGGAAGGAGAGCTATCCGCTGCTGAGGGACCTGGAAACAGGTTTCAGCTGGGAGAACAGATGGAGGAGCTTGAGGAGGAAATAAAAGGGGAAGAGACAGGAAGAAGGGTAGTGACAGGGGGGAGGAGAGGATAGCTTCCTTGGGGACTGGACAGGGAAGAAACCTGGGGAGAAGCCATGGAGGAGCTGGATGTTCTTTGCTGAGGGGACTGTGAATACCTGCTGGAAGAAGACCATTTGCAAGGCATCTTGGTAGAGGTTGTTGTTGTTTAGTCATTTAGTCGTGTCTGACTCTTCGTGAACCCATGGACCAGAGCACGCCAGGCCCTCCTGTCTTCCACTGCCTCCCCGAGTTGGGTCATATTCATGTTGGTCGCTTCGATGACACTGTCCAACCATCTCATCCTCTGTCATCCCCTTCTCCTCTTCACACTTTCCCAACATCAGGGTCTTTTCCAGGGAGTCTTCTCTTCTCATGAGATGTCCAAAGGATTGGAGCCTCACCTTCAGGACCTGTCCTTCCAGTGAGCACCCTTTTTAAGGGCATAGGAGTGGGAGGATTAGTGCCCTGTTTGCCACATTGTTAGAGGTAGCAGCACCTAAAAGGCAAGGTGGTGGTCCATCCATATGTGTTCTGACTCCAAGCATTGCAAGTGCCAGAAAGAGAGGCAGTGGCAGCTTCAGGAGGAGTTCAAGAGTGCTAGTGGATGCCACCCAGCTGCCTTTACTGACCATGCCTGACAGGAGCCAAGTGGGATGTTGGGACATCCCAACCGATTCGACTTGTGAGTCAGGGCTCCTCCCCTTCTGCAGTGGGCTTAGCTAGGGGGCAGGTGGGAGAGACTGTGTAAGAACTGCAAGTGTCAGGAATTGAGCCGCTCAGCGGACTACTTACCTGGGAGGAGGGTGACATAACCTCTACTTCTGTATCTCTAGGTCAGCAAGCAATAAACCCAGGTGGTGGTTGTAGGTTTTTTGGGCTGTTTGGCTGTGTTCTGAAGGTTTTTCTTCCTAACGTTTCACTAGTCTCTGTGGCCGGCATCTTCAGAATACTCTGTCCATGTTCTAGTATAGTGTGTGGGATAACTATAGTTTCAGGAGTGATTTTTCCAAGTTCCACTCCCCTGGTGAATTTCCATGGCTGAGTTGGGATTTGAACCCTCTTCTCCAAAGTCCTAGTTTGACACTTTGTGGACTACAACACACTGGAAATCCTAAAAACCCTTTAAAACCCCTTAAAAATAACTATTCAAAATGATCTGCATAGCTTGGATGCCACTTGTTACACCTAAAAAGCATTTTTTAAAATTACTACACAGTTACACATAACACTTTGTTGTTCTTAACTAGTTACGTCCAAACTCTGCAGCAAACACTCTTGAAATGAGATGTTGCCACACACATTATAATTGGATAAATCATTTGGGAACCCTGCCAAAGCAGATATAAAATGTGCCTCTAAAAAACTAAGAGACTTTATGCAAAGCAGGCGTACTTTGTTGTTGTTTGCCTTGTTATTATCACAGAAGCGGCTTTGCTATACAGCTTTGGGAATATTTCAGCAACATGTAAAAGCAAAACCTCAATGGCAGACTGAACATGCAAATACAGAACACTAGATTTTCATGTCGAAAAGAATGGCCTGTGATCTGTTGGAAGTGGGGGGGAAATAAGTTCCGTCTACTTTTGCTTTCTAATTGTGAACACTGGATATGATACTAAGCATTTCAAAAGAGAATAAGATGGGAAAGAAGCAGCTTCCGATCTAGGCTGTTGTGTTTTACAATTTCCCGAAAGAAGAAATGCTACCTCGGTAGCAGAAAACGCCTGGCATAAAACTCTTTATTTCCTTTTCTCTTTAAATCTACTTTTTCATCTCAAGATTGTTGTCTGTAGAATTTTCTCTATGGCAATGAAGTACAAAAGACTTAAAGTGGTGGTGGTGGCTTTTCCCCCACTATGTGCTCTGTGCTTTGGTACTCCTTGTAAAAGGATGTGAGGTACTGTATAATGAAAACCAAGGGCAGGGAGAATTTTGATCCTCCAAATGTTTTGGACTTCATCTGCCAGACACTTCATCTGCCACTGTAAATGGCAGGGGACTGTTAGAACAATAGTCCAAAATACAGTGGTGCCTCGCTTTACGATTGCCCTGCATTACG
The DNA here is from genome assembly GCF_051106095.1 of Pogona vitticeps. NCBI lineage: Eukaryota > Metazoa > Chordata > Lepidosauria > Squamata > Agamidae > Pogona > Pogona vitticeps. The sequence goes on from NC_135783.1 coordinate 342,657,846, forward strand.
ATGAAACCACTTCACGACGATCTTTTTGCGATCTCAATTGCGATCGCAAAACGATGGTCTGAATGGGGGAATTTCGCTTTGCGATGATTGGTTCCCTGCTTCGGGAACTGATTCTTCGCAAAATGATGTTTTTTTGAATACTTGATTGGCAGTTTCAAAATGGCCACTGGGTGATTAAAATGGCTCCCTGCTGTGTTTAGGGATGGATTCCTCGTTTTACAAGCAGCGAAAATGGCCGCCGTATGGAGGATCTTCGCTGGATGGTGAGTTTTTACCCCATTGGAATGGGTTTCAATGCGTTTCAATGGGGTTTTTACTTTCGCTTTACGATGTTTTCGCTTAACAGCGATTTTCCTGGAATGGATTATCATCGTTCAGCGAGGCACCACTTTACCTGAAGGACAAAGATTTCCAACTTAATATTTGCTGGAGCTTTATTTGCAACCTTCATTTCCGCTTCTGAATTCAAAGAGATCTCCACCTCTCTGCTGAGTGCTTTCCTTTCCCTCTGCCTAGTCTGTTGGAAGCAGTTTGTTAGTTTGCTGTTGATCTGTTCACAACTGTAAGTAATAAAACATTTTTATTCTTTCTCTTACAAATGTCTCAGCAAGTTCTGCTGTGCAGCAAAAGGATTTTTTTATCGAAATTCAAAAGCTGAAAAAAAATGTTAACTGAGCTTTCATTTACAATAAAGAGGTGTGGTCTCTCAGGCCCTCCATGAATAAAGGGGGGTTGAAAGGACCTTGAAGAAGTGATCTAAGCATTGGTCAAATGACTGAGGTTCCCACCATTAACCGGCCAAGTCCTTGGGCCTGGCTGGGAAATGGCTCCATTCGCCCTCCCTGAGTTGTGCTTGGTTTGTGTTGGGACACCCCTTCTACCAAATCCACACAGTTCTCTCTGGGATATCCTCGGGTGTCCAGCCTTAAGTGCACTTGATGGTGAAGCCACTGGCCTTGCCACTTGCCACCACCTCTTCTGGGTTGGGATTAGGAAATTCTCTTTTTCCTCTAGGTCCACAAGTGTGTAGTCTGACAGCATCTATGAGGGCTAGTACCAGGGTAGAAAGACGTCCTCAGTGCTCAAAATACAGGAATCCTTAATAAAAGATGTTTCTGCTTCTCATGGCCTTTCTCTTGGTCTCATCACCTTCACAGGTACGTTTGGTGGGAACATGGGAGATAGCGTTCTCTGTCACTACTATCTGACTCTGGAACTCCCTCCCATAGGAGACCAGCCTGGCCCCATCCTTGCGGTCCTTTTGTAAGCATTTTACTCTTCTGGCAGGCTTTCCCTTAGTGACTGGCTGTCTAACTGTTTTTTTTAAAAAAAATATTGTTTGCCTTACTGCTTTTATGGACATAGTGGCACTGTGGGTTAAACCACAGAAGCCTCTGTGCTGCAAGGTTGGAAGACCAGCAGTCATAAGATCGAATCCACATGACGGAGTGAGCTCCTGTAGCTTGTCCTAGCTTCTGCCAAGCTAGCAGTTCGAAAGCATGTAAAAATGTGAGTAGATAAATAGATAGCACCTCGATGGGAAGGTAACAGCGTTCCGTGTCTAGTCGTGCTGGCCATGTGACCACGGAAACTGTCTTCGGACAAATGCTGGCTCTATGGCTTGGAGACGGGGATGAGCACTACCCCTTAGAGTCGGACATGACTGGAGTAAATGTCAAGGGGAATCTTTACCTTTAATGCTTTTAATATGTTTTTTGGTGTGTTGATTTTTGTCTCCTGTTTTTAGCACGGTATTTGATCCTTCTTAGTTATTTGTACGATTAATGTTTGGCGTGACCTTAGGTCCCTTCTTTAAGAAGAGAGGTGGAGTCAAACAAACAAACAAACAAACAAATACGTACCACCTACTCAAGAGCAGAAGCCATGATGATTTTTTTCTTTCTTTCTTTACACTTCACACCCCCGGAAAGGAAGCCTTGAATAATTTATTTAGCTTGTGCTTTATTTTTAATGTCCCCCTGAAAGCAAACTACTTTCTTAACCCTACAAAATACAAATCAATGCTTTTTCATGCCAGGGCTCTCATCCAGGCCCCAGAACTCCTCAACAGCTGCAGGGTTTTTTCTGTTCCTCTATCGAGCCTTTTCAACGACGGCTTTTTGGTTGCCTAGCATGACTCCCCATCTCCTTGGCCTTCAGACAAGAGGGGCAGTCAGCCTTTTCAACTCACCAAGAGTCAGAGGGCTCCAGCCGTTTCTCTTTAATGTCCTCCCCTTTTCAAGCCCTTTCCTTGGCTGAGAATGCATGATTATTTCATTACGATTTGTTTTCCTCTCTTTTTTGGGGGGCTTACATTCACTTGTACAGCGTACGGTAGACGAAGGAGACAACGCGCCAGAGGGGTCGGTGTAAATAATACATTTTTCCTGCCTTGCCCTTCCAGTCAATAAAGAGGCTGTGAGGCAAATGGTGAACATGGAAGGCCTTCAAAATGTCTGCCATGAAAAGAGGCTGGCATCAAGTTGGGGGGGGGGGTTTGAAGCTTTCACAGGAGGGTTGGTAGCCCACAGTAGGAGAGACGGATGTTTGATCACTTCACAGGTCCGTCTCCAAAGAGCCAATCAAAAGCATTCATTGCTGCTTGTTCAGTGCTTTTCTGTTCAGTTTTGAGCTCCAAAATCAAGAGAGCGTTTGGAGAGTCACCCACTGTCCAACCTTTGAAGACGAGCTTGCTGAGCACTTTTTAATGGGGGCAGGGGAGCCGTGCATCAGCCCTGCTGTGTGCTCACAATCTCGCAAAGTTCAGCCCCATCAGAGGATCTGGAATTGGGGCTGGCAAAGAATTAAGAGGTTTCTGTTCAATTTCAACCCCTCCAGGGCAGATAATGTTTGGCAACCCTGTTTATCTCTATCCATCCTCACGTGCAGACGGGGAGAAGTGTACGGCCTTTTTATCACCACAGAAGACTCCTTTTGATCTGATTCTGCAGATTTCTCCAGCCTGCAAAAACTACCAGCTGTGTGTTGCTTGGCGTCAGCTTTGAAAAGGGCAAGTAAGCATTTGTCAGTTGAAAGAGACACACGGATTTAAGGTATTTAATGCGGCATAAATTGTGGCCGGTGGCAAGCCCATGTAGGTCGGGTCACACAAGAAAGAAAGATTCCACTGGGTTCAGTGAGATTCACACTCAAACAAATCAGTACTCCTAAGCACACTGACTAGAGCTAAAACTCTTGACTAAAAAGGGACTTACAAGTAAACATATTCAGGATTCAGCTGTACCAGTGTGATTCTATATTTATTTATTTAGAACAAGGGTTGGCAAGGTGTGGCCAAATGGGTCCCATGGCCTTCAAACACAACCGCCTCAGTACCTTGTTTCCCAAAGTATTCCATTATCATCCTTTAAAAAAAATGATGATAATAGCTCAAAAATCCTCTTCTGTTCTCCAGGACATATGCGGAGCAAACCTACTCTGTTTTGAGGAACCTCAGTACTGCTCTCCCACATACCCTGTTTTTTTATTTTTTTATTTGTAATTTTTATTTGGCCTTTAGGAGACACACAAAGCTTTACCACACCCCACACCCCCACTAATACATTGGATCACAGTGGATCAATGTATATTTTTCTGGCTGTGTACTCTTAGCCTCAGTGTCTTCCATAGCTTGCTTTCCCCATTGTCTAATTGTGATGCATTGATGTCATATTTAACACAAGAGATCTGTGGGGGTTACTACTGCACTTTGTTAATGGCTGTGTGCTCTTTCTTGGGCCTCCTGCTTGTCCTGCCTTTCACGAACTGAGGCAACTCAAATGGCAGTGTGGTGGTCTCATGAAATCTGAAGTATAATCACTCAATTTCTTTCCCCAAAGCATCGAAACAAAGGCCATTTTTAGCACTGCCCTGATGCCTGTAGAAGCTTTTAATGTACCCATGTGTATCCATCATACACTCAGATTACGAGGATTTCAGCCCTTCTCACTGAGTGCCACAAAAGTTTTCCTTTGTGATCAATGTCTTGTCCTCTAGCCTGGGTGCCTTGAAACACATCACCAGATTTTTGTGCTCCAAAGGGGCATTCGGGAGGTGACAAATTAGCAAAAGGAAGCTCAGGAGCTGAGGAAGAAGGAAGAGGGAAAGCTGAATTTATTGGATAGCACTGGGCACTCCTACAAGGAGCTTTATAAATAGACTTCACTGTACATAAATCCCTGGACTGTAATGGTAGCAGATAAGCTGGCGCCATAATATCTGTGGTGACTTTACAGTGACAGATAGTAGCTTGGTTGGAACTGACAAGGGGTTCTGTCAGGATGGGGGTGAAGATGAACAGAGAAAAATAGATGATTCCTAAAAAGAAAAAAAAAGAAGGGTAGGATTTTTGAAACACAGCAACACATTATGTTGTTGGTGTGTGTGTGTTTTGAATATCACACTGCTGGTATAAACAGAGAAGCAAATCTCAATTGTCAGAGCAAAGGTGTTGATTAATAGAGTTCTTTTATTTATTTATTTATTTATTTATTTATTTATTTATTTATTTATTTATTTATTTATTTATTTATTTATTCAACTTATATGCCGCCCACTCTACCCAAAGGTCTCTGGGCGGCTTACAACAATTAAAACACAATAAAAAGATAAAACAATTAAAATACAATTAAAATAGATACTCTAAAAATTGCAGTCAGGACCCACAGCAAGTCTACAGTTTTACAGCAAGTCTCCTCTGTTATGGCTAAACAGAGAGCCTTTTACTGCAATGTTTAAACTGTAGTATTACAGTCAAAACTCTGCTCACGGTCAATGTTCAATCCTATCAGATTCTGGCAACTAGCGTGAGGTTCACTCAGCCTTCCATCCTTCAAAGGTCACTACAATGAATACCCCATTTGCTGGGCGCAGGGGTCAATGTGTAGCCTGTATAATTAAAAATTTGTAAACCATCCAGAGAGGGCTTTAGCACCATGGGGTGGTACATAAGCAGCACACTTTGCTTTGCCTTGCTTTTGAATTATAACTCTCTCTCAGGTCCCCATTTTCCGGGGGTGGGGGAGGTAAATTACATCTCCTAGATACTGTCAGAAGCAGTGATTCACTTTTAAATTAGTCATAAACCCCTACACCACACATCAAAACATAATACTATTTTTGTTTTTTTGCAAAACTAGAAATGAACCACCCACCCGCCCCCTCCTTATTTTGCAGGTGTTTAAGAATGTTCCTTCCCATTTTTGATGGTCTCTGTGGCTCCCAGAGATTCCTGAAGATCTGCAAAAGTTCTGCATCCTGACTTTATAAGGATATGTAAGCATCCACAAGCATCGGTCCACTCCCAGTCCTTATTTCTTGAGAAAAACAAGCAAGATGCAGTTGGGTTTCCAAGTCCCAAGAGATACAGCCTCTCCCTTGCCCTAAGATAACTTTGAATTCATGTGCCAGATGGAAGAAACTGACCCTCGTTCACCAGTCTTGAGCTGCCAACCAGCTTCTCCTTTGGCATGTCTTGCTTTCTCTAACCTCTAATTTCTCTCGTTTCTATGGTAGTCGGCCTCCTTTGTAAAAACCTTGGACTTCCTTCGGTCATTTAGATTATGCTTGTGGCTCTCCTTTTTGTCTGTCTGTCTATCTGTCTGTCTGTCTGTGTTTTAATTTGGTTCCTGAACAAGAAGTCCAAAAAGCCTAATTCACCCATAGGTTCATCATCTTTTTGTAATTCTGGAGAAATCAAGCTAGGAATCCAGAGTCGTGTAAGGAAGAGAGAAAGGGGAACATTTGGAAACATTTAGATGCCTTTGGGTAAGGAGAAAGCAAAACTGATGCCATCCGAGTTGCCTTTCACTGAAAAAAACTTAGCAACATGAAAATTAATGAGGTGGTGCAACCCTTCTCAGCTATAGACCATCTTTGATCTGTCTTCAAAGACATCGCTCCATCAGCTCATTTTAGAAATGTGAGAGAGAACGAGAGAAAATAAATACATCGTGGCACATTTAAGACTAAAGCCCGAACCCATTTGCCAGTCCAAACTGAACAGGTGGCTGAAATATTAAGTCAGCACTTATGCAAATCTTGTTGATTCAGTGGGTCTACTCTAAATGGGAATGGCTATAGGATTTAGGCCTAACAGGTTTATTTCAGCCCCGGCATTTGTGGTTTGCAGTCAGCTTCCTCAGCTGAATAGTACAATGTTTAGACCAGAGGTTTATATGCACATTGTACATGGTGAGGGGAGAAGGGACCCCATGAAACATGATACACAATGGCTTGGGTATCTGACTGCCAAGCCAGAGGTTGAGAGTTCAGTTTCGAGAGGCTGGGAGTTCAACTCCCACTATATCTCCCTAATGGGGATTCGATTTGATGATCAATAGCAAAGATGGACATGAACTGCCAATGCTAATTCATTCTTGAATGAACAGGTTTTCAGTGCTTCCCAGCCCTGCCTCCTCTGGCAGTGCCTCTGCCCCACTTCCTCTGGGTATTGCCTCTGAGTGGGCGACTGCCAGAGGAGGCAGGGCTGGGAAGCTAGAGCAAAGGATGAATTGGCATGAACCACCAAACTGGTGGTTCATGCCCATCTCTAAAGGGTTCCTTCTAGCTCTACAGCTCTAAGATCTAAAATACATAAATGGGTAATTAACTTCCAAAGTGACTCTATCCTGTAGTATGAAAATTCAGAACTAGAGGTTCTGATTGTTATGAACAAATTGCATTGTTCTTTTGTGATGCTTTTGAATATCATTTCATTTTCTATACACCAGCCTTACTCAAACTGGTGCCCTCTAGTTGTTTTAACCTCATCATTTCTTCATAACAAAAGCAGTGCTATAAAATTAATAACGTGCAGTATATTGTAAAGTTTGGATGATTTTTGCCCAATAGCAGGCAACTTCAGAGGCAACTTCAAAACTCCTATTTTCCTAAGTTTGTTCTGGTTCTGTGAAACCCCATCCACAGCCTATTGGGTGATATCAAAATAATGGCATCATGTCTCTTGAGGAGAGGGGCAAGCAACTTTGATAGGCCAACAGCCAATTTTCCTGCACAGTTTGCCACAAAACCAAGCAAACAAAGAAGCAAAACACACAACAAATATCAAAAAAGAAAGGACAAAACCAATGAAATGGCTAGAAGTATACTTTCTGGGTTAAAAAACATTATATTGTTGGTGCAAAATGATGCAGGGGTTCTCTGTGGCCTACTGAAACTGAATGACAGCTCTTCAAGTCTTGATAGGGCAGAAATACACTTTAAAAAAATTGGAAAAGGAATGCTTTTTGTGAGGACCATAAAACACTCTTAAGCAGGGCAATCTGCACAATCCCAGGGGGATCCCCCCAAAAAAGAAGGGAATGGTAAACCACTTCTGAGTATTCTCCACCTTGTTGTTGTTGTTTAATCATTAAGTCATGTCCAACTCTTCGTGACCCCATGGACCAGAGTACGCCAGGCCCTCCTGTCTTCCACTGCCTCCTGGAGTTGGATCAAATTCATGTTGGTAGCTTTGATGATGCTGTCCAACCACCTTGTCCTCTCTCATCCCCCTTCTCCTCTTGCCTTCACACTTTCCCAGCATCAGGGTATTTTTCAGGGAGTCTTCTCATGAGATGGCCGAAGTATTGGAGCATCAGTTTCGGGATCTGTCCTTCCAGTCATCACTCAGGGTTGATTTCCTTCAAAATGGATAGGTTGGTTCTCCTTGCAATCCGGCGTCATATCTTTTAGCCTTTTGTTTCTGTTCATGGGGTTTTCTTGGCAAAGATACTGGAGTGGCTTGCCAGTTCCTGCTCCAAGTGGATCACGTTTAGTCAGAACTCTCCACTATGACCTGTATGTCTTGGGTGTCCCTGCACAGCATAGCCCATAGCTTCTCTGAATTACTGAAGCCCCTTCGCCATGACAAGGCAGCAATCCGTGAAGGCGATTCTCTATCTGGAAAACCTTAAAAAGGGTTTCTACAAGTCAGAATTGAATTGATGGCACATACGTAGCTAATATTATTAAGCACCACATAGATAGACCACATTTTGCCCATCCCCGCTTAACAACCTTCTGGAGCACTTTCTGGAACAATGATCTAAGAATGGGGAGGAGAGCCAGTGTTGCATTGTTGATTATTACAGTTCAGGAGACTTGATATCAGTTCTTTTCTAGCCATAGAAACTCCCTAGGGTGAACAATTCCTTAAATACCTCACGTACCTTGAAAACTCTACTAGGATTGCCATATGTCAGAAGTGACATGACAGGGCATCACCCATCCACAGGAAGAGGGGAGAAGTTCATTTCATTGAACAAAACATGTTATCATTTAGATTCTGCATTGCTTGGCCTGTGACCAGGAATCCATGTTTCCTGGTCATGAATTGACAGCAATTTGCCACTGGCAAACTATGCAACAGGTTTTTGGCCAATTGTTAAAAGAATGGCTCAAAAGTCATATTTAGAATATCTTATTTATTTATTTATTTATTTATTTATTTATTTATTTATTTATTTATTTATTTATTTATTTATTTATTTTATTTTATTTTATTTTATTTATTTTATTTATTTATTTATTTATTTATTACCCCGGCTTTCTCCTTGAAAAGGACCCAAGATGGCTTACAACAATAAAAAGCAATATTTAAAGTTGAAAGTTGAAAGAAAAATTGAGTATACAATGGTGGTTAATGTCATTAAAAGACAATTTATGTAAAACTATGAACAATGAGTAAGGAGGCATCTTACACCATTCACAGGTAATATTAAGGCAAATATCCATATGTATGCAAACAATTTTTTAAAAATGTTACTCTGAAAAATGGAAAACACAAACACAGAAAACACAAGCAGTACTAAGATTCCAGTCAAAGGAATAATGCACAACAATCTATCTAAAATTCACAGGTAGCTGGTTACTGAGGGAAGGATTGCCTGAAGAATTTAGCTAGTGCTGATAGTGTGGGATTTCATTCTAGTTCGGTTTTTTCCAGCATTCGCCAACATTCACAAGTTATTATTCAGCCGAGAAGGAATGTTCCACTTAAAAAAATATGTACATAGGAGAGTTGGTTTGCTAATATGATTCAAGCCTGTGCTTTTGGATTCTCTTATTAGGATTTTCATGTAGAACACATCAATTTCTAAATTTTGCATTATATTGCCAGCAGAAAAACACCTGCTCTAAAGGTTCCAGCTTCAATCAAGTGTGGTCTTGGGCCAGCTACCCTCTCTTAAGTCTGATCTGCTTCACAGAGTTACAAGGGTAAGCTGAGGGGTAGGGATATGTACCACTCTGACTTCATTTGAAGAAAGGTGAGATATCGTTTTAGGAAGGGAAGGGAAGGAAGGTTCAATCCCTGTTATTCCCAGTTTAAAGAAGAAGAAATGGGAAATTTGCCACTACACAAACATTTATGTTGTTGGGAGTAACATTTTTAGTATAACTGTATATGTGCCTCGATCAAAGAAACCATCAGCCAAGCGCAGTTCGAATGAAACAATTAGCCTCACACCAACTACGCAGCTTGAAGAAAAACGATAACCAAACTCCTTCTCCACCATTGCCAGTGAAGGAAGAGGAAGGGGGGGGGAATGGCCCCTTAAATAGCCTGCCGTTCCCCCCTCTCGCATGAAATGCTCTCGTGAGACTTAAGAGGTCTCGCGATTTCCAGGGATTTAGGCAAAGACAAGCTGCACCGTTGAAGCTGCTCAATCGTGGCTCAAACAAATGCTAAATTATACACTTCAGTGCTAAATGCACATTTAGGTTCCATAATTCACATCCATCTGCAGATCAGGTCAAATGCTACCAAGGGGAATTCGTGGGATGCTGTGGAGGAGGCAGGAAAGAGGAGGGGAGGTTATGCAAAATGTGGAGCACATGGTCAGCCATAAAAACCTTGATCAAACAGTGCTGTGTGCCATAAAGTGACAAGGAGAATTTCAAGAGCTGATTTCCCCCCAGACAATAAACATTGCTAAGCAGCATATGCTGGGCCTGGAGAAACTTCTACTTTCTTTCTGTGAAGGTGCCCCTCCCTTTCCTGACTGACGCCTTCACTGGTGTCTGGTTATTTTTTATGCCTAACTGTTCACATGACATGGAAGGACATGGAAGCTGAGGCTCCAGTACTCTGGCCATCTGATGAGAAGAGAAAACTCCCTGGAAAAGACCCTAATGTTGGGAAAGTATGAGGGCAAGAGGAGTAGGGGACGACAGAGGACGAGATGGCTGGACAGTGTCATCGAAGTGACCAACATGAAATTGACACAACTCCGGGAGGCAGTGGAAGATAGGAGGGCCTGGTGTGCTCTGGTCAATGGGGTCACGAAGAGTCGGACACGACTCAACGACTAGATGACGACGTTCACATGACAAGTCCAAGACTGGCCGGAAAGGATTTGCCCTCTGGAATCCAAAATGTATTACTTTAACACATACACAAATGACACGTTGCATTGCAGGGGCTTGTCCTATGTGTGCAAATTATGGTAACATAATACCATTCTGTTGGAGGGTTCTTTTCTTTTCTTTTTTTTTCCTTTTCTTTTTTGCAACCTCCCATGCTGCCTTTAGTAGGTTGGGGCTCAGAGGTACTTTTCTGGACTGGGGGGACTGTCAATCTGTCCAGCACTAATCAATCGCCCCTTCCCTGCCTCTGAATTCAAAGAGAGTCCCGCCTCTCTGCTCAGTGCCTTTCCCCCTCTCTTCAGTCTGTTGAAATCAGTGAGTCCAAAAGACTCACTGATTTCAAGTCTTTTGTTGGGGACAGTCACGTTGGTCAGTTTCCGGTTTGACCTGTTCAACTCTAAGTACATGAAATGGGTTTTAGTCTTTCTCCTACAAATGTCTCAGAGTGAATTTTGAGACTTTAAGTGAGAAAAAGAGTGGACTAATCTGGAATACTTGAAGCTGTTCCTGCTCACTGAGTTCCTGTACTTCTGCTGCTCGACTAAACGAATTTAACAAGAAATTCCAAACTCTGCAACTCATCCTGCTTCACCCCATCACTTGGAAAAGCGGTGCAGACACTCCTGCATGCTCCATCTTCTGTGATATTGGCTCAATAAGGTGGCTTGACCCTTAATCTCTTTAGTTCCCATTTTCTTTGGAATCAGGACAGCAACTTTTGCTGCAAAGTTGGAATCTGAGTGGGTGATGTCCATTGGACTGGTGGTCTGCACCCAGAGGATTATAAAAAATACATTTGGCCTGGAGGCCTCGATCTTTCAGTAGTATGAAGAGATAAGTGGCCAGTTAACATGTTGCCCATACTGAGGACAGGCATCACCAGAAAAAGAAGAAAATACAACACCAGTTTGTATAAAGTTGCATGTGCTAATTTACAAGTACAGATTTTTAAATTTGTTGAGAATTACAGGGCATCTCACTTGATTGAGGAAGATGAGGTGATGTGTGCATTGGCTTGGAGCTGATGGTGGATGGGAAAGATCCCTGATCTCTTTCTTGATATATCTTTACAGTTCAACATCTCTTCAAATAGAGGATGCCTTCAAATGGAGAATTGTCCTCTGGTAGCCTTTCAAATAAAGGACACATTGCGATCCTAATAAGGAAGGTGGAACACCTTCATAGATTCATAAAATAAGAGAGTTAGAAGAGGCCTACAAAGCTATCAAGTCCAACCCCCTCTCAGTGCAGGAGTCCAAGTTAGACAACCATCTGTCAGATATATTTTAACTTCTTCTTGAATGCCTCCTCTGCCCGGAGTGCTCACTACCTCATGAGATAATCTGTTGAAGAGTATGGACCCAGGACTGAGTCGTGTGGTACCCAGTTTGAGAGGGAGCCATTGTACTCATGCTCACTGAGTACAATTCTATAATCAAGTATGTATCCTCCTGATAGTTGTTCTATCTAATCCATATTCAATTAGTTGTAATCTGATTTCCCTGTGCTATTGTTCTGTGTCCTTTGGTCTGTGTAGTTAATAGTCTTCTGTTCTCTTAACACACCCCAGGTTCTTGATGCTGCTCACCTTGGTCATTATGTGCTAAGACTTTACAGTCTTCTGGGTACAAAGGTGTGCAAGTCATTTCAGCACTGAAACACAGTCGAGTTTGGGCAAGCAAGGCTGAATTAAGATGGTCAGCTTATACATCATGCTTTAGGTTCAGCTTCTCTTGATGCCTTGCCAGCTGGTATTCCCATGGCATTTTCCAGAGATCCAGAAGCCGCCCTTTGGTGAGAATGATCTAGTGCAGCGTGGTGGTCTTCATCTTTCACATCTCCACATCAAATACTCAAGGATCTTTTGAGAGTTAATTCTTGAAGCCCTGAACAACATATTATTGAGATATTGGAGCAAGAGGTGTTGAAGGGTACTTTCCCACCTTATGGAATGAACAGATCTAGAAGAAGAAGAGTGAATAATGATGCTTGCAACTGGTTGTTGGAGTAGGTAGGATTTATGCTATCATCTCATCTTGAAAGGGATGATGGTGCTATTAGTCTCTGTGTTCAGATGTATGATGTTCAGGGACCGGTATCAAGTTCTGTTTGATTTTCTGGTTAGCATTTGGGGCTCAGTGGCAGTATGGGGCTCAGAGAACCTGCTGAGCACCCTTACACACCTTTATGATGAAGGGCTAATGGTCCCTAACTACCTTTTACTTCCAGCAACTCTGTCTAATGTGCCATCATGAACACAATGATTTCATGTGACTCGGGAAGCAATATAGGATTGGGCATGTTTTGAACTTGCGTGGATGGTCAGGAAGTCTAGGCATCTATGATCTAAGAAAGAACCCTGTCTAAATGTCTGGAGAGCTTTTGCTACCAGTCAGAGCTAGAAACACTGGGCTAACTGTATGAATTGTCTGATTTTGTATAAGCCAGTTTCATACATTCCGCTGAGAGGACTGGAATTGGAGTAGCCTTCAAAGTTTCCTCCTTTTGAATGCCGTCTAGCAAGGTTTTGAAAAAAGCAGGCAGGCTGTTCACCACAGTTTCTCTTTAAGGCCAGCTTAGATCAAAAACTGATGATATGCTTGGGTCAAAAACTTTGTTGGTGTCTTGAGCCTTGTGTTAGCTGTCTTCACACAACTGGAATGTCTCCATTGTTCATATTTCCCACTGGCTTCTTCTTCTTGTTGTTGTTGTTGTTTAGTCGTTTAGCTGTTTCTGACTCTTCGTGACCCCATGGACCAGAGCACGCCAGGCCCTCCTATCTTCCACTGCCTCCCGAAGTTGGGTCAAATTCATGTTGGTCGCTTTGATGACACTGTTCAACCATCTCGTCCTCTGTCGTCCCCTTCTCCTCTTGCCTTCACACTTTCCCAACATCAGGGTCTTTTCCAGGGAGTCTTCTCTTCTCATGAGATGGCCAAAGTACTGGAGCCTCAGCTTCAGGATCTGTCCTGTGATGCACAACTTCAATCTTTTGTTTTGTGTCTTCATTCTGCAGCATGGTGGTGGTGCAGAGGCAATTAAAACCTGCCCGATCACAATACAACATTGTGTCAAGAGTCAACACAAAAACAGTGGTTATCTGCTGCAGACCTCTGCCCTTTGAGCCTTGAAGGATGGCGGTCTCAGACCTGAGGACAAAAATAGGGGTGGTGGACCAAACTTGTGTGTCCCTGCTCTTTATCTTACGACTTGAAAAGTATATCTGAAGAAGACGAGGCTCCCCCCCCCCCCCGCCCTTCCTTTCTGTCTCATTTATTCCAGTCAAAAAAACTTACTAATTTGGGGTAGGTGGGTGGGAATCGGGATGACAACTGACAATTAAAATGTAATTTTTTTTTACTAAAATGTGAAATACTTGCCAATAAAATCCTATCAGTATGTGGTACATTTTTTTCCTCCCTGAAAATTTTCTGCTTGGATTCAGAATCTATTTTTCATGCTCAGATTTAAAAGCAAAATCCCTCTGCAGAGTTAGCAGAAACCACATAAAACTGCATGTCTAGTGTGCGTGCTCTCTCCCTTCCTCTTTCAAAGAGAAAAACAATGCAATATTTACAACCCGGCTTCTTGGTTATAGGAATATTAGGCCGATGGGGTCTGTTTTGTTTTGTTTTTTTAATAGAAAAGGTGCATGTTGGGGAAGGCAACCTTCTAAGAACGATTAGAATGGTAAAAAACACCTGAAGGACTGGACAAAGGGAAAATTGGTATTGCAAGTTCCATAGATAATCCTCACCAGTGATTTTTAAAAAGGGCCGGGGGGGAAGCTTCCTTTTGAAAATAATTTGGGAAAATGGGTGATTTCTTTTCAAACTGTGTGGAGGCAAGCCTGAGTTTGCAACACAGCACACTCAACAGGGAATGGCAGGCAATTACAGTTCTCTGGAGAATATACCTGTAGGACAAAATCATGCCTGGAACCATATGTTTGTTCCATTCATTAGGTGTGAATACAAAATAGCAATGCTGGTGAAGTGTGGATAGGGGTGTGTGTGTTTTTTTTTTAAAGCATTAGGATTTTATTTTATTTTTAACCAGATTTTGAAAAACTGGGAGAGAAACCAGTTGTATCCGTATATTGCTTCTAGTGAAAAATGTTGTTTTATGCTGCCGTCCCTATACACATATAATGGGGGGGTACACTCCCATTGAATTCAGCGGGATTTACGTCTGGGTAAACATTTGCACTGTATATATATTTAATACCTGTATTTAATACAGGTAAGTGTGGCAAATCACCATTACCTCTGCAGTACAACTGCTGATCTTCTGAACATCTTTTAAGCATGCTGAACTAAAAGTCTGCTTTCCTGTATCTTTCCAAGAAAGATATACAATACTGTAGTACCTCAATTTACAAATGCTTCGGTAAACATAATTTTCTGTTGACAAACAGAAATCCATCAAAAATAATGCCTCAGTTTAATTTTTTTTCTTTTTTCAGGTTTACGAAGAAAGTTTCCCCAGGATTCATTGTTTATAGCGCTGCCCCAGTTCCTATGGCAATCCGTGTTTCGGTTTACAATTTTTTCACTTTTCATAATGTCCTGTAGAACGCACTGATTTCCTAAACCAAGGTACTACTATATAGAGAAAAGCACTTAACACCCAGTGTCAAGCAATATAGCTGTTATTTATGGATCATGTATAATTTATTGTCAAAAATTAAGAATAGTTATTATTCTGCGCAGGAAAAACACATTTATTTCCCACAATTTACTAGAAAAACACTGTTTTCCCCCAGTGGTTACCATGCTCGCTTTTAAAATGTTCTGGGCACATACATGTTCCCTGATTCTTAATTCTGTGTGGTAGCCTTCCTATTAACTTCCAAATGGTTTGGATTACAATTCCCATAATTCCTAAGCATTGCCTATGATGGTTAGGGTTGATAGTGTAGTAGTTCAGCTCATCTGCACTTGGACGGCAATCACCATCTTTCAGGGATGCTTGTGGAATTTCTTCTTTTTGAATTCTAGTGTAAACAGAGCCTGTCCTACCACTAGGCAGAGTGAGACAAGTTGTCGTCCTGGTCTGGTTTGCATTATTATTAATTTTCTGTCTGGAACTGGTACTAGAATGTTGATATTTTGTGACTGGTGCTTTAGTTCTGTCTAGATGGATTTCATTGCCCTGTCCTACTCAAAGGTTATCCCACTCTGGCTGTGTTGGGGAATATTAAAAGGTCAACGGAAGATTAATATTCACTCTAGATCTGATATCTAAAATATTACAGTGGTGCCTCGCTAGACGATTGCCTCACGGGATGAAAAACTCGCAAGACGATTAGTTTTTGCAATCACTATGGTACCTCATAAGATGGTTTTTTCTATGACCGTGATTTGCAAGACTTTTTTTTTTTTAGACTGATGCATAGGGAACCTCGCAAGACAATTTTTTCACAAGACGACGATTTTCGCGGAACGAATTAAAATCATCTTGTGAGGCACCACTGTATTGTAATGTGTATCAAGCCCGTCTGGCTAGTATTGGTATCATACTGTATTTTTTATTAACAAGAGCCCAATCTAGCCTCTTCCACTCCACTCTGGCTTTTACCTAGTTGCATGAAAATGTGGTTTCGTTATAAAAGGAAGATCATTTACTTTGGCTCCTTTACTCCAAATATTGGCACACCGCCGCGGCCTCGAAGCGATCCTTCTCTGCAGTCTTCAGGGAGCTGCAACAGGAAGGATTACAGGCTGTTCCCTATAACAAGGCCTTCTTGTCAATCTGCTTCCTCCCGCCCACTAATGAGGATCTGATGTCTTAGATGTAGGCTATTTCCCTGTAGTATACTGTCCAGAAGTAGTTGCTGCCGGATGCCCTGGAAGAAAATACATAAAATGAATGTGAAATGGATTGTTGTCCCATGAATCCTTCTGTTTCTGAATATTTGCATGGGCAACATGACTTTGTTTGTCTTACCACTCCTTCCCGTTATTGGATAGGATTTCCAAAGGGAAGCCAGAAGGGAGGGAGGTTGCATTTAAGCAATCCTGTTGAAATAGATACATATGTTTTTAAAGACCCATTCAGTCATTAACTCCCCAATTGGAAGCAACATGCTTAGAGTGCAGTGGTTGGTTATTCACAAGAGCACAATTCCTTGGGCTCTTGCTCTGCTTGGTGGAAAATCTGATGCTGCCCAGCCTCACCCAGACTCTGCCTCTAGTGGCCCCCAAGTAAACTGAGTTTGAGATCCCTGCTGTAGACCATCTTGACTGCTGCCATTGGTGTTGTCAACATTCAGAATGCCCTTCACTGTGTAAAGGCTGACCTCCTTTTTCCTGTTGGCAACATGGGCACAATATTGTGCAACAATATTGGGCCATTTCCTGGCTTTTTGAATTATGAGTACAGAAGCACAATATCTCACATTCATAAACTGAAGGTTTTTTGAAGAACTGATAATTTTATATGAAAACAGGAGCAAAATTCAGGGACCTGAAAGCAGCAGAAGTACTCTGCTCTATTCCAGAGGACTAAAAGTTGTATTCTGACTAGTTGCTTCCTTTCCACCTCTCCTGACAAAGGATTAACATGCACAATCTAATGCCCATGCTCATCTTTGTTATCCTTTTTTAAATGAAAGGATGTGGAATGACAGCAAGGAACTACCTCAGATGGGGTTCTGGGGTGACGGGAACAGCAAGAAATATAATGCATACTTTTGTTGAAAATTTAGCATCAGGGATCCCTTTAAGATCTTGATCTTCCTGTCTAGAAAAATAAGGCAGCCTCCTGTCTTCACAGAGTCCCACACAGATTAGGTCAAGCCACTTCAGACAAAGTAATTTTGTCAGTGCTTTAAATGGACAGGAAGTAATCTTCACCAAAGCCAAAGCTGGTTGTATAGGCTATTAAAGATATCTATATGCCATAGGCAGAGAGGAAAAGATAAGAGGGCTGCCTTTTAATGAGAAACAATAACTCTGCACACTTTGTTTACAGTTTACCCCAAAGACTGCAGATTAACACAAATCTCAGAGCATCTTTATTATAGCACTGCTTTGCAGAGTCAGGGGTTATTGGGGGGTGGAGGCTGCCAACAGAGGCTGGAATTGCTAAGTAGTTTGGGACCATCTGTCCTCTCAGCCAGGCGAAAATGCGCATGATTGAGTGACACCTGCTTGTCAAGTGCAGCCTGTTGGGAAATTTGTTCTTGGATTGCTGAGCTTGGAATTACATTACCTGCATTAGAATCAGACAAACAATTGCATAAGGATGAGGTGGGGAGTGTTCACTTATTTATTTTTTTATTTATTGGCTTGCTTGGAGAGACCTATCAGGTTCCAAAGTCCTTACACAGGGATGCTAGTTTTATTTGCTTATTTTTAAAATCAATTTCTCAAAGCCCAACTCTACCCTTTCATGACAACATGAACTCTCATGGTGGCTTACTACATTATGCTCTGTATTATACGATGATGTGATGTTACTGATGTTTAGCTTTTCAGTTTTTTTTTTCCTGTGAAGTGCCCAAATAACATTGCGGTCTAAAATCATCAACATCATAGAACTACAGAATCATAGAACAGTTGAGTTAGAAGAGGTCTATAAGGCCATCAGGTCCAGCCTCCTGCTCAGTGCAGGAATCCAAATCAAAGCAGATCTGACAGATGGTTGCCCATTTTTTTTTGGTTTAATGCTTCATTATCATCATTTTAGAACTCTGAACAGGAAGGGACCCAGCAGATCACTGCGTCTACCCCTTTTCAAGAAGGCACTGTGTGGAATCGAACTCCAAATAGATATAATATTTCATATCTAATTTTAACATAGCTCGTTACTCTATGCTTGCTGCTCTTGTTTCCTTTTAAATCCATTGTTAATGCTTTTATACTTTCATGCTTTTAATCAGTTTTATACGATGATTGTAATTCTTTCCATGCTTAATCATTCTTCCATTGTTCTTGTGCTTTGTTTTAATTCTTCTCTCTTTCATCTATCTGTGAGGTACCTCAAGTCCTGTTGTTGGGTGAAAAGCAGCATAAAAGTGCAGTAAATAAATAATAAAAAGAAATAAAATATACGGTCTGGGGGCCAACTCTGTACTGAGTCCAATGGTAGGTTATACACAGAGAGAGAGAGAGAGAGAGAGAGAGAGACATTGAAAGTGTGATGAAAAACCATATCACTGCCTTCTTTCTCCTTGTGTGTCATTGCATGAAATCTGGCTGAGAAGCCAGTGATTGGGAGTTTGATTCCCCATTGTGCCTCCTCGATGATGATTATAATAAATATAAATGGGAGTAGAGTGCACAGTACTAATTGTGCCATTCTACTTGAATTTGTAGGACTTCCCTTCCATAATTATTCAGAGCACCACACTTTAAGAATACTGTATCGCCAAGCTGGTATGTATCCAGAAGTATGTAACCAAGATTGGGAAGGGTCTTGAGATCAAGTATTTTAGGAATAATTAAGGAAGTTGGGTATGCTTAACCTAGAGAATTAAAAAAAGAGGGAGCTGATATGGCAACCATTTTCAAAAACTTAAAAGGTGGCAGCTTCAGAGGAGTATAAAGATAGCTTTTAGCTGTTGCTTTGAACCTGTAATTACAAATTACAAAAAAGAGGATGTTTTGGGTGAAAAATAGATTGCAAATGCTTGAAAATCTCTCTCTCTCTCTCTCTCTCTCTCTCTTATACACACACACACACACACTTTTAATGCTTTTACCAAACCCAAAACAAAAACTGAAGCTACAAAAATAGAGTTGGCTTTATTGTCCTGGCTGACTGTTCCCAGAAATAGTTCCCAGTGACTTTTTAAAAATGTTGTTCTAAGACACAGAAAGCTTTTATTTTTGCATTCAGTAAAGGGACACATTAAGTTCCTGCTCGCTGTGGGAAGACACCAACTAGTCACCAATGAGTGATGGTCCTTAGCTAGATAACTGAAAACATACCCCCTCTGAGGAGGAATGATTTTGATTGCACCTTTTCCTAACACATGTAATTGATCCCCAGTGAATTTTCAAAGGGTTTATGGAAGGGTAGTAAAAGGATCTGTACATCTAAGGGACAAGACATCAACCTTAGCTCATGGTGTTGAAGAGGAAAACAGCATATTTGAGTTCTGTTTATCATGTGGTCTTTCAGTACCACTGAATAGGGTCATCCAGAAGAAAACACTAGTCAGAATCCAGAGGCCTTGTTGTATGCATGTGTAAAAGTTTTCCTTGTGTTAGTGTTGCTGACACAATAAAAAAATTTTAGTAGCCAAGGAACAGTCCACAAATTACATATATAACATAAAGACCTGGCTCTTTAGGCAGACTTGAATATTTTTATTTTTCCCCCATCTTGAAGTATGTTACTATTGTTGTTTTTTATTTTATTATATTGCTTTTATTCCATTTTTAATTGTTAGCCGCCCAGAGTGGACTTCAGTCTAGATGGGCGGGACACTAAATAAATAAATAAATAAATAAATAAATAAATAAATAAATAAATAAATAAATAAATAAATAAATAAATAAATAAATAAATAAATGTTCCTGGAAGTCACCACCAGTCTTGGCTCCTTAATGTAGGAACCTGCTGGATACAGGTATGTGTTTATTCATTAAACTAAA
Source organism: Pogona vitticeps (assembly GCF_051106095.1). Taxonomy (NCBI): domain Eukaryota; kingdom Metazoa; phylum Chordata; class Lepidosauria; order Squamata; family Agamidae; genus Pogona; species Pogona vitticeps. The sequence goes on from NC_135783.1 coordinate 342,677,819, forward strand.
AGTACCCTCTTATTGGCTTACAAGGAATGAGATTGTATTTAGTTGTAGGTTTATCATCTGCATGACAGGATACAAAAAAGAGAGAAGAATGGGAAGTCTTCTAAGTTCAGCAAGGTGATGGCACCACGGGCTGCAGGAGATTTTAAGTAATCAAAGATTTCCATCCTGAGACTCCACATGGTGAAACAGATTGCTCATGAGTTGGACAAGCCACAGGAGAGAAGCGGGAGTCTCTAATTATCAAAATGTAACCCTGCTGCTGTTATCATCATTATTCTTCTGCAGGTGTAACTTACATAAGAAACATTAATTGGTACATGCAACAGATGAGAGTGCTATATTCAAGACTTCTTAGTTTTACTCTCATGGCCACAGCAGTAGCAGCTTGGAGTTGGTAGAATGAGGGATGTCAGGTGGCGTTCTAACCGAGCCTGATATATCTACTTCTTGAACACACATTTAACATTTTTAAGCCTGCAATCTGAAATACAGTTACTTGGGAGGAAGACCATTAAGCACAATGGGACATGGGTCCTGATGAGTAAACTTAGTTGTTGTTATTGTTGTTGTTGTTGTTGTTTAGTCGTTAAGTCATGTCTGACTCTTCGTGACCAGAGCATGCCATGCCCCCCTGTCTTCCACTGCCTCCTGGATATGCTTTATTTATACATATTCTAGCTATTCTTAGTTAGAATATGTATAAATAAAACATATTGATTCTAATTTTACTTAACCAGAAGTGCATCATGAACCCTAGTAACATTTAAATTAATATCTCTAATTTGTATTTCCTCTGAAGAGTGTAGGCCAGCTTTCATACAGTCTTGCTCATAACTAACCTGTTAGGTTAAGAGAATCTCATCTCATTCAGAGTAAGTGTTTTAACCCAGATCTTCCATGTCTCAAGACCACACTCTATTACACTACGTTACCTCAGTGAGGTACCTCAAAAGGCCAGAGGCAGGGGATGGGTATCAGGAGACAGGGATCTCGTCTCGTGTGCTCCCAGAAGCATCTGGTGGGGCCCTTGTGAAATACAGGAAGCAGGACTAGATGGGCCCTTGGCCTGATCCAGCAGGGCTTGTCTGATGTTCTTATGTTCTTATTACCTTGATCACCTATAATGGTGTTACACTGTAAGACTGTCATTGAAGTCCATGTGATTTACACCTAAGTTGTATTTTTGGTGAAAAACCTTTGTTGCACTTAACATAACTTGGTCACAAACATGCTATTCACAGCAAGAAATCAAACTGTGTGTGAGGGGAGAGTTTGTTGAACAGCCAACACGCCGACATTTTGTATTTGCATAAATTCATAATTAAATACTCTATGAAAACAGGAGGGAAAAGGAAGCTCTCCCTTCTGGTTTTTCATTTGAAATAAGCTGCTTCTCTTTCACCGTCAAAGGCATAGAAATATTGTCAGAGCTGGGAGTAGGGATACAGGTGGTGGGGGGAATGCTCCGCATTAACAAGGGAGTGCAATGATAATTGTGCTCTTGTTTGACAAGTTTGGTTTGGTTTTTCTAAGGAGAGCAGAGGGAATGTATAATATTGAGAAAAGGGAGGTGGGGTGGAATTAATAATTCAGGCCCTTGGTAGACACACATATTTAATATGCTGTCGAATCAACTTAGTATGTATCTGAAGGGAAACGTGTGGCGGTCCTCATCCAGGTCCTTTTCCTAGGCTTGCTGGGTCTTAAAGGGACAGCAGACATCTCCAGGTATTGTTGTGCTTCTTGGGGTCTCCAGGTAAGGAGACAAATCCCAGTGAGATTAGCCATGGAGGAGTCAGAATGTCAGAATGTGTGGTGACTGTAAAGCATGGATATCCTTCTTCATTCAATTGATGTCAGGGCTAGCTTTCTCAGCCTGAAGGTGTTTGTAGGTGTGTTGTGTTTGCTTTCCTCCCAAACCATCCCTGCCCTCCTTCTGTGATGTCACAAGGACGCACCCCACAACATCACAAGGTGTCATGAGTGCAGACGAAGATCTGGAACCTGAAGGGTTAACTGTAGCTGAGGAGAATGCGGAGCAATCAGAAATAAAAACACCTGAATCGCCTCCAGACTCTCCTCCCCCAGTAGACAGGCTGAGGGCCAGGCTTCGGGGAAGACTTATGACAGAAAGGTCAGAGGATCGCTTGAAGGCTGCCCACAGAAACATTCGATCAAATAGCCCTAAGTTCTGACAGGATGAAAAGGCTTCCAACAGTTCAAGGGCTGTTTTTACTATATAAACAGCTCTCAGACAGTTGAAAATCTGTGGAAGCAACAAGTCAAACCATCCACGCTCCTGACAACCTTGAACCTTGTTCCCTGGACCCTTGGCTTTGTACTCTGACCCTGGATTACATTGTGCGAGTTGCCTTTGGTATTTGGATATCGGTTCTGCATTCCCTGAATTCCTGCCATAGGACTGGCTTATAGGACTCTGCTGTTGTAACCTCCAGGAACGTGACACAAGGATCCTTCCCTTTCACCACAAGGGTCCACATCTTAATCTCCGTTATGGCCTTGTGATCTCATGGAGCTAGGGGCTGCTAACATGGCAACCTTCTCTCCTCATGCTCTTCTTCACATGTTCCTGAAACTTCAGACAGTATGAGCCTGGTCCAGCACTTGCCCTCAGAAGGACAGTGCTCATTCCATATGCTGTTGGCCCTCCAAGATGGGAAAACATGGTTATCGCTTGAAGTTTGCCACACATACCAGTGGCGGCCCTGGCTGGACGATTCTGAGAGTTGAAGACCAAAATAAACTTTTCAAATCTCTGGTGTCCTGTTATGCAAGATATTTTCATGGAGTCTTATCCCTGAGTAGGCTTACATGTTCCTTGTTGTTATTGTTGTCACTACTGATTTTGTGGAAGATAGTGGAAGATAGGAGTGGAAGATAGGAGGGCCTGCCGTGCTCTGGTCCATACGGTCACGAAGAGTCGGGCATGACTAAATGACTAAACGAACAAAACGAACGAACTGATTTTGTCCCAACAAACAGGTAAGCCATCAGGTAAGCCATCTATTAATCTCAGCTAACTTGTGCTGAAATGTGACGGACATGATTCCCTAACCCATATACTACACGAATGCCTCTAGTCCTTTTGAAATCCTTCGTTCTTCTTTGTGGCCTCTGTAAAACCCACCCTGGGTGATTTGCGCCTCTGCGGAGCCTCATTGGAAGATTTTAGAGCTTCTGCGGTAGCAGTGAACACATTAGAATATGCCCCTCCCCACCCGTAAAGTACCTTGACACCAAGCATCCCCTTTCAATTTCTTTCAACAGCCACATTAAGAGCCTCATAATACTGCTTCTGTGAGTAAAAGATAAAGAGAGCTTATTCTTGATTCCTTCCTGTTATCAATCTTTTTCTTTTAAACTATTAGATCAAACTCTTTATCATCAGAGATTTTTCCTTTCTCCTCGCTCGGCCTCCGGCTGCAGCACACCCCCTTCCAATCATCGGTTTTTCTCCTCAGTTATTTTCTCCCATTCACGCCCCCTTTGGGCCCATTTAAGCACTGCGTTGTCTGTGATAATAAGATCCCACTTTCCAACGGACATGTTAAGTGCCTTTTCTGCTTGGGAGAACAACACCAAACTTCCTCGTGTACCCATTGCAAAAGTTTTAAGCGCAGAGTTCCTTGATCTCGCCTCTCAATGCTAAAACTCCGACTTTGGGAACAATCCTTACAACCAGTTCAAATGGCCCAACCTCCCTGTAGGGCCACTTCCAAAAGCAAAGCAATAGAAAAACCCATTACTGAATCATCGAAACAACGTCTATCGGCTATACCAGCTCATTCTGACTCTCCATCTGCATCGTCTAAGGTCTTGAAGACACACAGATTGAAACTCTCTATACTGAAGTCCTTGTCTTCAAAAACAACCTCTAAGCATCAGAAGCTGCTACAACTCTGGAGCCTGTTCCTCCTAAACCAGCTAAACAGTCTAAGCCTACAGATCTAAAGGAGAGTTATCCGCAACTCTTTGAATCAGTTTTGGTTAGATCTCCCTTAGATGGTTGACAGAATTCCGTCTCATCAACCCTGTTCTCAGTTTCCAGAAGGGGTTGACAGAGTTGACCAATTAACATCATGTCCTCCCAATCCACAACCTTCCATTCTTTCCTGCAATCCTTCAGTTATTCCATCCCGCAAGGATTCCCATCCCAAACGGCTCGACACAGTTCCATATTCGATGCCTTTGGATCCCCCACTGATCCCTAACTAGGACTGTCAACATCAACAATCTCGACAGCTCACGATCACCTAGTGGTTCAGGTGTCTATGTATGCAAGCCTTGAGTTCTCTCGGTTTGAGAGAGAGCCATAGTTGTGTTCTTTCGTTTTCATTGGGGCCTAAGGAACTGATTTTGCTGCCGACTCACTAGACAGGCAGAGAAGCTTCTGTATTCTTGCTTTGATGGGCAAAAGCCTGACCTGTGCTAAGATTTGCATGTTGACAGAGGGACTGTTGACATCATTTCAGGACTCAGCCAATCCCAAGGGTGCTGCTGCTGCTGCCTTGGGAACCCAACCCCATTTTCCTGGGTCTTTGTGACCTCAGAGAGCCCCACCTCTCTGTTGGCAGATAAAAGGGGCTTGCTGGGCAGGGCAGGAGACCAGAAGGGAGGCCAGTGGCCAGAGGGAGAGAGAGTGGCAGCGGGTGCAGGGGACCCAGCCCTTCTGCCCAAGGCAAGTTTTCTCGTGAAAGCAGCTGAACTTGCTAAGTGGGCTTGTGAGTTAACAGCTCGAGGCTGGCAGAAATCTGAGGCTTGAAGCTGCCTGATGTCGGCGATGGACTGGGGGGAAGTCGGTGGACATTGGCAGACGGAAGCTGGTGGAATCAGCCTGAGGAAGCTGGCTGAGGCCACAAGGCTGAGGCCGGCAGAGGTTGGCATATGAAGCCGGGGGACGTTACCCTCCTGAAACCAGCTGGTGGATGTCGGTGGATGGAAGCCCGGGCATGTGTGTGAATGGCTGGTGGAGTGAAGGTGTGTGTTTGTTGTGGTGTGTGTGGCAGGTGTGTGTGTGAATGTGTGTGTGAATGGGCGGGCTGGCGTTCCATGGGGATGTCATTGGGGCGTGAGTGTGACCAAAGCATTCGGGAGCTGGTGGAAGCCGGCTTCAGAAGCGGAGTGGAAGAGATGAATGAGTGGATATTCCTGGTGGAAGCCAGTGGATGTTGGCAGGCGGAACTTCATGATGAAGTTGCCAGAACATTGGTCGGCAGATACGCCTGGGTTGAAGCCGCTTGGTGGCCATGGACTAGCTCACCCCTCAGTTGATTTGTCTCTCTCTTTCTCTTGCAGGGCCCAAGGCTTCCTCTTCCCCAGGGGGATGCAAGGGACCAGAAAGCAGGCTTCCTGCTGGAGCTGAACCAGGCCCTTGTCTCTGCTGAGGATACCCATTTAGCCTCTTTCCTAAAGCCAATAAAAGAATTTTTTCCGGATTGGTTTTGAAGTGTTGTCTTGTTTGTCAGGGGCTGTCACGGGATTATCTTCCCCATCCCCTCATTATATCTGGGGCCCAATGCCTGGGGAAGATCTTTGTGAAGCCTTGTGATGTCACAGGAATTGGGAACATAATACTTCTTCATGCATGTGTGAGGGAGTGAGATAGGCATTGTGGGTTCCCTGTCTGAGCTCCTAAGCAAGTATACTATGTGTCGTATTGGACAGACACAAGAAGCCAGTGAGGCTTGGTGCCATTCGGAGAGGGTTGGAATTGGGTACCCAAACACTATGGCCACCCCATAATGATAAACGAGACTCGCTCCTTCCCTTCCACCACTGCTCCTCATATTTGTTTGCCTGGCCTGGAGATTCAGGGGAGCCCAGTCATTTATTGGCACAGCAGCTCATTCTCTGAGACCTGGCAACACCACGAGCACTCCATGGACAGCTCCTTGCAGAGTACAAGTGGGAAGAAAATATGCCACTTCAAAGAAGCTTCCAGTCCAACGTCTCACACCAGTGCCACAACTGAAGAAATGGAGATGGGCAATGATTTGGAGATGGGTGTACATTAAAATTCATGTGGATCCATGCCATGGATAGATGGCAAAAATACACTGGTACTGCAAAATCTGCTGCTTGAGGGCAGCGGCTGCTTCTGAGCGCCTCGTTCAGGTGTCTATGAATGCAAGTCTTGATTTCTCTCAGTTTGAAAGAGAGCCATAGCTGTGCTTTTTCGTTTTCATTAGGGCCTAAGGCGCTGAATTTGCTGCCGACTTATCAGACACGCAGAGAAGCTTCCTGGATTCTCACTTTGATGGGCAAAAGCCTGACCTGTGCTAAAATTTGCATGTGGTGTTATCACTCACAAGAACTCTTTCTAGTGTACCATTCATAACGGTTATACTGAGAATACATCTTTCCATGACTGATGTTTGCAGTGGTACTAAAGGCCTGATCCAGAAGCACACTCTGGGGGTGGCGGGGGGAGGCAGTCCTGTGCCTGCTTACCCAGCAGTAAGTTCCATTCAGCTCAGTTGGACTCTGAGGAGACAAGTTTAGGTTTGCAAATGTTCTTCCAGCAAATGAGCAAAGCAAGTTCTTCCAGCAAATGAGTCAATGTGATTTGATCTAAAATATCGGGCCCCAAGAACAAGACAGTTGGGCCACCAGCCTGCAACATCAGCTATAATGAAAATACAGGCATGCAAAGTACAGTCAATGGCATTGATTTATTATCCAGACTCTTATTAATCATTAGTAGGTTCTTCCTTACTTTCCAAACTTAATCATAATCGACTAAGAGTCATAAAGAGTAGTGTTGTGTAGGGATTTAGCTTGTCCAATGGAAGGCTAAAATTGAGGGAAGAACAGGAGCACCCCTGCAACGCTTCCAGTAGCTCCACGCCTCCTCCCCCACACATTCGTCATCTTTAAAATATTTAGACTTAAGTATTCTTACCTCCGTTATTAGTTATTTTCTATTCTGCTCCCTTTTGTTATTGTTGTTGTTGCCCGCGTATTTCATTTTAATTCAAAACTAGCACCGGTGCTCCTCCTTGCATGATTTAGGAGCCCTCAAATCTCTCGTGCTTCCCGCTGCTTCTTCCTTCTCATCTACCGAGACATCCCCGTTCTTGGCTTGTCCTCCCATGGACCCATCCAGTGACCCGGTCTTCCTCTCCACTCAGCTGTCGTGATTCTTTTTTCCTCCTCCTGAATTCCCAACGATTACCCTTTCTCTTTCTTCTCTTTCTTTTCTCTCCCACCTAACTTTTTCCTCTTGCAGGTCTATCCTGGGGTTAATTCAAATTTTCACTCTGCATTCAAGAGAAAATTGGTCAACCTTGTGTCAGATCTGCTTTGACCTGGATTACAGCATTGAGCAGGGGGTTGGACCCCATGGCCTTGTAGGCTCCTTCCAACTCAATTATTTCATGATACTTTGATTCTATGAATTCCACAATCACATGTATCAAATTTTGCAATGACAGGAAGTACAACATTATTAATGTTTTATTTAGAGGTATTAACACTGAATATGCTTGCATTATTATTTATTATATTGGGAAGCTTTGGAATTTCAGCTTCTCAAGAACATAAGAATTATCTCTTTTCACTCTCCCAACAGTCAATTGTAATGGATGTCCCTTGGTTCTGGTATTGTGTGGGAGGGAAAAGAGCTTCCCTCTATCCACTATATTCATCTTCTGCATAATTTTACAGTGTATTCCCCTTCTTGTGTCAGCAGGTGTGTGAGTTCAGCTGGCTGTGACTTGATTTCAGCATTTTGGTAAGTAAGCTATTTGTATGGGTATGAATAACACACTGTGTATGTACAAATGTTGACATTGGGGGTGATTTTGGAACTAGAAAACAGTTTCTGAATCAGAAAGCACATTCGGAACCGCATATCTGTGGGGGAGTGGTTACAAGCCCCCCATGAATGCAGAAAACTATGGATAATAGTGAACATAATTAGCATGGTAAAAGAGCAAAATCCAAGAATATGTATTTTCACTTATATCACCAGCACTGGCCAACCAAGGGAACTAGAGACCATGCTATGTATTTTTCAACAATAACAATACCTAGTATGGTCTCCGGCTCCCTGTAGTAGCCAGTTTGGGTAAATACATTGTAAAAATACCTATTTCTAGTTTTTTTTCTTTTTCTTTTAATCATTCTCAAAATTTCAGACTACGGGTAAGTGAAACTGTGGATACTGATCCAGCTGATATAGGGGTCCTCCTGTATGTCCAGCCTGAGAGAAACAGATGTCTACCCAACTCTCTGCAGTACTTTGGCAGTAATGTGCTCAATGCTGAAAGGGAGACAGAAAGGAAGCACTTTCTATTTATAGACGTTTTAATAGGATTCCTATTGGCACTTATATAAGATATGAGTAACTTGCCATGGCTACCTGCAGCTGATGGATGAAGTGCTGGGGTACATCCTGATTGCACAAATAAAGCAGATGACCAGCTATGTGACCCAGATGTTCCCTGGCACCTTTCAATTATAGGCCACTAATTACAAAAAATCATGCAAAATGAAAGCTTTTTTGGGTGAATCACATGATCTGAGGGACTCATGACATCATCTTCAGGACTCGGCCAATCCTGAGGTTGCTGCTGCTGCCGCCTTGGGAACCCAACCCATTTTCTCCTATGTCTTTGTGACCTCACAGAGCCCTACCTCTCTGCTGGCAGATAAAAGGGGCTTGCTGGGCAGGGCAGGAGACCAGAAGGGAGGCCAGTGGCCACAGGGAAGTCTGGCAGAGAGAGTGGCAGTGGCTGAACGGGACCCAGTGCTTCTGCCCACGTATGCTCTTGCGAAAGCAGCTGAACTTGCTAAGTGGGCTTGCAAGTTAAAAGCTCAAGGCTGGTGGAGATCCGAGGCTCGAAGCTGGCTGATGTCAGTGATGGACGGGGGGGCGGAATTGGTGGATGTTGGTAGACAGAAGCTGGTGGAATCTGCCTGTGGAAGCTGGCTGAGACAGCAAGGTGGAAGCTGGCAGAGGTCGGCGGATGAAGCCGGGGGACGTTAGCCTCCTGAAACCAGCTGGCGGAAGCTTGGTGGATATCGGTGGATGGAAGCCCAGGTGTGTGTGTGAACAGCTGGTGGAGTGCAGGTGTGTATTTGTCAGGGTGTGTGTCACTGGTGTGTGTGTGAATGTGTGTGTGAATGGGCTGGCTGGCATTCCATGGGGATGTTGTTGGGGTGAGAGTATGACCCAAGCATTCAGGACCTGGCGGAGGATGGCTTCAGAAGTGGAGTGGAAGAGATGAATGGGTGGATATTCCTGGTAGAAGCCAGTTGATGTTGGCAGGTGGAACTTTGGGATGAAGTTGCCAGAACATTGGTCGGCAGATACGCCTGGGTTGAAGCCAGTTCACAGCCGTAGACGAGCTCGCCCCTTAGGTTTCTCTCTCTCTCTTTCCCTTGCAGGGCCTGAGGCTTCCTCTTCCCCAGGGGGAAGCGAGGGACCAGAAGGCAGGCATCCTGCTAAAGCTGAACAGGCTGTTGTCTCCGCTGAGGATACCCATTTAGTCTCCTTTCCAAAACCAATAAAAGAATTTTTCTGGAATGATTTTGAAGTGTTGTCTTGTTTGTCAGGGGCTGTCACGGGATTATCTTCCCCACCCCCTCATTATATCTAAAGGCCCAATGCCTCTGGTGGCTCTTTCTGAAGTCATGGTGTGGGGCCTTGTGATGTCACAGGAATTAGTACATAATATTTCTCCATGCATGTGTGAGGGAGTGAGCTAGGTATTTGTGGGTTCCCTGTCTGAGCTCCTAAGCAAGTATATTATATGTCGTATTGGATAGACAAAGAAAGCCAGTGAGGCCTGGTGCCATTCGGAGAGGGTTGGAGTTGGGTACCCAAACACTATGCCCACCACATAACAATAAACGAGACCCACTCCTTCACTTCCATCACTGCTCCTCACATTTGTTTGCCTGGCCTGGAGATTCAGGGGAGCCCAGCCAATTCTTGGCACAGCAGCTCATTCTCTGAGACCTGGCAAGCCTCATCTTCATCATCAACACCATGAGCACTCCATGGACAGCTCCTTGCAGAGTACACATGGGGAGAAAATATGCCACTTCAAAGAAGCTTCCAGTCCAACCTCTCATGCCAGTGCCACAAGTGAGGAAATGGAGATGGGCAATGATTTGGAGATGAGTGTACATTAAAATTCATGTGGATCCATGCCATGGATAGACAGCAAAAATACACTGGTACTGCAAAATCTGCTGCTTGAGGGCAGTGTCTGCCTCTGAGCACCTAGTGGTTCAGGTGTCTATGAATGCAAGCCTTGATTTCTCTTGGTTTGAGAGAGAGCCATAGCTGTGCTTTTTCATTCTCATTGGGGTCTAAGGCACTGAATTTGCTGCTGACTTGCGAGACACGCAGAGAAGCTTCCTGGATTCTCACTTTGATGGGCAAAAGCCTGACCTGTGCTAAGATTTGCATGTGGTGTTATCATTCACAAGACCTCTTTCTAGTGTACCATTCATAACTGTTATACTGAGAATATATCTTTTACATGAATGTTGTTTGCAGTGGTACTAGGCCTGACCCAAAAGCATGCTCTGGGGACAGCGGTCGGAGGCAGTCCTGTGCCTGCTTATCCAGCAGTAAGTTCCATTCAGCTCAGTTGGACTCTGAGGAGACAAGTTTAGGTTTGCAAATGCCTAGCTACAAAGTAACTTCTTCCAGCAAACAGGTCAATGTGAATTTACCTAAAATATAGGGCCCCAGGAACAAGGCAGTTGGGCCACCGGCCTGCAACATCAGCTATAATGAAAATACAGGCATGCAAAGTACAGTCAATGGCATTGATTTATTATCCAGACTCTTATTAACCATTGGTAGGTCTTTCCTTACTTTCCAAACTTAATCATGATCTACTAAGAGTCATAAAGAGTAGTGTTATGTAGGGATTTGGCTTGTCCACTGGAAGGCTAAAATTGAGGGGAGAACAGGAGTACCCCTGCAACGCTTCCAGTAGCTCCACGCCTCCTCCCCCACACCTTCATCATCTTTAAAATATTTAGAATTAAGTATGCTTTCTTCCAAATATACCAAATAACACTTACTAGTCTCTAACCGGACTCTTTATTATGTTTACTTTCTAACAGGAATTTTATTGTCTTTTTTGTTTTGTTTTGTTAACACCAGGCATGCAGGGACCGTTTCCCTTATTTTCAATGAAATGAAGACTCCCAAAAGTGTGATTTTCCTCCTAAAGAAATCATAGGGGAGACATTCTAATTTATATTTTATAGTAAAGTGACTATAAGGACTGAAGAAACCTATCAATTCTAAAGGAAATCAACCCTGAGTGCTCCCTGGAAGGACAGATGCTGAAGCTGAGGCTCCAGTACTTTGGCCATCTCATGAGAAGAGAGGACTCCCTGGAAAAGACCTTGATGTTGGGAAAGTGCGACGGCAAGAGGAGAAGGGGACGACCGAGGATGAGATGGCTGGACAGTGTTTGCGAAGCAACCAACATGAATTTGACACAACTCCAGGAGGCAGTGGCAGACAGGAGGGCCTGCCGTGCTCTGGTCCATGGGATCATGAAGAGTCAACAACGATGATGCTTTCTTCCTTTATTAGGTATTTTCTATTCTGCTCCATTTTGTTGTTGTTGTTCCCTGCTTGTTTCATTTTAATTGAAAACTAGCACCAATGGTCCTCCTTGCATGATTTAGAAGCCCTCAAATCTCTTGTGCTTCCCGCTGCTTCTTCTCATCTACCGAGGCATACCTGTTCTTGGCTCATCCTCCCATGGACCCATCCAGTGACCCACTCTTCCTCTCCACTCAGCTGTCCTGATTCTTTTTTCCTCCTCCCGAATTCCCAATGATTACTTTTTCCCTTTCTCTCTTCTCTTTCTTTTCCCTCCCACCTCACTTTTCCACCTTGCAGGTCTATACTGGGGCTAATTCAGATTTTCACTCTGCTCACTCGTCTCCCACCAGGCCTCATGGTGTTTTCTCTTTTTCAACATTTGGAAGAGTTCTGTTTTAGTCATGTCCAGGATAATGTTTTCTACTCACCTGAGGATGATCAGGGGACTGGAAACCAAGCGCTATGAGTTAATGCTGAAAGAGATGAAAATGTTTAGCCCTGAGAAAAGGGGACTGAGGGCAGATATGATAGCACTTTTCAAATCCTTGAAAGGCAGTTGTACTGAGGAGAGGCAGGATCTCTTCTCACTCATCCCAGATTGCAAGACACATGATAAAAGGCCCAAATTACAGGAAGCCGGATTTAGGCTGAATATAGAGAAACACTTCTTAACTGATAGAGCTGTATGACATTGGACCCAGTTACCTTGTCAGGTGGTGAGTGCACCCATGTTGGAGGCACAAATGCCTTCAGAGCAATAAGGCCTATGAGTCTATTCAAGATTCCCAACCCAGGCAGCCCGTCCATAAGAGAAAGCTTGTCTGAAGAGGAACGTCTTCACTGACTTGTGGAAGGACAGCAAAGATGGGGTCCTCCAATCCCCCATTGGGCTAGACCAGTGATGGTTGCCATTGCACCCCTCCGCTGGACCACTGCACCAACAGAGGGGAGTGGCAAAATCTGGGATCGGAGGACAGGTAAACATTTCTCTATGGTGGCTTATGGCTCGTGTGCCCACAGAGAGGGCTCTGTGTGCCACCTGTGGCACGTATGTCATAGGTTCGCCATCACTCATCTATATGATCTGATCTCTAAAAATACAGCCACTCTGGTGCACATATCGATGTTACCATATCTCCAGTACTGCACAGAGAACCTGGACAAAACCAGCTTCCTCCCATACCATGTCTAAGCGGATTGATAACCTCTATAGAATCCATGACACAGGACCCATTTTCCTCCAAATGCGGCATTTGGACGCACTGTTCTAGCCTCTACCTTGGCATGACACCGTGCCTCTGGGTAAGACAACTTATTAGTCACCCAGAGTGTGATTCACAGAGGCCACGAAGAAGAACGACAGGTTACCCACCTGTCATTGTTCTTCGAGTGGACCTCTGTGATTTGCATATCCCGCCCATCCTCCCCTCTGTCACGCCATTGTTTGCTTACTATTTAGCGGCAGTTGACATAACTGCAAGGGGTTGTTTGGTACCAAGGTACTTATACAGGTGGGGAGGGGCATATTCTGATGTGTTCATTGCTACCCCAGAAGCTCTAGAATCTTCCGATGAGGATCTGTGCAGGTGCGAATTACCCAGGGTGTGAATCACAGAGATCCACTTGAAGAACTACAATTACAGGTGGGTAACATGACGTTTCAAACCACTGTCGTTACATTTGTTCCAGTGGTGGCAAAAGAATAGCTTTTGCTTGGATCCGATGAAGCACACTGCAGTCTATGAAAGCTTATACCAAATAACACTTACTAGTCTCTAACTGGACTCTTTATTATGTTTACTTTCTAACAGGAATCTTATTGTCCTTTTGTTTTGTTTTGTTTTATTAACACCAGGCATGCAAGGACTGTCTCCCTTATTTTCAATGAAATGAAGACTCCCCAAAGTGCGATTTTCCTCATAAAGAAATCATAGGGGAGACATTCTAATTTATATTTTACAGTAAAATATTCACTTGCAGGCTTTTAAGGAAAACTCTGAAGATCTACAGTTCTTTTTTCTTTTTCTTCTTTTTCTTTTGGCTTGCTTTCCAACCTCTTTATAGTCCTGTAGCTTCGATTATAGTATTTCCCTTTGGTGAGGATATTTATTTGCTGTTTGGTGTTTATTAAGATTATTATTCAAAAATACCGGGCACAGTCAATCACAACTATTAAAACATTGACCGCACTGTCTTGATGCATAGATTTGGGCACACGGAACAATCTACAGTGGTGCCTCGCTTAACGATTGCCCCACATTACGATGAATCCGCTTTACAAGGATCTTTTTCGATGGCAAAATGATGGTCTAAATGGGGGAATTTCGCTTTGCAATGATTGGTTCCCTGCTTCGGGAACTGATTCTTTGCAAAACGATGTTTTTCTAACAGCTGATCGGTGGTTTCAAAATGGCCACCAGGTAATTAAAATGGCTCCCCGCTGTGTTTAGGGATGGATTCCTCGCTATACAGGCAGCGAAAATGGCCGCCGTATGGAGGATTTTCGCTGGACTGTGAGTTTTACTGGGTTTCAATGCGTTTCAGTGGGGTTTTTAATTTTGCTTTACGATGTTTTCGCTTAACAGCGATTTTCTTGGAATGGATTATCATCGTTAAGTGAGGCACCACTGTATAAGGAAAACAGTTTTGCGCAGTCAGCTCAGAAATGCCTGTCGCAATTCTGGAGAAACCTGATAATCTGGCATGATAGTCTTGAGTCTGCTTCTCCCTCGCCTTGTTTTATTGATACACAGAGAGCTCAGATGAGGTCTGGGCTGTTTCACATGGTGAGCGCTCCCCTCCCTAATTTGGGCAAAGGGGCAAAAAAACCACATGTTTTAATGTGTAGAATGGCAGGTTTTAAAAAGTATTTATATGTAGGATGCAGAACAGTGTGACACTGGATGAGGTGAACTCCCCCCTCCTGTGAGGTGAAGCCTGGGACAAATGGCCCTGCAGCCCCCTCCCCTATATGCTGGCCCTAAAGAGGGCTAGAAAGACAATTTGAATTTAAAATTTACTCCTCCTTCCCCTCCTCTTTCTCCTCTCCTTCTTCACTTCAAAAAATTGGAACTGGTCTGGCTCTCTCTGAGAAGCTCTGTGGATATGCACAAGAACTCTTCCAAGCTTGGAGAAGTTCTTGCTTGCTTGTTCAGCCTTGCTCAGAATCCCCAAATCAGCAGGTTGGGTAGTGGATCCTGGGATTTGTGATCGAACAACAACTTTTCCACGCTAGCTCTGACACAGATAAACAGAGAAGTGGTTAAGAAAGATGTATCAACAGAAATCTGCCAAAAACAATGCAATAGACAAAATTTGGAGATTCGGCTTAGATAAAGAAAAAAAAGAGAGAATTCCACATGACAATAAGGAATGGTGATTTGAAACTCCAGATGCAAGGAGTAAGTAAGATGAGAGGAAATTTAAATGGTAACACTTTATTTTTGAGCCCTATAGAAGCATGGCTAATGGACATAAAGTCTTAAATTGCAAGGGTGTCGCTTGAACTAATAGTTACAAATTGAACCATTGAATTTTCCATGTACCTGTGATACCCCTGGACTGTATAATGCTTCAGCCACTCAGAGGATTTCCCTAATCCAGCGCACGTTGCAGTGACTGCATACGCTGATTTTGTCAACAATCTGAGCCCAAATTAAAAGCTGGTTTTCAGCTGAGGCTCAGAGAGGCAACACATTGCAGATGAACAAGACAAGAGACTGAATTACAATTTCAAATCGTTGGGCCACCCATGTCAGGGTCAAAGGTTGTCTCGCCTCTCCCCTTCATGCATCTTCTCCTACCTCCAGGCAGCAGGTCCGGAACAATTCCACGTGGAAACACTATTATAATGACATTAATTTTCAACCATGAAGGGGGAAAGAGCAAGACAGGCAGTGAGTGGCTGTCACGCGTCAATCACATTAGCAGAAGGAAGCGTATGCAGGGCTGTTAATACGAGGCAAAGACCGGATCTAGGGTGTTAATTATGTACCAAACAAGCTAATGATTCTGAGATTCTCTGTTTTAGTTAAAGACTCCATTTTGATCTGGGTTGCCGGGAGCTTTTAAAAGATTATGATAAAACAACAAGAAGAACAGAAGTTGATAATTTAGGCATGTTTATATGAGCGTTGACTGGAAGAATTTTAACATTCGTATATTATATTTTTCATTTTAATCAGTTTTTAACTCTTTGTGGATTTTTAAATAGTTTCTTGCAAGCTGCCTTGGTTCCCTGCAAGGAGAGCAAGGCGGGACAGAATTCAAGTGAATAAGTGAATAATTAAATAACTAAATACATGTCTCATAGTACCCAGTGTGTTCTATGTTTGTGTTACTGTCATTGTTTCCTTTATCACCTGATTGGAAGTCTGAAAATCCTTGCAGAGATCATTGTGTTTGCAGCTGTTTTTGTTTTAATGTGTTGTCAAGTGGCTTTCACATTATGGAGACCTTCCATAGTCCTCTGGTTGATGGCCCTGTGCAGATCTTGCAAATTCAAGGCCAAGGGGATTTTTTATGGAATGAATCCATCTCCTATTTGGTTTTCCTCATTTCATGCTATACTCAACTTTTCCTAACCTTGTGATTTTTTTCCAGTCTCATCATCTCATAAGGTGCCCGAAACATGAAAGTCCTATTTTAGTAAACTTCACTAATATAGAGAGAGATCATGCTTGACTGTTTGTTTTTTGGTCGTCCAAAAAAGGGCTGTGGTGATGCTGTGGGCTAAACCGCAGAAGCCTGTGCTGCAGGGTCAGAAGACCAGCAGTCATAAGATCGAATCCACGTGACAGAGTAAGCTCCTGTTGCTTTGTCCCAGCTCCTCGCCAACCTAGCAGTTCGAAAGCATATAAATGCGAGTAGATAAATAGGTACCACCTCGGTGGGAAGGTAAAACGGCACTCCCTAGTCACGCTGGCCACGTGACAACAGAAACTGTCTTCGGACAAGTGCTGGCTCTATGGCTTGAAAAATGGGATGAGCACTGCCTCCTAGAGTCGGACATGATTGGACTAAAAATGTCAAGGGGAACCTTTACCTTTACCTTTATGATGTCTGTAACTCTCTATGCAGCTATCTATGAGATCTGATCAGTAAGTGTGCAAAGCTGGTTGGGGTGTTGTTGTTGTTTTCTGTGCTGTTGCTGCTATATACCTGTCCAAAAATGTGTCCATAAAGCATTTCCCCACCATACCACATTTGAAGCGAGTCCATATTTTTCCCTGATGGCTTTTTGAATTGTCCAGTTTTCACATCTGTAAATAGTAATAATGAATGCCAGTTTATGGATGATTTTGGCCCTTACACTTAAAGAGCTCTCTTAATTCTTGTTCTTCCACATCTCAAGCCTTCTAATTTCTTGGCTGCAGTCTTCATTTGGACTGACGATTCAGTCAAGGTGCAAAAAGATAGCCACAAAGAACCAAAAAGAATGGTACAGAAACACATACTGGTAAGCTCAATGCTGAATAAAAATCCCAGTGTCACCCTTTCATTGCACATTACATGGACTGTGTTTAACATGTACATCCCAACAAGTCAAAAACTGGAAATACTTGTAAGCTATTTATACTTGTGTCACCCCTTTTAATAGCTGCGTCACTGTTACTAACCAATAGGCACACCTTTATTCCGCTCAAGTTCTGGCACTCGAGAGATCAGAAGCATCAGGTTTTCCTAAGCAATTCCCAAAAGAGAGAAGAAGAAGAAGAAGAAGAAGAAGAAGAAGAAGAAGAAGAAGAAGAAGAAGAAGAAGAAGAAGAAGAAGAAGAAGAAGAAGAAGAAGAAGAGGAGAAATCATACACACACATACAAAGCCCAGACAGAATGCCTATGAAGTTATTTTCCCTGATTGTG
Source organism: Pogona vitticeps (assembly GCF_051106095.1). Lineage (NCBI taxonomy): Eukaryota > Metazoa > Chordata > Lepidosauria > Squamata > Agamidae > Pogona > Pogona vitticeps. Next base: position 342,695,286 of record NC_135783.1, read on the forward strand.
AAAATGCTATGCCCATCTTTCCCCAATCTGGATTGGCACTTATAACCAATATTTCTAGCCCCTTTTAAGTGAAAGATGGTTTGGCAGCCATGTGCATTGAAGTCTTTTCCTCCTCAAAGTAGGGCTAAAGTCTGAAACACCAAGCGAACCAAAAGATCTCATTGATTCCGGCCACTAATGCTTTATAATGAATAAGAGAGTTGGGGGTGGGGAGGATGTTGGTTGTTTATGTATTTATTTATTTATTTAGACCCCATCATCATCATTGCTCAAAACCAGCTCCCTCTCTCATTATCTTAACCTTGGTGAGCAGAAAGATCAATAAACAATTTGCATTTTTTATCAATATTTAATGTCAAGCTGTAGGATCCTTTTGAAAAGCCCAGAGACTTTGGAGCCCCATCTCCTCCTCCCTGCTTTAATTCTTTTCATGTATTTTTTATTTTTTTTAAAAAAGTAAATATAGAGACTAAATGCACAGCGGGTGCTCAGGTGCAAGGGTCGGTTCTAGTTAAAAACATTAGGGATTGCTCTGCCCTCCCCCCTACCCAAAATAATAATAATAATAATCTATGGCTGCCTGTCCGAGGGCAGAAGCAGCAAAGCCGTGGGAGCATGGCGCTGAATTTTAATGACGGCAGGAGACAAATGAGACAGGGCTGCCATGCAATTAGCAGGCAGTCGGAAAGATGTGTTGGGTCCTAAATGAGGGACATGATCTCCTCTTGGCTCTCAGCGTGTAGAGGGCCCTCCCTCTGAAGGCCATAATGAGGAAGGTAGATGGGATTCGAAGCAGGATGACAGAACAATTACACTGGGGGAAGGGAGTTGACTCTAGATGCATCTACGCCCCCCTCCCCGGGCATATTAGCTCCACCTGAAGGCTGCTTCATTACTTTGAGTTGCACACGAGCAAAGGCTTCCATAGGCTTCCTTAAATGAATACATCAAGAACCATTTCAGCTGATGAATGTTTTCTTGTCATGCTAAGGTCAAGACAAGATGATGCACATAGTTGTAATCACACAAACGCCAGGTGTGGTGCACTGGGCATGAACAGGATTTAATTTATAGCAGAGGTTGCCAGTTGCTAAAAATCTACCTTAAAGCTACCTCTTGTTCCATCATATATATATATATATATGATGGAATAATGTAATATATATATTAAAATGAAGATGCTTCTCTGGAATAATTTAATATATATATTAAAATGAAGATGCTTCTCTGAGTTGTTACATGTCATCAAGTCACTTCTGTTTCTGGCAACTCTATGAATCAATCATCTCCAGAAGTCCTTTTATTAACAGCCCAGCTCCGGTCTCGCAAACTGAAGACCACGGCTTCCTTTTTGTGTATGTGTCAATTCATTTTATATTTTTCTTTTCCCCTACTGGCTTCAATGTCTCCTGGCATTATTGTCTTTCCTAGTGAGTCTTGTCTTCTCCTCTTCCATCCAAAGGAAGATAGTGTTGGTTTTAGGCATTTTAGCTTTTAGTGAGAGTTCAGGCTTTATTTCATTGGGAACCCATTGATTTGTCCTTATGGCAATCTGCGGGATCCATAAATCTGTCGTCTAATGACACATTTTGAATGCAATATCTCTGGTGTCATCTTTCTTCATCGCCCAGCTTTTTGCGTCTATACACAGTCAGTGGGATGAGTATAGGACAGCATGATTGACCTTTGGCTGGGTCGCCACTGACACATCCTTGCCCTTAAGTATCTCTGATAGATTCTTCATAGCTGTCCTTTCAAATCCTAGTGCTTGCAGTACTTAACAATTACAGTATACCAAATGAAATCAATGGAATGACAATGAATGGGTCTTATCTTCAAATTTATAAGCTAATGGGATTCATGAATGAATTGAAGTCCCAGTTATTTCATTAGATCTACTCCGAGTATGTTTAAGTTTGGATGAAAACCTTGGCATCTGAAGGTTGGCTATTTGGTTTATAGCTGCCAATTGAATTACTGTTCAGGAACTGATCATCTAAATTCATGGCCATTGATGTGTCTTTAGTGCTTTGGAGAAGTAGACTTTTTGATTACGCCTCTTAGAGCCCCTCAGCCAGGTGAATTCTGGGACTTGTCGTCCAAAACTTCTGTATCCCTTGCAGCAGATAATCCTGTAAAATAACTAAGCGCTGTAATGAAGTGAATTGTGTTTTATGAGAAGTCTGTACTTTAATTCTGTATCACACCTCTTGGCTTAGGAAGAAAGATTTACCAGAGCAGCAGTCCATTGACTCTTATTTAGAGTGACAAATGGGTACTGCAAAAGGTAAAATTAATGCGTCAGGTTAATTTCATGCACCCCTTGCCTCAGACCGATTAGTGCAAATTAAATTTCATGCTCATCAGCTGGAGTCATTGTGAATGTTCAGCAGAAACCTGTCGGATTTCTGACTACTCTGGTAGCGAAGCGTTAGGGACTCTTTGCCCAGAGCATAAATGGCAGGGAGATACTGTTGTTGTTGTTTTTTACCACAGTAATGAAAGAGCCAGGCATTGGTTGATTAATAAACAATGAGGTGTTGGGGGGTTTGTTTCATTTCTTTTTTGCAAGTGGAGAACATTAGTCAACTTCACTCACTGCAGTAACGAGCTGATGGCCATTACATGGATGAACAGTCTGATCTTGTTATAACAGTAAACATACATCTTAGCCTCTCTGGGCAAAAGGTTGCATCTGATGCTGGAGCAACAGAATCCAGTTGAAACTTTTGCACAAAAGCAAGGATTGCTAGTTCTTTTGCCCTATTCGAGAAAAAGATTTGTTTTCCATCTCAAAACAGTATGGAAATATTAGAATCATGGTGGTGAAACAGAAAAAAACCCCCTCCATATTTCAAGTTTGCTTGAATAAGTGTGATACTGTTCAATGCCCCTTTATTCAGTGACCAACTATGGCTTTTATCACACGACTCATCTTAGGATGAGTTGCATGACTTATCTGCAAGTGGGATCTGAAGGCCTTAGGAATGGACCTCAACAGATGGGAAACCCTGACATCTGAGCATTCAGCATGGAGGCAGGTGGTGCATCACGGCCTCTCCCAATTTGAAGAGACCCTTGTCCAGCAGGCCGAGGCAAAGAGGCAGTTCCGAAACCAGCCAAATCAGGGAGCTGGACAGGGGACAGAGATTGTATTTGTCTTCAGTGTGGAAGAGATGGTCAATCTCAAATTGGCCTTCTCAGCCACACTAGATGCTGTTCCAAGTCCTCCATACAGAGCACGTCACCATAGTCTCTCGAGACTGAAGGATGCATAATCTAAATCATCTTAAGGGCATTCTGATGTCCAAGGGTCAAGAGTAAGAAGGTAAGGAATCATTGCAATTTTTTTCATACTAGATGATGAAGGGGGTCTTGACACACAGAGACCTCCTGTTGAAAAAAATTAGCATCTACTGAAAGATATTTTACCTCTACACAGGAGTGGGAAAAAATCAGTGTTTTTTTTTTTTGTTGTTGTTGGCAACAGGATTCATTTTAAAAGTGTGGCGTTTTTTTCTAGAAAAGCATGTATTTTGTGTTAATATTTTGCACATAATACAAGAGTTTATGTGCAAAACACGAAGTCATCCATGCAAATATGGAATTTTTGTTGGTGGTGGTGGGGAAAAGAATTTGCCAAAAAAGAAGTCATCCAACATACAAAAAATACACAAAAATCAGTGCTCCCATGCATGTGACAACGAAATGTGAGTGTTTCATCTCTAGCCAAGAGACTGAAGAAAAGCTTCTTTAAAAAAATCAGTGTTAAAGGTCATCTCTATTTTTGTGATGCTGAAACTCTGTAGGTATTTTTATGTGCAGTTTTCCTCCCCATTTTTAGTTAATGTACACACAACTAGCACTTTCTTAATTAGCTGTAATCAGTTATTGTAACTTTTGCAATTGGGCTGCTGTGTGCAGAAAAAAAAATCAACTTTGGTCTTGGGTGTTAAACTAGTCGGCTCAGTTGGAGTGTGTAAAAATTACTTTTTTGGACTGCATCTCCCAGAATCTCCAGCCAGTATCTTGTGTACAATGGGAATTCTGGTAGCTGTACTTTACCTTTTCCACACTCTGGTCTAGTATGATGACATGAAGATATTTATCCGCAAGTCCCATCTGAGAGCACATTCAGAACAGGAGAGCTAGAGCAGTCTGGTGTTCATGTTTAAAAGGTGCTCGTCTTTAATGTGATCTATTTTATCTCTCATTTGAGCAATTCTTCCACTCACACTGATCAACTATTTTTTTCCTCGAGTGAGAAGGGTCCAGACTGGTCTTTGGATTGTTTTCATTTGCCCCTCCTTTGACACTCCCATTCCCCACCTTTTCCCAGAGCTGTCATTGAAATGGCGATACTACTTTCTTGTTTTTTGTCAAATAAAGTGATATAGCGAAACAGCAATGTGTCTAGCATGTTACACATAATATCTAGAATAGCATTGCATCAATAATAATCATCATGTGCTGTCAAGTGAATTCTGACTTAAGGCAACCCTTTTCAGAGTTTTCCATTCCCTTTTTTTCAGGGCACCCTGGGAGTCTGCAGCTTCCCCAAGGATACACAGGCTGACTGTGCTCACAGGGGGCACAGTGAGGAACTGAATTCCCAGCCTCTGGCTCTGCAGCCAGATATATACATCATCGAGCTATCCAGCCAGCTACTGCGTCAATAGGAAATATATATTTTAAAACTTTAGAACAGTAGAGTAAATGAAAGTAGAGCAGAGGGTCCTCTGTTGTCCCTTTCAATGGCACAACCCACCAAATATGTCACAGCGCTGTCACCACAGATAATACTGTCCATAGCAGTCTGTGAGTGTGCACAGATGACACAACAGGAAAATAAGGAGTGTGCTGACTTGCAACAAAAAAATTCCTGCACAGTGGTGCCCCGTAAGATGACGTCAATTCTTTCCATTGAAATAGCTGTTTTGTGAAAACATCGTCTTGTGAAAAGCGTTTCCCTCATTGGAATGCATTGAAATCCGTTTAATGCGTTCCAATGGGGAAAAATCGTCGTCGTCCAGTGAAAATTGCCCATAGGGAAGCCATTTTGCGAAGCGCCGATCAGCTGTAAAAATCGTCGTCTTGCGAAAAACGGTCTGCGAAATCCCCCCTAGGAAAAACTGCTTTGCGAATCGCTATAGCGATTGCAAAAAGTCATCATCCTGCAGATTACCCGTTTTGTGGGGTAATCGTCTAGCGGGACCCCACTGTAGTTCTACTGCTGTGCCAAAAAGGAATGTGTCATCTCTAAAATGGGATGGGATAAGTCAAAACATGTGTGGATGCAGTAAACCAAACAGCATGAAAAGCGATTCAAATAGTGAGCTACTTTGCCAGTGTGGATGTGCCCTGAGGCTTCATTTGTGGGTTCAGTTTTAGCCTGGACAATTTGAGAAATATCTTCATTGCTGCTTTTATACCCATTTGTTAAATAAATCCCAGCATTCCTTTAAGGAAACGAGCAGTCTTTAACAGTAATGGTATGCAGTTAATAGATTAAAGACTCCAGTTTTTCCCTAGTGTATGTGTTGTGACCAGATTCATCCAATCTCTCATGGAAATTATAATTTCACAGCTATTGTGTTTAACAAAGCTTAGGAGACATCAGTTGTCTTATTAGCATTTACATTTCATTTTTCTAATGGCTAATATCATCTTTGAGAAATTAAGTAAAGATTATTAGTATTTGAAATGAGGAAAAGAGGAACATTTTTTTTGTCTTGTTCAACTTTAATGAATTCTGGTAAGCGTGGATGAAGATTCATATCCTGAATGCAGCGATGTGCCTCATCTTTCATGTCTGGAACACGAAGAAAGCTTTGCTTAATGCAGTATTATAATTATGGAAAGCTGGGGGATGGGAGGAAGAGCCTCCATATTCTTAAATAAATCAAGTAAACAATAGCAAAGTGTGAAGAACAATGTTGGCATCTCCCAGCAGTTTAACCGGAAGCATATTATACTGTTCCTAGCAACATATATGCAAACTGACAGGCCAAAACGTGATCCACCTCTAAATGTTCCAATGGGAAGTTGTGCCTGTTCTAGCCAACAAGCCAAATGTACCCTGTTCTAGAACATTCCATTCTATTTTCTCCTCACCAAGTGCTTTCCCCTCAAGACATAATTAGCATGTTGCTACAGTGCATATTTGTTCCTCATTGGATTGTTTTGGGGATTCAATTTCTCCCAAAATCTTTAGATCAATTTTTGAAAGATGTTTTGTACTTCTGCAAACCTTGGGAATGTCCTCAAATGCACTAGTCTCCTTCTTGTTTGTCAGCATTCACACCAGAATCAAAGAACATGAGAGACACTGCAGACTAAAACAACTGGAAAAATCGGCAGTAGCTGAACATGCCCTAAAACAAGCTGGACATGAAATTCTATATCAAAATACTGAAGTACTGGACAACACCAGCAATCATTAAGTTAAAGTGCACAGGGAAGCCATTGAAATCCACAAACACCAGCACAGCTTCAACAAAAAAGAAAAAACATTTAAAACTCAACAAAGCTTGGCTCCCAACACTGAAAAACACAACCTGCAAAAGGTCAGTGAACTCTACCCAACTACAAGGACCAGTGATCACTGCACACAAAAGACCAGCTAACAACACCCATCAATCACAGTGACAGATAATATCTCCCCCTTATCACAACAATACACCCACATCAAAACAAACAAACAAACAAAAATGCTGATCATCACAATCACCCTTCTCCTGAAAAGAACAAAGCTGATCCCACAGGTATAAATACTCAACTATCCAAACAAACTGCACCAGAGCACAGACAGAGTTCTGACTCCTGTCCTCTGAAGATGCTGGCCACAGAGACTGCCAAAACATTGTGAAGAACAACCTTCAGAACATGGCCAAAGAGCCTGAAAAATCCACAAAAACCATCAGATCCTGGTCATGAAAGCCTTCGAGCATACATCCTACTTCTAAAATTGGCTTTATACCTTGAATACCTTCCTCGTTTAAAGTTCAAACTCATAAACCTTAGGATTTTTCAGTTTTAATTACACAATCAGGAAAAAAAGGCAATTTTTTCAAAAAGAGATAGGCCAGTACCTATTGTAGTTCCCAGCTAAAGTAAACTTGCTGTCCTAATATGATTGACATAATCTTGGTCTAACATTCATTGGCTACTACCTAGTTGAGGCTAGCAATAGGATGCTGGCCATGGAAATGAAATTTGGATCCTTTCTTTAAAAAAAGTGATTAAAAACTCTCAGCCAAACAATGGTAGAATACAGAGATTGAAGGCCAGACTGTTAAGGATTCGGCAGCCAATACTCTGCCTGGAATTATGAATCTGTCAATTTCAGTTTCTCCAACTTTTGATTTTGCTAAGCACTTTGTTAATGTTAGCAACCGGGATAGCCTATTGTCTTTATTATTGAATGTATGTAGCAGTTAGCTAGATGGGCAGTATAAAAATTGAATAATTAGATAAATAAATAAATTACTGTAAAAAAATGAAATGTGAAATTCTCCTCCATCCCTGCTGGATATAGCACATTCATAGGAACAGCCCATAACTCATTGGTATAGCACATGCTTTCACATGCATGGTTCCAGTTCCAACTGCTAGTGTGACTTGTGGTTTATTGTGATTACTGCAAGATACGTAGCCCACTTATGGATGAGATACACAGTTCAAGGAAGTCTACATGGGGATTGCTAGATGTGTGCAGGCTTGGTTTCGGCCTACAGCACCCAGAATCCACCCCAGAAGTGGCTACTGAAGAATTCTCAGAGTTGTCTTCCAAAAACACAAATTTGTGCATCTCTAGGTACATGCTGGCTGAACTGGTCATTGAGGTAAGCTGTGGAACCAGTGGTTGGGAGTTTGATTCCCCATTGTGCCTCCTGGAAGAAAGCCAGCTTGTGTGGCTTTGGGCCACTGCCCAGTTCAAAGGCACTTGCAGAAGAAGAAAATAGTAAACTACTTCTGAGTATTCTGTATCTGGAAAACCCTGAAAAGGATTGTCACTTGACATAACAGCACATAATGATGATGATTAGGAACTACATATGGGGCAATAATATAGAACAAGAAGGGAAAAGGCTAAGTCTAGTCTAGAAGGAATTATTTTGAGGAAAATCCGTTGCACTTGGAAACATCCTTCACTTCTTTTTGCTCAGTTTCTTAGTGATTATATTATAGAGACTAGAAGTTTCTACACTAATGTTTCCCATTGCAAACATCCTATCATTTCCCACAGTCCCACTGGGAAAGGCTTGTGGAAACTGTGCATTGAAGATACAGCCCTTTAGTATTTAGGCTTGAATCTTGAAGCCTGTAGTTTCTGTGAGCCTTCATCACTTCACTACCAATTTCCCACTGTATGTTTGGGAAAAGAGATGCTGAAGACTGACCCCAATAGGACTTTCCAGGTAAGTATTTAGGGAGTGGTTTTACCAATTCCATCCTCCCTTTCCCCCACTGAAACTTCATGGGTGAGTGGAGATCGGAATACAAGTTTCCTGAGTCCTGGTACATCACTGTATCGACTACACCAGGGATCTCCAAACTATGGCCACGGGCCACATCTGGCCTTGCCTTTTTATCTGGCCTGGTGAATGTTGTGGTCTCAGGTCTGTTCCCTTCAGCATGCGCGCATGCACAGAGGAGTGTGGGCAGGCAGACAGGCGGATATGTGTGTGTGTGTGCATGTGTTCCTTCGGCCCTCAAAAATGTGGAACATATATGATGTGGCCCTCAATCTGAAAAGTTTGGAGACCCCTGCACTACACCACACGGGAAAAACTCCAGCATGAAAACTTGGGTGGCTGATAGAAACTCAAGGCAGATAATATGGAGCTGTACCATTGGTTAGACTTTCTATGCAGCACCTTTCCTATACTGGTGTCCATTATTATCTCTGATCCTTCAAGATTTCTGAACTCTTCCAGCCAGTAGCAGTTTCCTGCTGCTTAGGACAATTCAGTCTCCATCACTGCAAACCTGTGCAAATCTGAGAGCATCTGGAGAATTATAGTAGTGCATCTTAAAAGATATTGCTTCAGAATACAGCATTGCGGAAAAGCCAGTGTAGAGTGGAGGCAATAGTTCTTGCTTCTCTTTGTTTGGCTTCATGAGATCATCACAGAGTTAGATGTGACTGACTGTTTAGCAATGTGACCTAATCTTATTCTTATGAACTTGGACTGGGTGGGACCACTTCAGGGAGAATCCTAGGATCTGAAATATAAATTGGCCCTGAAGCGGTGGACTGGAAAGCTAAAACAGAAAATATTGTAAACAAATGACAAAAGAGTTTCAAAACTTCTCTACTGTTTAACAAAGAAATATAACAATAGGGGCCCCCTACCTGTGGACTGTTATCTGCTGTTTCACTTTCTCACAGTCTACCACAGCCCTACATACAACATACAAGCTGTCCGCTTGTGGCCTTTGACCTACCTCCTTGTGTGTTTTGTACATAGAGTTCCAGTATCTACAGTTTCAATGCTTGATCTTGGAATCGATCTTCTGTGAGTATGGGATCGTGTTGTACCCATCCATGCAGGTATGTGGTCTATTTATGCATATGCGTACACCTACACCTATACCCCTGTAGTGTACTGGATAGAGTGATCGACTAAGACTCAGGAGGTCTGAGTTTGAATCCCTGCTCAGTCATGGAAGTTCACTGGGACTAGGGAACTTGTAAAACCACTCCCTGTTAGGGTCACTATAAGGTATTTCTGACTTGAAGGCACACAACAAAAACACCAACACGTATACATAGGTATACAGTGGAGATCTCAGTTATCTGTGAGTCATTTGTTTGGGATGCTATGAATAATATATTAAACCAGAACTTGTATAGCAAGAAGAAGTATAATATTTCTGTCAACAGTAGATTGGCATCTTCTATTTGCAAATCAATTGCAAATGTAAACAGAAAGTGCAAATTATCTGAGCCATCGAAGAACTGACATGAAAATAAGATATTAGCAGCTGCATGTTAGCTGCACATCAGAGCTATGTAAATTCTGCTGTTTGGACATCCTTGAACAGCTTTTATTTTATGTTACTTTATTTTACTTTTATTTTTTATTTTTTAAATAATCCACCTATTTTGAATCATAGTATCATTAAAGAGTTGGAAGGAACTAGAGGAGTAATCTAATTCAGTCTATTGGAAATTCACAACAGCTTCTTTTTATGAACATTTAGCAAGGGAAGGTCCATCACCTTCCAAGATAATTGGTTATTTTGTCATACAATTCTTTAACATCAAGAATCGTCCTACCCTTTGGAGCAGCCGAAAACAAGCTTGTTGAACTTTTCATGTGATTGCCCTTCAAATATTTGAAGATGGGTGTCATATAATATGTTACTGTACTTTTTTCTGTACTCCCTCAACCATTCCTCATGGAGTTTTGTTTTCAGACTATTTACAACCTTGGTCATACTCCGCTGGAGATGTTCCAGCTTCTCAATATCCTCTGTAAACACTGCAGCTGATAGGGTGGTACCAAAGTAGGATAAGTAAAGGTAAAGTTTGCCCTTGACAAATGGCCAGTAGAGTCCGACTCTAGGGGGCAGTGCTCATCCCCATTTTCAAGCCGTAGAGCCAGTATTTGTCCATAGACAGTTTCTTTGAAGTGGCCAGCATGACTAGACACAGAATGCTGTTACCCTCCCAATGTAGTGGTACCAATTTATCTACTCACATTTTTACATGCTTTCGAACTGCTAGGTTGACAGGAGCTGGGACAAGCGACGGGAGCTCACTCCGCCATGTGGATTTGAACTGCTGATCTTTCAACCTTGCAGCCCAGAGGTTTTGTGATTTAACCCACACCACCACCATGTCATTCCAAAGCAGGATAGGGTGGTACTATTACTTCCCTTGATCTGGATGTTATGCTTTTGTTGATCAGTCTAAAAGAGCATTTAGGTCTTTTTTATTGGGCATATTACCTTGTAGACACATGTATAGTATAGTGGATAAGAGACTGAGCTATGAATCAGGAAATCTGTTCAAATAAGCATCCATTAAGGCCGAATTTTTCATTGTAAACATTTGATCAGCCTGCTGGCAAGATTTCTTCGCCGGTGCGGGCTGCCATTATCCCCTTCCCAGGATGCTGCAAGATGTAGTTTTCTCACACGAGTGACCGAGAAGGAGGAGGGAAGGTGTAATGTATTTAAGAAGAGTCCTCACCTTCTATTGGCCTCTTCTACTGGCAGCCCGCCCGCCCGCCCTATATACTAGTGTGCATTTTTACTGGTCGACTTTTGGGGCTGGATAGGAATTTTTGACTTGCTTCCTGATTGGCTTTTGGATGTGGGGATTTTTTCCACCTGTCCCACACTAGTCAAGGAGCGTTATCATGTTGAGAGGTGGTTATAGTCGTCAAATATGCGGGTAGTGCGGATAGAACAGGTTTCGACGAGTCCCATCACAAGCACAGGTAAAGTATAGCTCATCTGATCTCCCAGCACTGTGGATCATGCAATTACAGTGCTTTGGAGGGGAGAAGATCCACTAGGGCTGCTCCTGGACCAACAGCCAACATTGAGGAGGGGGCTGGAGGTTCAGGGTGGTCAAACTGGGCTGGCTGGGTTCTTGCTGTCTTCATGACCGTGAGTATTTGGGGCTCAGAACTCACCCATCATTTGGTAGAGGTCCGTTGAAACCCCTCTGCAGAACCTGATTCCGCACTACCACAGGATCCCCCAATTTATTGAGGGCTTTAATGAATATTTAATAAAGTGTGGCCCATGTTTGATTCATAAGAATTGTCTCGCGTCTTTGCTCCAGGATGAGGAGGTAATGGCTTCCTCAAGCCAAAGGTACATGTGGCACTATCAGGAGATACTACTGAATTATAGGAGGGGATAGTACTGCCCAATCTAAGTGTATCTTATTTATTTATTTATTTAATTTATATGCCACCCACACTACCCAAAGGTCTCTGGGCGGCTTACAAAATTTAAAATACAATAAAAATTCAAAACAATTAAAATACAATTAAAATATATATAAAAATTGCCATCGGACCCACAGCTAATATTAATAATCTTCTTTACTCAGAGACAGAGAGAGCTTACAGTGTGAGACAATTTAGAGCAAGGTATCCATTACTGACTTATTTATAGCACTATATTCCATAATGCTAAATGCTTCAGCAAATGATTAATCTTGCATTTTGTATACAATTACCTACTTAGTTTCTGATTGATTGTCCATAAAATCACAGCCTTGCATGGAAAACAGGAAAATAAGAGGTATTCTGTATCTTTCCAAATGCAGCAGAATTGCAGCATCATTCATTTCAGTTCTGTCCTGTAGCATCATGGCACAAACATGCATATTACCCATTTTTAGTTGCTTTATACTACACTAGGACATCAATCCTGATTTGATTCAAGCTCACACAATAAGTCTAATAATAATAATCATGTGCCGTCAAGTCTATTCTGACATGAGATCTTTTTTCAGGGTTTTCAATGTAGAGAATCTCTGGAAGTGGTTTATTGTCCCTTCTTTCTGAGGGTGTTGTCGAACTGTACAGATTTCCCAAGGCCACACAGGCTGGCTCCTGTCAGGAAGCCCAGTGGGGAATCAAACTCTCAACCTCTGGCTCTGCAGCCAGATACTTAAACCTCTGAGCTAGCCAGACAATTAAGTCTGATGAAACTAACTAACTAACTAACTAACTAACTAACTAACTAACTAACTAACTAACTAACTAACTAACTAACTAACTAACTAACTAACTAACTAACTAACTAACTAACTAACTAACTAACTAAATTAGGCATCCTTCAGTCTCGAGAGACTATGGTAATGTGCTCTGAATAGATGACTTGGAACAGCATCTAGTGTGGCTGAGGACAATTCGAGAGTGACCATCCCTTCCACACTGAAGACAAATCCAATCTGTCCCCTGTCCAGCTCCCTGGTTTTGCTGCTTTCGTGGCTGCCTGTTTGCCTCGGCCTGCTGGGCAAGGGTCTCTTCAAAATGGGAGAAGCCATGATGCAACACCTGCCTCCAGGCTGAACGCTCAGATGTCAAGGTTTCCCATCTGCTGAGGTCCATTTCTAAGGCCTTCAGATCCTGCTTGCAGATATCCTTGTATCGCAGCTGTGGTCTCTCTCTGGGGCGCTATCCCTGCATTGATTATTTGAAGATACAAGAGGTCTTTTGGAATCTGACCATCAGCCATACTTACAACATGCCCAAGCCAACACAGACATTACTGTTTCAGTAATGAATACATGCTAAAAATTCCAGCTCATTCTAGGACTACTCTGTTTGGAACTTTGTCCTGCCAGGTGATACGAAAAATGTGTTGCATATGGAACATGTTCAGCTTCCTCTGCCATGCACAAAGGGTCCAGGACTCACTGCAGTACAGGAGAGTGCTCAGGACACAGGCTCTATAGACCTGGATCTTGGTATATGCTGTCAGCTTCGTATTAAGCCATACTCTCTTTGTGAGTCTAGAGAACATGGTAGCTGCTTTGCCAATGTGTTTATCCAGCTCGACATCGAGAGAAAAAGTGTCAGAGATCGTTGAGCCAAGGTACACAAAGTCATGAAAAACCTCCAATTCTTGTGTGGAGATGGTAATAGAGGGAGATGATTCCACGCCCTGGCCCATGACTTGTGTTTTCTTCAGGCTGATTGTTAGTCCAAAGTCTTGGCAGGCCTCGCTAAAACGATTCATCAGTTGTTGGAGCTCTTCAGCAGAATGGGCAACAACAGCTGCATCATTGGCGAAGAGGACGTCCCGCATGTATTTCAATTGGACTTTGGTCTTCGCTCTTAATCTAGATAGGCACCTTCTGTTCCGGTTCCAAAGGCGTGCTTCAGCATGACAGCAAAAAAGATCCCAAACAGGGTCAGCATGAGGACACAGCCCTGTTTCACTCCACTTTGGATGTCAAAAGGATCTGATGTTGAGCCATCAAAAACTACAGTGCCCTTCATTTCCTCATGAAAGGACCTGATGATGTTAAGGAGTCGAGGTGGACATCCAATCTTGGGAAGTATTTTAAAAAGGCCGCTCTTGCTAACCAAATCAGAGGCCTTTGTAAAATTGATGAAGGCCACAAAGAGTGGCTGTCGTCATTCCCTACATTTCTCCTGCAACTGTCTGAGGGAAAATACCATGTCAGTGGTGGATCTATTAGCTAAAAATCCACACTGTGGTTCTGGATAGACTCTGTCTGGAAGCACCTGGAATCTCTTCAGCACAACGTGGGCAAGCAGCTTCCCTACAATGCTGAGAAGAGAGATTGCCACGGTAGTTATTGCAATTGCCCCTGTCTCCTTTGTTCTTATACAATGTGACAATGTTTGCATCCTTATGTCCTGTGGTACTCCACCTTCCCTCTAACAAAGACAAAAGATTTCACACAGCTCGGTGGTGATGATCTCTTTACAGCACTTCAGAGGGATGTTATCCTTCCCAGGTGCCTTGCCGGAGGCGAGGGAATCCAAGGTCGCTTTTATTTCTGCTAAAATTGGTTCGCTGTCCAACTCTTCCAAGACGGGCAGGCACTCGATGTTATTTAAAGCCTCTTCGGTTGCTACATTCTCTCTGAAATATAGCTCAGAGTAGTGCTGCACCCAGTGATCCATCTGCTGTGCTCAGTCCTGGATGATCATACCTGTAGCAGTCTTTGAAGGAGCAGATTTCTTCAGTATTGAACCTTGATGCCGCCATACATTCCCTTGATGTTACCTGTGTCAGCTGCTATCTGAGAGCAGAGCTGTAGCCAATAATTGTTAGAACATCTCCTTGCAGCCTTTGGGACTTTGCTACAAACAACTCGAAGAGCCCACAAGTTGTACTCACTAGGACAGGCTTTGTATGCTGCTAGAGCTCTCCTCTTTACCTCAATGGCTGGCATCAACTCTTTTGAATGGGCTTCGAACCAGTCTGCTGTCTTTTTGGTCTTCTTGCCAAATTTGGACAAGGCAGTGTTATTAAATAAAATATTGATATAAGACAGAATGTTTTGTTTTGGTCAATCTTTTGAAGAACGTTTGCCCTTTCTATGAAAGGCATGAAGCAGAACAATACAGCAACTGTTGCTTTATTGCATTGATGATTAAAAACAGTATCATTGGGTGGATTGCTTTGTGCCTGTGTGATCCATCAGCCTGTCCTTTTGTGCTTGCGCTCTCCCTTTTCTGTGTTTATTTTCACCAAAGGAAAAGGAGATGCTTGTTTTGCACAATATATATTATGTGTAAATTGCAGAAATCATAATGGGGGAAGCCATTTGACATTTGGGTTTTATGCAGGAGGCTGGAGAATCCTGGAGATGTAGCATCACAAATGGACAGTCTCACCCAGAACCTCACCAATGGTGACATGTCTTCAAATGTTTGGAACTAGTTTCATGGTCTTCTTTCCTTTAAAAGGTAAAGGTAAAGGTTTCCCTTGACAATTTTTGTCCAGTCGTGTTCGACTCTAGGGGGCGGTGCTCATCCCCGTTTCCAAACCATAGAGCCAGCGTTTGTCCAAAGACAATCTTCCGTGGTCACATGGCCAGTGCGACTTAGACACGGAATGCTGTTACCTTCCCACCGAGGTGGTCCCTATTTATCTACTTGCATTTGCATGCTTTCGAACCGCTAGGTTGGCTGGAGCTGGGACAAGCGACGGGAGCTCACTCCGTCGCGTGGATTCGATCTTACGACTGCTTGGTCTTCTGACCCTGCAGTACAGGCTTCTGCGGTTTAGCCCGCAGTGCCACCACGTCCCTTCTTTCCTTTGCCCAACACATTTTATTTTTGCGAGGTACTGAGAACTCATTGTCAATTATAGTCCATTTCAATGGACTACAATCCCCAAGTTTTTTTGGAGAAGAAGGAATGGCTCGCAAATCAATTAAGTGTATAGATAGCATCTGTGTCAATGCAAACTAAATATTTCTCATGTTTCTGACAATCAATGACTGGCTGGAGAAATAAGAGGTGTTTCTGCATTTAGAGGGAAACAAAATCTGAGGGGCAGGGTAAATAGCTTGTTCTAACATGACCTTCTCTAATATGTCATTAAAAGCACCATCAGAACAACTTTGGGTCATTATATCTCTCTAGTCTTGAGCAGTTAGATGAGAGCAATAAAACAGTAGCAATTAAAAGTTGCTCTTGGTGAAGGCTGGGAACATGCAGTTTCACTTTTCTCTGAATTCAGATGTTTGAAACATCCAGTTCTTTCTTTTCATCCTCGGTACGAGAAATTTGTGAAGTTCAGCAAGGTCTTTTTTAAAAAACACACACAAACAAAGCAAATTCATCTCCTAAGTCTGTCCAATTCAATAGCATGGAGAGGATTGGGTTCTATTTGCCTGCCAGGTAAGCCTTAAAGGTGAGGAAAATCTCAAAAACAAAGTGATGGCAGCCCTAATTTAGTGTCCATAAGATTAAATATACAAAGATCTGACCAAATATTTTTATGAGTTAAGCACTGAAAATAATTGGTCCAGTGGACAAAGTGGTTCATTTTGGTTCCTTCAGTGTTTTAATAATAATAATAATAATAATAATAATAATAATAATAATAATAATAATAATAATAATAATAATAATGATGATGATGATGATGATGATGATGATGATGATGATGATGATGATGATGATGGTGGTGGTGGTGGTGGTGGTGGTGGTGGTGGTGATGACAATGATGATGATGATGATGATGATGATGATGATGATGATGATGATGATGATGATGATGAAGAAAACCTCAAGTTCTTTCAAATCTGGATAGACAGGAATGTGCAATGAGCAGCAATGGTAAATGTCCATCAGAAAAAGAATGAAATAAAATTCTCACCCATCCTTCCCAAAGGCAATGAATGGAACCCCATCAGCTTTTCACCATGCATTAATTTTCCAGATAGGATGGCTAACCCTTATGCCCATCATGCGGACCTCTGGATTCAAGCCAAAGGTTCTTGTTAAATAGAGATGATCTAAGAAGTGTGGTGATGGTGATATTTGTCTTCCTTTCGTCTGCACCAAGTTTCTGGCATTGCTGCTCATTTTGCCCCATATAGGGTCGAACAATTGTGAATAGACATGGGATGTTTGTATTTGTACCCCTGGGAATCCAAGTCTGAATATTGGCACCACAGATGCCTGGAAAAACTGGACCCTCCAACCTGAACCAACAGGTCCACTTACCACTTGCCACGTGGTGCAGGCAGCCAGCATCGTTCTCATCATGCCAATCTGTGAAGCAGCCCGGCTGGCACTTCCCTGCACAGCTGAACACTCCACAGCTGAGCAGGGAGACTCGTCATTCCACCTCCTCATTGGAGTGATGGGCCAGGCTGCTTCCTGGGTTGGTGTGACGAGAACAAGGCTGGTGGTGCATGCCATGCAGGAAGCAATAAGTGGACCTGCCAGTTTGGGGTGGAGGGTCCAGTTTTCCCAGGTACCTGTGGTGCTGATATTCGTATCCCCAAGGATATGAATACAAATAGGGAAAGGTTCCCCTTGACATTTAGTCCAGTCGTGTCCGACTCTAGGGTGCAGTGCTCATCCCTGTTTCCAAGCCATAGAGCCAGCGCTTCTCCATAGACACTTTCCGTGGTCACATGGCCAGCGCGACTAGACACGGAACACTGTTACCTTCCCACCGTGGTGGTACCTATTTATCTACTCGCATTTTTACATGCTTTCAAATGGCTAGGTTGGCAGGAGCTGGGACAAGCAACGGGAGCTCACTCTGTTGCATGGATTTGATCTTACAACTGCTGGTCTTCCAACCTCGCAGCACAGAGGCTTCTGTGGTTTAACCCGCAGCGCCACCACAAATATAAATAGCTTTGGTCTAATGGTGAAGAATTCTGTGGAGCCTAAGAATCCCTCCTAAATCAATTTGTCCCTCTTCTTTTGCCCTACTTTTAGTGGAAAACTGCACTAAAGTCTTCTGTTACGCTGAATAATTTTTTTTAAAAAAAAATCTTCAGAAATTTCCAGAAGATTAATGATGTCAGTCTATTGTGACAGAGAAAACAAAGAATCTCTTGGATCTTAAAGATGAAACCAATCCTCTTGATGGTCCTTGAACATACACAGAACTATCCATTCCACCAAGGGCTCTTCTCTGACTGCCATATAAGCAAGATGGAATCCACCAATTGAGAAGGGATTTTTTTCGATACTCTGAACTACAAATACCATAATTCTCCATTCTGGGAGTTTTACCAAATGTTGCAAGCAACTTTCAAACACTCAATGTGATGCACAAGAACCTTTTCTACACCAGGCTTCCTGTTTCTCCCCCTAATGCTAGCTGGGAGCTTTCTTTCTGAAAATAAGCCTTGCACAGAGCTTTTTTATTATTATTATTAGATTTATATCCCGCCAATCTAAACCAAAGGTCTATTCTGGGTGGCATACTCTTGGTAGAGCTAAGCCTCAAAGGTTTTCAAGCTAGGCCTTTTTCCCAGCTGCCTCACACTGAGGTGTTTGAAAGGTGCCTCCAAGGTTGGCCGAACTCCCAGAATGGAGAATTATGGTATCTGTAGTCCAGAAAATCAAAAAAAAATCCCGTCCCTGCCCACAGATCTCTTGCACGGCCAATGGGATGACCTCTGACTTGCATAATTACAAACTGGCAGTCAAAGAAGTAAATAGAGTTGCTCTCAAGACCAAAGGCCTTGTATGTCCCACTTTTACAAACAGGAGCCTAGCCGAGAAAGATTTATTTTCCATCGGGTCCACGCAAGGTGCCCACTTTTTCTAAAGCATAATAAATATATTTGTGCATGTGATGTTTCTTTTTGTGGGATTTGGTATTATCCTGACTCTTTTCTATTCATTTTGCTCTGTGCTTTTCTTCCCAGTAGCTAAGAGAAGCAAGAGAGCACCTGGCCTGGCCTTTATGTCTTTTCACTTGATGAATCCGGCCTGAGTAGAAAATTGAAAAAAAAAAACTCCAACAACCCTGGTTTTTATTATTGGAGACAAATCTAGCAAGCAGGAAGCATATGTTGTGCTTTGGACCTCATGCTGGGGTGTGAGAGCTGGAGGCTCTCCCTCCGATCCATTCACTTCAAACAATACCCCCCATTCACATGGGACAGGGAGGCTTTGCCATTAAAGAAGGCCAGAGGAGGTCCCTAACGCCACTTGGCAGCCCCTGAGAGCTGCCGAAAAGCCATCTGACAAAATGTCAGGAGGAACAAACGCAATAATAACAATCACGCCGTTGCGATGGGCAAGGATAGGTGGTGAAGGAGCCCGGAGGGGAAGAGAGAGAATCAATAAGCAGGATATCAATTTGCATTCCACTCAATGCAAAAATGTATTGACCAAGCAAGAGGAAGGAGGGGGGGGGAGCTTGCCAGGGGGGTGTCTTAAAGGTTTACTGTGAAATCTTTAATGCTACTTTGCTAATGTGATCTCTGCAATAATTACGCCTCTTGGAAAACTGGGTGTTTATTTTTTCCCCCCTTTCTCTCTCTCCAAAGGGCAGCATGTGGAGTATTGATTGGTATTAGAAATGATAATGAGGTTATTCTGTGCCTGTGCAGAATGCCTTAACTGTTTCCATGCTCTTAATAAATCAGAGCTAAAGCACTGTAAAGGAAAACTGTGCCGAGTTCAGCATTGAATGGTTTGTTCATTTTTCAAAACCTCCGAAAACCTTTGGCTGAACAATGTGTTTTAAGTTTATTAACCAAGAATGCTATCTGGGGATCTGTTAACACAGTGGTCCCCAACCTTTTCCCAACTGTGGACTGTTGTTTTGGGGGACACTGCATATTCACAGGTGCATGTCACACTCACGGGGGACACACTTGCGGGGGCACTTATGTGCTTTCGCGTGGTGCAATCGCAGGGGGTGGAGTGTGCTTATGTGCATGCATGTGGCACATTCGTGGGGGGTGCTAACGTGGGGGGCAGGAGATCTGTGTCCACCGTCCGATCTTGCCTAGGCTGCGGACTGCTGCCGGGTCATAGACCAGGGGGTTGAGGACCTCTATGTTAACATGCTGGACTAATTAGTGATAAGCAATGGAAGCTTCTTGTTTGAATGGAAGGTGGAGTGAAACTTTTGCCACTATCAAGTGAGAGACTCCACCCCTGCTTGGACTGTGGGCCACCAATGGTGTGAGGTGAGCTTCAGTCTAGCTCAGGAACATCGGATGAACCTTACTGGATCTAATCAAGACACATGAAGTTCTGCATTCTTTGCAAGAATCTCAGCAACTAGAAGATTCTGGGATGGTGTCATAGAAATTGGGTAGTGGTCCATGGTCAGTAGATTTCATTCTAACCTCTTCTCTGACGTAGGAACTTATAAGCATTAGCACCTGATCGTGTACAAAAAAATGCAAGGGCATCTGATTTGTGGTGGTGCTGCGGGTTAAACTGTAAAGCCTCTGGACTGCAAGGTTGAAAGATCAGTGTCAATCCATGTCCCAGCTCCTGCCAACCTAGCAGTTCGAAAGCATGTAAAAATGTGAGTAGATAAATAGGTACCACCACGGTGTGAAGGTAACGGCGTTCTGCATCTAGACACACTGGCCACATGACCACGGAAACTGTCTACGAACAAAAGCTGGCTGTATGGCTTGGAAACAGGGATGAGCACCGCCCCCTAGAGTCATGCCCAGTGTGGTGTAGTGGATACAGTGATGGACTCTCGAGAACAGAGTTTGAATCCCCTCTCAGCCTTGAAAAACCCACTAAAGGCGTGAGACTGATAAAACCATTCCTTAAATATTTCACTTATTGGGGTGAGATATTCTAATAAGTCTATTAGGGTCACTAATAAGTCAGTTCTGACTTGACCGCACATAACACACAAACAAGATTATGCTGAGGACAAAAATAGCTATTCCACAGCTGGAATGGTGTGTGTGATTAGCTGGGGCTGCTGTTGGACAAGAATCCCTTCCATTGTGAAAGAGAGGTAACAGGTGTTGATAGAGCAGATGCTTTTCCTATGCAAGGTCCCCGATCCAATTCTGGTTACATCTCCAGTAAAAACTATCTGGTCGCAGGTGGCAGGAAATATCTTTGAGGCCCTGGAGATGCACTGCTCATCAGTTAGTAGTAGTAGTAGGCATCCTTCAGTCTCGAGAGACTATGGTAGCGTGCTCTTTACAAAGGTCTTGGGACAACGTCTAGTGTGGCTGAGAAGGCCAATACGAGAGTGACAATCTCTTCCACATTGAAGACAAATACAATCTGTCCCCTGTCCAGCTCCCTGATTTTGCTGGTTTCGGGACTGCCTCTTTGCCTTGGCCTGCTGTACAAGTGTCTCTTCAAATTGGGAGAGGCCATGCTGCACCGCCTGCCTCCAGGCTGAACACTCAGATGTCAGGGTTTCTCATCTGTTGAGGTCCATTCTTAAGGCCTTCAGATCCCGCTTGCAGATATCCTTGTATCGCAGCTGTGGTCTCCCTCTGGGGCGATTTCCCTGTACTAATTCTCCATACAGGAGATCTTTTGGAATCTGACCATCAGCCATTCTCACGACGTGCCCAAGCCAACGTAGACAGCGCTGTTTCAGTAATGTAGACATGCAAAAAATGCTCATCAGGTAGGGTATGATCAAACAGTGGGAAACATGTGTGTCGGATTGCACCAGAAAGGTCACTTTTCAAGGAGCCATCTCTCTTACAGTGACCTTTTGGTCTGTTGTGGAATCACCCGAGCCTGATCCCCCAAACGTCACAGCCCTACAGCTGGATTTTAAAAAGTCCAGTGTTGGCATGGATTGGGTTCAAGCTGGGGCACAATTGTACATTGCACCGGACCACTTCAAATGCTGTCCAAAATGTCATCTATTTCTATGTGTGATCACATCCTTCATCTCTCCAGACCCTTTTCAGAATGCTTCTGGCCATTGTTGATTTGAGCTTTAAGAGATTTGCCCCTGCATGTCTGAAAGAAGAAGTCAGCAGGAAGCCTATACGTACAGCCGTAAACATGGAATACAACTTTTGCATACTTACTTGGGTGTAGACATGCATAGGGTTGCCTTGCCTATTTCACCTTTTGCTACTGGGCCTGTGATAGCCCCAATTCTATTGTCTGGATTTCAAACCAGTGACCAGATTTCTGGTCTGTGCCAATATCTTGTGTGTTTATTCATACATTATTTTATTCTTCTGCACAGCAGATACCATATGGCGTCATATATGCAAAACAGTCAAAATTTGAAGAGCTGAATTCTGGTGCTAGTGGAGCTTCCAGATCTTTTTAAAAGGTAGGTCAACATAGAATACTTATTAGTAATCTCTTCTATAGGTTATGGATGCATGGATAATTACAGTGAGCCAATGCTTGTAGTATTTGCTTTCAACCATCTTTGAATACAGGGGAGCACATTTACTGTGTGAGATGGATAGTAACTGGCAGGACTGTGTGCAGAAGATCCCTTACCTGCTTTGTATCTGTGTAAACAATGGACATACAGATCAGGGCAGATTAACATGAACTGGCGGCCCATTCGGAAAAATACAACCTGCAAAAGGTCAATGAACTGTATTCGCGAAGGCTTTCACGGCCGGGATCTAATGGTTGTTGTGGGTTTTTCGGGCTTCTTGGCCGTGTTCTGAAAGTGGTTCTTCCTAACGTTTCACCAATCTCTGTGGCCGGCATCTTCAGAGGACAGCAAACTGTTGTTTTGTAATTTGTTGTTTTATTTTATTGTATTTTATCTTTGTTGTTGGCCGCCTAGAGTAGTCCACCGTGACTAGATAGGCGGGATATAAATTAAAAAAAAACAAAAAACTGTGCAGTTTGCTGTCCTCTGAAGATGCCGGCCACAGAGACTGGCGAAACATTAGGAAGAACCACTTTCAGAACACGGCCAAGAAGCCCGAAAAACCCACAACAACCATTAGGTCAATGAACTCTTGCTCAGCCACAAGGGCCAGAGATCATTTCACAACAAAAAAAAAAGACCAGCTAACGACACCCATCAACCACAGTGATAGATAATCTCTCCCTCTCCCCCTCTCCCCCCTCCCTCATCAAAACAAAAACATGCTAATCACCCTATCTCCTGAAAAAAGACAAAAAGCCGTTCCCACAACTATAAATACTATCCAACAAACACCAACAGAGCATGGACAGAGTTCCTACTCCAGTCCTCTGAAGATGCCGGCCACAGAGACTGGCGAAACGTCAGGAAGAACAACCTTCAGAACACGGCCAAAGAACCCAAAAACCCACAACAACCATTAATCCTGTACTGTTAGGAGGCATTTTGACATGCGACATTACTGTATCTCTTTGTTTCCAGATCTCTGTTTTAAAAAAAGAAATATAGACACCTATGATTTGGGGAAGTTCTGCAGTGTCTAATTATGTGACCCACCCACTCCAAGCACGAGAGTCATCTTTCCACAACTACATACAAATACATTCATAATAGTACCATATTTCAGCAAAACTGAGAACGTTTGAACAAGCTATAGAAGCAGACTCACTTCTTATAACCAAGTCTCATCAGAGCTAGACAAAGAACCACATTTACCCACCAAGGTGAAGGAATTCCTGTTATAAGTCTGTTTCTTAAAGAGACAAGTCCTGTGCCCTACAAACAATTTAGGAAAGGCCACAGCCAATGGGGTGAGATAAAACTAATGAAATGTGCTTGAAACCCTTCATGTGGGAACAAATTCCCACACCTTCATGTCATTAAGGTGTCAAGGAACAATGGTAGACACTTAGCCCGTTCCAAGTTTTGCACCTGCTCAAGGCATTAGGACAGACAGCTGAAATATGTGAGAGGGTGGGAACAAAAATTGAATGAGGAGGGGAACAATAGTAGAACATGAACATTTCTTGACACCTGGGAGGGGCAATTGACAGCATTAAAGGTAAAAGTTCCCCTTGACATTTAGTCCAGTCACGTCCGACTCTAGGGGGCGGTGCTCTTCCCCATCTCCAAGCCGTAGAGCCAGCGTTTGTCCTTAGACAGTTTCCATGGTCACATGGCCAGCGGGACAAGACACAGAACGACATTACCTTCCCACCGGGGTGGTACCTATTTATCTATTCGCATTTTTACATGATTCTGAACTGCTAGGTTGGCAGGAGCTGGGACAAGTGACAGGAGCTCATTCTGTTGCGTGAATTCGATCTTACAATGGCTGGTCTTCCGACCTTGCAGCACAGAGGCTTCTGCGGTTTAACCCGCAGCGCCACCGCGTTCCCTCAGATAGGCATAAAGACAGTCAGAGAAGCAATTCAGACCCTGTGGTTACTTTGATATCCTTCCAGACAGAAAGAGACACTGAGCTGGAAATTTGGTTAGGTTCAAAGCACCTCGCCTAGGGATGAAGACTGATTGTCTGCTAAAAAAAGGCTCTTTCCCACAATGCTGTACTCCAGGTTTGGTCTGAGACAACCTAAGCCTTTAATAGTAATAATAATATGGTGTCAAGTCAGTTCTGACTTATGGTGAACCCTTTTCAGGCTTTTCCAGCTAGAAAATTCTCAGAAGTAGTAGTTTGCTGTTCACTTCTTTTTGGGGCACCCTGGAACTCTGCAGCATGCCCAAGTTCTGGTTCTTCTGGAATGTTCTGTGGCAAATTCAACTCCCAACCTCTGGCTCCACAGCCAGGTACCTAAATGACTGTGCTATCTAGCCACCTAAGTCTTTAGTGCTCTTTGATCCAATGGGGAGAAAGCTGTCCATACTTCCTTCTGACTGCTCAGGGTGGTGGGGCGTGCATAATAAATATGTACAGTCATAGCGGTTAGCCAAACTGCACAGGTAAATTTAGCTAAATGGTATGGGTGAATTATTAATAGCAAAACTGGATTCTTGTTGAATGTGAACAAAAACATCAGTAATTAGGCTGTGAGGCTGGAAAAGGAAGGGAAGAATGGTCTAAAATGATTTTCTTATTACAATTTTCTCCTGAGCGATTAAAAAAGATATTATCGCTGAATCGGATTTTCAGAAGCCAGAAAAACACCCTCTCCATCTCTCTCTCTCTCTCTCTGTCTTTCCTTTCTCTGCCTCTCTCCCTCAGAGATGGCCATCATTTTTTATAGAATAGTGTGGGAGTGAAAAATGAATCTATTGTTTTATCAATGCTAGTTCAGCATCACAAGCAACTGAAAGATAAGCCCCTATTATCTGGCCACGTGTAACTAATATTGTCATTATTCCATTTCTCTTCCAAAATTGAGGAAAAATGAAAAGCAAACAAGCATACTAGACAATTTAATGTAATTTCAAGTTATGGCAATTTCCCCTTTTCATCCATACTCATATTTATCAAAAAGCTAGTGCTGCAAGTAGCTAGAATAATTGAAGCAGGGCTAAGAAATGCACACTGTGCAAGATATTTGGAATGTAATCGTTGCCTTCCTTCAAGCATTTGCTGTGTGGTATGCATTTGGCTATTCCTTATTTTCCTGGTGGTGGTGGTAGCAGAAAATGTGAGATCGTTTTGTCTGAGTTACAATAGTTCTATTAAAGTCACTAAGGCTATGATGACATAGGCATATAGCTTTCATTTTGGACTGCAGGTGTCATGGCAATCCATTCCTGCCTCCCAGAACCAAGCCGGTCCACTCACCAAGATCCTTGTAGTGCAAATTTCCTAAGGCAGCAACATTGCACCAATTGCCCTAGTAGTCCCACCGGCACTGGCGTGCTTCTCTTCACAGCTCCGGGGAGGAGACAGAAAGATGAATCTCCCCACTCAGCTGCTGAGTGGTTGACTGAGGAGAGACGTTTCATTTCGTTTAGTCGTTTAGTAGTGTCCGACTCTTCGTGACCCCATGGACCAGAGCACGCCAGGCCCTCCTATCTTCCACTGCTTCCCGTAGTTGTGTCAATTTCATGTTGGTTGCTTCGCAGACACTGTCCAACCATCTCATCCTCTGTCGTCCCCTTCTCCTCTTGCCCTCACACTTTCCCAACATCAGGGTCTTTTCCAGAGAGTCTTCTCTTCTCATCATATGGCCAAAGTACTGGAGCCTCAGCTTCAGGATCTGTCCTTCCAGTGAGCACTCAGGGTTGATTTCCTTTAGAATTGATAGGTTTGTTCTCCTTGCAGTCCAGGGGACTCTCAAGAGCCTCCCCCAGCACCACAATTCAAAGGCATCAGTTCTTCGGCGGTCTGCTTTCTTTATGGTCCAGCTCTCACTTCCATACATCACAACAGGAAAAATCATAGCTTTGACTATTCGGACTTTTTTTGGCAAGGTGATGTCTCTGCTTTTTAAGATGCTGTCGAGGTTTGTCATCGCTTTCCTCCCAAGAAGCAGGTGTTTTTTAATTTCAAAATTAAAGGAGAGACACATATTTGCAATCCTGGCAAAGCAACCCTTTTGGGTGTGACCAGATGTGCACCTTTCTCATGGTCTGACTGCACCGTAAGTGAGCATCTTGGCAGAAAATTAAGGATAGGAAAGTCAAGATTGGCTGCCTCAACACCGTAAGATAGCCAGACAAGGAATCTCCAACCCCCCATCTCAAGCCAAAAATAAGGATTTTCCCCTTCATTGCCTAGGCTCTCCAGGAGAGGCCGTCCCTCAGCCCTGCCATCTTCAGAGGCTTACTCAGCAAAGATCTGAGAGAGGGATGATTTCTCTGTGGCTGCTTGCAGGCTTTGGAACCCTGTGCCAAGCGATGAAGCTTCCTTCCACAAAAGCTCACAATGAAAAATATTAAAAAGCTAGTCTTTAAAGTGCCACCACATTTTTGTCTTTTGTTACTTTTTATTTTATTTTCACTTACAGTCGGTTATGCGGACTCCATATCCATCAGCCACTGCTCATCCTAGCATATATGCAGAGGGGCCAATGGGGTAATAACAAGAGCCATGCTCACACGGGGATCGCTCTACTGATGTGGGGCTGCTTAAAATCGAATAATCTTCCATCAGCAGTTCTACTTCAGTCACAGCAACAAGGCTGAGACAGTCCTCAAGACAACAGGGCGTCCATTTGTCCCCCTTTTGGCAGATTTAAATTAAAAAGGTGATATCAGAGCTGTAAATGTGTCGGCCACTGTGACTTCTGTTATAACCTTGTAGACTGAATCCGCCTTTAAAATCGTTAACAGGACTGTTGAGGCACAATGGTTCCAAATGCGAGATCAAGACGTACTCTCCTCCCCCAGTCATTAACTCCTTTGCACTTTTAAACAGGCCATTAATTATACCTCTTTGCATCCTATTATTCTTCCACCGGATTTGCTGGGCTTTCTGACCCTTCTGCTTATTTATTTTCCTTAATGGGGACCTTGTCAAAAGTCTTTTGAGAACTCAGATAAGTTACACACCCACCGGTTCCTTTCAACCAGCTATTTAATGAACTGGTATAATGATTCTTAAGAAAACAGCTAAAGAGACAAGCAATTTCTTTCTTTTGCCGGAGCTGCGCCAACTCAACCTATCACTTCCTAATTATTACACTACAGCACTACTCTTGTCCTTTTCAAATTATACTTGTTTCCTACATGTGGAAGTTTAAAACAAGTCCAGGCCACTGTGTCTCTCCAGATAATGTTGAGAGACCAGATCCAAATATTCTTCACCATTAGCTCTTCTGGCTGAGGCTGATGGGAGTTGTAGGCAACATCTGGAGGGCTGTACTTTGCTTGCCTTCCATGGGATGACTGCTCTTTCTAAAGGAGGACATCTTAGTCCAGACAGTTATCTGCACTTCAGCAGTTCATCTGGCTCTGGAGCCTGAGGCTGGGAGTTCAATTCCCCACTATGACTCCTTGACAAAGACTTGACTTGATGATCCATAGGAGGCGGGACAGAGAGTCTCTCAGCTCAGCTGATCAGTGGTTAGTTGCACAGGGAGGTGAAGAAGCATTGGCTGGGCTCCTGCCAGGATTGGTGTGACGATAATGATGACGAAGGAGTGTTGTGCCATGTGGAGCCTGGCGAGTGGACCTGGCTGGTTCTGGGAGGGGCAATTGAGTATTGGGATACAAATATGAAGTGCTTATGTCTAATCAGGAGTATTTGTACGATTCTTAGGTGACTACAGGGCAGAGTAAAGAGCCACTTTTCAATCTCAGGGTGGAGCAACACCACAAGGGATCCTTCTTATTGCATTTGGTGTTCCCAGAGTTATAAAGGGAAATGGTTTGAATTGAGGAAAGGGGAATTTGAAAGTAACACAGTAGACTGGGCTGTTCATACCAAAGGAGAAGGTGAGTTGCAATTAAACCCTTCAATAAAGCCAAAGAACTTTTCCCATTTATTTTAATTTGAATTATGAGCTGTAATAATCTGTACTTTTTGTATCTCATTATGTGAACACAGTATTCTGCTTTTCATACTTTATTGGTCGTTATTTGTTCACTTACGTCAGACCTTTTGATGAGCAACTTTTGAGCCCCACAAAATCCTTGCCTCCAGACAAGAGCAAAAGGGACAGCTATTTTTTTTCCTGTCAAGTACCTCAACATTTTGCACAAACTGCTTGCACAAAACTAGCATCCTTTTCTTTGAAGAAGCAAAGCATACACAGAAACAGTAGACACAGCATGACTTAAAATCCATGATTTGTTTAGAAGCCTGTCAGAGTGTCTCTCCTTAAGATTCTCCATCCCAGGCCACCCACTTATCCAGGCTTTACAGCCGCATGTGGTCCTCTCAAGGAAGACTCAGAGAATGACTGCTAGGAACAGGGCTTTCTTGATGGTGGCCACGATGTTATGGGATACATTACCTACTGATATACACCAGGCTCCCTCCCTCTTAGCGTTGAGGAAACAAGTATAAGTTGAGCTTTTCAAAGAGGCCTTCAGAAACAACCTCTCCCTTTGACACTCTCGCAGATCCATAAGTCTGAGTTTGAATTTTGTTTGCCATTGCTTTCAGGGCTTTTTTTTTTTGGAGGGGGGGAATGTTGGCTTTTATTATTATTGTGCTGTGTGGTTGGTGGGTGAGTAGGTTTTTTAAATCGTTGTTAGCCATCCAGAGTAGTGGCTTGCCACTAGATGGGAGAAGTATGAATCAAGAAGTCAATAAGTCAGTCGGTCACTCAGTCAGTCAGTCAGCCAGCCAACCAACCAACCAACCAACCAACCAACCAACCAACCAACCAACCAACCAACCAACCAACCAACCAACCAACCAACCAACCAACCAACCAACCAACCAACCAACCAACCAACCAACCAACCAACCAACCAACCAACCAACCAACCAACCAACCAACCAACCAACCAAAGATTTACATCCCAGTGGATCGAGTGCAAGATTATGACTCAGAAGACCTGAGTTCTAATTCCAGCTTGGCCGTGCAAACTCATTGGGGATTGACAAAGGCAAACAACTTCTTGAACACCTCACATACATCAAAATCCTACTACAGTCTCCAGAAGTTGGAAGTTACCTGATCCTGATAGCAAATCACATGGCAACATTTATCTTGTGTCATTTCCGGCTGCCTTGTCCTATGGAATCACAATCTTGTGATCCTGTCAGCTAATCTCTTTTCAAAAATAAAATGAAAATACATTTCATTTCTCCATTAAGCCTGTTATTTTGCATTCTTGGAGCGCTGGAAGGCTATCTTACTTTTTCATTTAGTTAACTGATCTATTTTTTTTTTAAAGTCTTTGGCCCTACTTTGTACAAAGTCACAGAGTGTCTAAAACAAAAGTACTCCAAGCCCTTGATGCTAACAGATATGAACTTTGTGATGAAAATTCACTTCAGACATAATTAGCACCAGACACATTAGACACGTCAAACAATGAGTGCTGTTTGTCATACATGGTTAAACAGATCAGTTGTAGATGCTATAACTAATTTTAAACCATGGAAACAGGCAGGCTGTTGACAATCTATAGTAATTGATTCATCATTTATTAAAATGTCCATTAATCACTGAGAAGCTTCACACACAGGGCAGCTGACTGAAGCAGTTACAATGCCTCCATTGAAACCCTCTGAATAAACATGAACAAGAGCAAAGACTGGTGGGCATAATCTCAGACCCAGACTTGCCCTTTTATAAAGTGGATGAATCTAAGTCTTTGTGGGGAGGGGAGGAAAGTTAAGCATTCCAGAAATCTGGATATTTTCAATGTAAACTAGTTTCTTCTGATATGGACTTGCTGTAATAAAACCTCACATTGCCCCAAAGGATAATGGACTGAAAAGAGAAGTAATAGCAGAGCTCATGTGTACATATGTAGGACTTTGTTGTTGTTGTTTAGTCGTTAAGTCGTGTCTGACTCTTCGTGACCCCATGGACCAGAGCACGCTAGGCCATCCTGTCTTTCACTGCCTCCTGGAGTTGGGTCAAATTCATGTTGGTTGCTTCGATGACCCTGTCCAACCATCTCCTCCTCTGTCATCCCCTTCTCCTCTTGCCTTCACACTTTTCCAAACATCAGGGTCTTTTCCAGGGAGTTTTCTCTTCTCATGAGATGGCCAGAGTACTGGAGCCTCAGCTTCAGGATCTGTCCTTCCAGGGAGCACTCAGGGTTGATTTCCTTCAAAATGGATAGGTTTGTTCTCCTTGCAGTCCAGGGGACTCTCAAGAGTCTCCACCAGCACCACAATTCAAAAGCATCAATTCTTTGGCAGTCAGCCTTCTTTATGCTTCAGCTCTCACTTCTGTACATCACTACAGGAAAAACCATAGCTTTGACTATGCAAACTTTGTCAGCAATATAATATCTTTGCTTTTTAAGATGCTGTCTAGGTTTGTCATCACTTTCCTCCCAAGAAGCAGGCGTCTTTTAATTTTGTGGCTGCTGTCCGCAGTGATCATGGAGCCCAAGAAAGGTAAATCTGTCACTATCTCTGTATCTTCCCCTTCTATTTGCCACGAGGTGATGGGACCAGTAGCCATGATCTTAGTTTTTTTGATGTTGAGATTCAGACCATTTTTGGTGCTACCCTCTTCCACCCTCATAAAGAGGTTCTTTAATTCCTCCTCACTTTCTGCCATCAGAGTAGTATCATCTGCATATCAGAGGTTGTTGATCTTTCTTCTGACAATCTTAATTCCAGTTTGGGATTCCTCCAGTCCAGCCTTCCGCATGATGTATTCTGCATATAAGTTAAATAAGCAGGGAGACAATATACAGCCTTGTCCTACTCCTCTCCCAATTTTGAACCAATCAGTTGTTCCATATCGAGTTCTAACTGTTGCTTCCTGTCCCACATATAGGTTTCTCAGGAGATGGATAAGGTGGTCAGGCACTCCCATGTAGGACTTCTGATATACAAAACAGATATATGTACTAGCACCAAAATTTGGATTTGGAATTTTAAACATTCAGAATTTCCAGATATTCTGGAACTCCACTCTATGAATATGAATACCATGTAGTCATTATTTTCATCTTTGAAAAAAAAACACAAACAGGCAACATATTTTTAAAGAATTTTCCAGTGTCCTCTGGCAATACTTACTCCCTGTATTGGGCTGGGATTTCCCCTCCAGAAATACATCAAGACATGCTGGGAAATAATGAATGAAATAAAGTAATAGAGCACCAGACCCACCCACTCCATGGACACCAACCCCTCAGATAGTTCATTACCATGAGATGCCATGTGGAACTTCCAGTGACCAGTCTGAGGGAGTGAGAGCGATAACACCTGATTCCCCATCACACCCGAGACTTGTGACACTAACGGGTTTTGTGACACCAGGGAGGGAAAATGGCTATTTGGGCCCAATTTGGACATTGTCACTTAGGGGTGTATTCACTTTTGTTGCTAGCGGTTTAGACATTAATGGCTGTGTGTTGCGCTATTTTGAGGGAACAGCATATTTACACTGTTATACAAGTTGTATACACAGTGCTTTACATTGTAGCCAAGTGTCATTTCTTCAGTCTTGTCACATGAAAAGATATACTAAAATATTTATGAAATATGAGGGGGTGTACTCACTTCTGTGATATATTGTATATTATCTTATAAAATTGTTCTAAAACTGTTTCCATAGATTTTCATGGTGAATCAGATGGGCATGCATAGCAGTCAGTGTTCTTAAATAATGCAAGTTCATTGCACTGACATTTCTGGACATTTGAAAATAGAGTCAGATATCCTTATCCAAGGGATTAGTATCCATGGAATCACTTATCCGAGTACTGAAAATATTAAAAATATTAAAAGAAAAAATTCAGAATTTTTTTTCATATGTATTACCAGAAACAGGCCACTAGAGGAGCTAGAGACTTTGCTATGAATACATGTTAGTGATGAAAAAATAGCATGGTCTCTGGCACCCTCTAGTGGCCAGATCTGGTAATACATTTGAAAATAAGTTCCTATTTCCTTTTCCTTTTGCCATGCTGTACACATAGTGTTTGATATTATCCATGGATTTCGGTTCCCATGGGTGGGGGTTGGGGCTTGGAACCAATCCCCAGTGGATATGCGGGTCCTACTGTACCTTTTGGTATATTGTTGTAGGCATCCTTAGTCTCGAGAGAATATGGTAAGGTGCTCTGAATAGGGGTCTTGGAACAGCATCTAGTGTGGCTGAGAAGGCCAATTTGAGAGTGACAATCCCTTCTGCACTGAAGACAAATACAATCTGTCCCCTGTCCAGCTCCCTGATTTTGCTTCTTTCAGGATGGCCTCTTTGCCTCGGCTTGTTGAACAAGTATCTCTTCAAAATGGGAGAGGCCATGATGCACTGCCTGCCTCCAGGCTGAACGGTCAGATGTCAAGGTTTCCCATCTGTTGAGGTCCATTCCTAAGGCCCTCAGATCCCACTTGCAGATGTCCTTGTATCACAGCTGTAGTCTTCCTCTGGGGCGATTTCCCTGCACTAATTCTCCATATAGGGCAGTGGTCCCCAACCTTGGGCCTCCAGATGTTCTTGGACTTCAACTCCCAGAAATCCTGGCCAGCAGAGGTGGTGGTGAAGGCTTCTGGGAGCTGTAGTCCAAGAACATCTGGAGGCCCAAGGTTGGGGACCACTGATATAGGAGATCTTTCAGAATCCAGCCACCAGCCATTCTCACAACATGCCCAAGATGTTGCTGATTCAGTAATGTATACATGCTACAAATTCCAGCTTGTTCTAGGACTACTCTGTTTGGAACTTTGTCCTGCCAGGTGATACAAAAATGCGTCAGAGACAACGCATATGAAACGTTCTAGGACTACTCTCCTGACATGCACAAAGGGTCCAGGACTCACTGCTGTACAGGAGTGTACTCAGGACACAAGCCCTATAGACCTGGATCTTGGTATATGCCATCAGCTTCTCATTAAGTCATACTCTCTTTGTGAGTACAGAGAACATGGTAGCTGCTTTGCCAATGTGTTTATCCAGCTCAACATGTAGAGAGAAACTCTGAGAGATCATACACAAAATCATGAAGAACCTCCAATTCTTGTGTGGAGTTGGGGGAGGTGATTCCACACCCTGGCCCATGACTTGTGTTTTCTTCAGGCTGATTGTTAGTCCAAAGTCTTGGCAGGCCTCGCTAAAACGATTCATAAGTTGTTGGAGCTCTTCAGCAGAATGGGCAACAACAGTTGCATCATCGGTGAAGAGGAAGTCCCGCATGCATTTCAGTTGAACTTTGGTCTTCGCTCTCTTTTGACATAGAACTAAGGATTTCACATCTCACCCTCTAAGTCACTATATAATAGGAACTTTCTAAAATCAATCAAGTTCTAGGATTTTGCTGATGATCTTGTAAGAAGTGTTCTCACACTGTATCTAACCATGTTGCAATATCAATCTGATTTCAGTGCATATTTTTTAAATAATGAATGCTGCCCATTGGATATTGAGACGCATGGTGACGACAGCCTCCCTCCCATTAATTCCTACCTTCATTTGCCCCCAAAAGTTTTGATATGAAGTTTCTGTTCAGCAAAGGTAGTTCTGTCTAGATAGTTTAGAGATTTGGCTGCAGAGATAGAGGTTGCAAGTTTGATTGTCCCATTGTGTCTCCTACAAATAGAGCCAAGCTGTGTGGCCTTGGGCAAACTGCACAGTTCTAGGGGTCTCCCAGAAAAAGGGAGTGGGAAATTACTCCTGACTATTCTTTACATGGAAAATCCTGAAAAGGGTTGCTATAAATCAGAATTGACTTGATGGCATGTGATGATTATTATTTAGTATAGGTCAGTCCTAGAGAAATCAAACCCAAACTTTCATTAGAATCTAAAAATAACCAATCTGAAACTATTCTACTTTGAATACATAATAAGAAGGTGAGACTTACTGGAAAAGACAATAAAGTTAGGAAAAGTTGAAGACAGTAGGATAAGAGGAATATGTGACATGTAATGGATTAACTTAATCAAGATTGCCTCAACAAAGACGTGCATAGGGACATTTTTAGAAATCATGAATTCATTGGGTTGCCAAAAATCAGAAGCAGTTTGAGGTGCTGTAACACACACAAAGTTTTCTCTTTCTCCCCTTGCCTTCTGTGGGTAACCTCTTTCCATGTATGTACATGTTACTATTTCTTTGCCTCTTGGAATCGCCCCCACACTTTGCCATAGCTGCTTTAGCAGTATGAGAAGCTTTTCCAAGTCTTTAAGGAATTTGCAAGCTGATCATGTACCATATGCCTTTGAAACGGGTAGGAAAAAAAAATACAAAGACAAAGACGGAATGTGATAAAATTTTATTTAATGCATTGGCATGAAGTGTAAATACATATTGCATACAGATATTAAAGTTCCCTGGCTCTGATATGAAATAATTACCCTGGGGAAACTCAGTGTAAAATAAGGCCTGTATAGCCATTCAAATATGCATGATGCTATTCGGGTGACCTCTACTTAATATGAAAGGTCAGCTCCTGGGGAGAAAAGTGAATGTTTGCTTAGCAGCTATATTTTTTCATCTAGAAACAGGAGGCGCTAATGTTTAAAAGAAACAAACTGGACTGCACTTTGGCCGGTATATTGCCCCCACTTATTTCATTGTGGGATGGCACAGATTCTTCTCTTGTTCCCGTAATGTCAAGAAACACTGTTTCCAAAATTTTACCTTGCTCTTTAATATCCCAGGTTGTAGAGTGCCCCCCCTCCAGATTAGTGTCGACACTGGACAGGGATGTAATTTTCTTTAGAAAAAAATTATTTGTTAAGGGTGAAAAATTAAAAGTCTTCTCTCCTGGACAAAGTGCAGAGCATTTGTGTCTATGTTTACTGCTTAGGAATATTTTTTGCAAAATAATTCATAGAATAATTTTTTTGCATGTGTTTTGTGCAAAATGCAATGGGTTTATGTGTGTGTGTCAAATCCGAAATCTTTGCAAGATGCTGCTGCTGATTTTTTAAAAGCCCAGGTCCTTTCATCTCATGTGGGAGCCAAAATCTTGCAGCAGTTGGTGGGTTTGTGTGTGTGTGTGGTGTCAAGACACATTTTTTTCATGGAAATTGCAAGTAGCTGTTACCCCTTACTTGGGGCTCAGTTTTTGATGCTGAGCAAAAACTTGGCTCTTTCCCCAAACTTTAGGCATTCACTGACCACAGCTTGACCAGGCTGTTCCAGATTTCTGCTTTATCTTGGGGCATTGTTTTAAATTATCCACTTTGTGTAGTCTGTAGTAGGCATGTACATCCTAAGGAAAAAAAATTCTCTGTGTCTGCAAGACAGCAACGTAGGTTTTGCCAGCTTTGCCAAGAGTTTTTGTGTTTGCAAATCCTTTCTGTGCAAATTGAGTGAATCACCCAAATTTCGTAGCTAGACTGAAATAGCGGTTGCTTTGTTGTTCAGACTTTTAAAAACCTGAAGCAGGAGCGATTGTCTGCATCTTTTTTAAAAAATCAATCTGCCAGTCCTTCTGCATTGCTGGGTGTGTCTTGTTGTATGGGTGCTCAGCTACACGAATGGAAAATTCACTTTTTTCCCCCCTAGAAATAAATTGTTCAAATTGCAGAAACCTGAATCTTTAAAAAGTGCTCATTGTCTCATTCTTCCACATGAGAAGTCTCATGAGGTTTACTCATAGAGGACAACAAGTTTAATGAGGGTTTTGTTTGTTTGTTTGTTTGTGATATAGGGAGATTGTTAATATTGTAGTTAATAAATAGATATTAGCTAAAATCCTCTCGTTTTGATTATGCTCATGGAAGGGAAACAGCGTAATGCATAGTGGCGAATTGCATCTAAAAAAAGAGGCAGGAGTGAACAAGGCTTGTGAGGGAACCCGTGGATGGGCCAATGATGCTGCTTGGAGCAAATCATGGAGTAAAAGAAACAGCGTTATCCCATCCCTGACCTTTCTTGTCACACGAGTCATGGTGATAGTCATGTGGGGATTAGAACAATAGATTTCTCTATGGGCTTGCAATGACGCTACCACAAGCCCATGTAGCAGCACAAGACCTAGGGGAAAAATGCCACGTGTGTCAGGAGTGCAGGAGATAAGGCTGCACAAGAGGCAGGCCCTGGTGAGAACAGCTGCTGCCACCACAGTTGTGAGGTGCCATAGGCTGTGTGGTTCTCAAAAAGAAGTTCTGCCCCCTCAGCTTTAGACTCCCATATTATTTGGTTAGCTTGGCCCATTTCCTTGAGTTCCCATTTCCACAAGTGCTTGGTGCAAAATCAGGTTTTTCCACTCTGGCCTCTTGCCTGTCCTTCCCTCCCCCCCCTCGTGACATCACACAATCCTGACCCCCTCCAGTCTCAGGTTTTATTTGAAACCTCAGAGAATGGGACATGCAGTTCCCCAAGTGAAACTAGCTAGGCTATTCTCCAAAGTGAATAGACCCCGAGGGACTATTAGAAGAAAGTGGGATTAAGGCAGAAGAAACCTTATAGGTCTGAAACACTCTTAAGTAGAGATGGGGGGGTTATTCGTATATACTCACACGCCTGGAGGCAGCATCCTCAATCAGCCTTCCAATCGCTCCCGGAGCCCTGCTCTCTTTCCACTCATCTTGGCAGCAGTGCAGGGAGACTCGTCTGCTGGACTCATGAGTGGACAATCTGGCCCCAGGGGCTAGAACCTAAGTCCACCTGTGCAGGGGTGTTCGTATTCATATATGAGTATGAATAAACCCATCTCTACTCTTGGGCATGCTATGAAATGTTCAGACATCTTAAGGATGCAACCTGCTAGACTTGCCTGCCATGGCTATTCACTACTGTCAAAAATTCCTTCTCCTTCACAAGGTACACAGATTTGGGAAGGTGGGGTGCTGAAGGAAGCCATGGCTGACGAGGGACTCATTATGGATATCTCAGACCATTTATTTGGGCTGGGCTCCTATCAAGTCTTCTGAAATGAAGGAGCCAGTTCTGAAGATGGCCATGCTCTCCAAAATCGGTCATACTGGACCAAAGAAGAGAGGTGCCCCCCCCCGCAAATTTGAGGATGAGGGCCCTCTTACTCATCCCAGCAGCCACAACTGAATAGGCTCAAGGCAACTATATCACTACCCATCCCACACGGTGAGGGTGGTAGTGATGGAAGGGCATCAGAACAAAGGGCTGACACAGCATGAAGAAGGGCTTGCTTAAGTGTATATCTACCTCTCTATTCCTTTTTAGCTGTGGAAACATGAAAGAACATTTCGGCTTTTCGAGCAAGGAACAGGGCGTGGAAATGTCAATACTTACTTTGCAGTCCCTCCCACTCTGGCACAACTCAACCCATTTGGCAAACGTGGGGCCGAGGAGGCACTGCTTTGTAATTGCACAGATTCCGGGGGTCACGATTAAGGTGAGGCGGCGGCAGACAAGTCTGCTTTGTTCCAGTCGATGTGGTGCACTACATCATTAATCACTTCCTTTTCATGGAAGTAAAATTCATGCACCATTCTACAGTGACTAACAGTAAGAAAGACTGCAATCATTCCCAAAGGGTAGCTATTTTGTAGTAACAGTAATAACCAACAGCTCTGCTCTTCATGAGCACATTTTAAGACCGTGATGTTTTGCTAACCAAATGCTTTACACCAGACATAACATCTGCTAGGCCTATTATATATTCATGTTCAAAATAGGATTAGTCAATAGGCCTGTACAAATGACAACCTGCCCCCTCCTTCCCTCTCCCCTGAAAAAAAAAAACAGAGGGAAATTAACACATTAACTCTCCATTTTATTTCTTCCCCCCCCCCCTGCAATAAACTGTGTCCTCTGTTTTTAAGTGAATTTGTCTAAATCCTGAAAATTCAGTCTGTAATATTTAAGGGTGGCCTAAATATTCGTGGCATTCTTTCTTCACTTTGAAATGACACATTTGCCACAATTTACACATTTACGGTTAATGTATGGAATTCAGGATTGTGATACTGGTGGATACTGTATCTATCTATTGTTTTGACACGGGGCTCATGCAGGCTTGTTTTCGAATAAATGAACATGGGAGCCAAATGGGCTTAATTTGATTCAATTTTCCTGTATTCCAACATGAATTAGAAAAGGACAAATGGTACTCTGATTTGAAACCTTTTATCTATCATTCAGATTGTCGAATGAGAGGTTTCCTGTAGTAGTTTTTATGTTTTACCATCATAAGCTGCCTTGAGCACTACATAACAGCGGGAAGACAGGACAGAAAATAAAGAAATCAATAACAACAATAATTGTATTCCCAAAGGCTTTCATGGCCAGGATCCAATGGTTGTTGTAGGTTTTTTGGGCTGTTTGGCCGTGTTCTGGAGATTTTTCTTCTTAACATTTCGCCAGTCTCTGTGGCCGGCATCTTCAGAGGACAGGAGACAGAACTCTGTCTGTGTTCTGGTGTAGTGTGCGGGACAGTTGAGTATTTGTAGTTGTGTGATAAGCTTTTTGTCCTTTTCACAAGATTGAGTGATTATGGTGATCAGGATGTTTTTTGTTATGGTTGTATTGTTGTGATAAGGGGGGAGATGATCTGTCACTGTGTTTGATGGGCATCGTTAGCTAGTCTTTTGTGTGCTGTGATCACTGATCCGTGTCCCTGGGAAGAGTCTGCTGACCTTTTTGCAGGCTGTATTTTTCAGTGCTGGGAGCCAGGCTGTGTTGAGTTTTAGACTTTCTCCTTTTTTTTGAAGCTGTGCTGGTGTTTGTGGATTTCAATGGCTTTCCTGTGAAGTCTAACATAATGATTGCTAGTGCTGTCCAGTATTTCTGTCTTTTTAATTGGATTTCATGTCCAGCTTGCTTCAGGGCAAGTTCAGGTACTGCTGATTTTTCCCATTGTTTTAGTCTGCAGTGTCTTTCATATTCTTTGATTCTGGTGTGGATGCTTCGTTTTGTGGTCCCAATATATACCTGGCCACAACTGCAAGGTATCTGGTATAAAGGAATTCTTTCAATTAGTTTTGGAGCTGATATAGACCAAAGAAAGGTGCAGAAAGTATAAAGAAGCTAGCTCCTGAAGAAGGCTTCACTGAAATGCATTGAACCAGAGCTTTTTAATGATCAATTTTAAGAATACAGAATAAAGAGCTTGATTTTACTTTCGGCATCCTGATACCTCCTCCTGAGAGTTTAATTTATAATCTGGAAATGTTAAAAAGAAAAACTTCCAGAACACAGCCAAACAACCTGTAAAACCTACAACAACCAACAACAATAATTGTTTTTCTGGGCACTGGAGCCCAAAAAGTGAATTTCTGGTCTTGTTAGGGCCAGAGAAAATATAGGGCTAAAGGACAGCAAGGTAAAGGCTGTTGTGTCAGGGTATTTTGAGACTGAACAGCTTGATGATCCCCTCTTAGCCTCTCTTGGCACCCAAAAGGACAGCAAGGTTAAGGCTGTTGTGTCAGAGTATTTTGAGACTGAACAGGTTGATGATCCCCTCTTATCCTCTCTTGGCACACAAAAGTAGAGGTACAGGCAGGCCACTATGCAAAACAAACAAACAAACAAAAACAGGTGAGCTGTGAGATGGTCACTCCCAGCATCACTGCAAATCAGCCACTTGCACTGATGGAATGTTGACATTGGCCATTGATCCAAGAAATTTGGTGGAGGCTGACAGATTCAGGTTAGAGATGGGCATGTACCAGCACAATGGCAGTTTGTGATGGTTCGTGGCTTGTCAGTGCCCAGGAACCACAAACCATGCCGAATCCTTTTTTAAAAATCAGACTGGTTGGTGGTTCATTTGGTTTGGCCCATCTCTACTCAGAAAGCCCCACTTCTTGGGTTTTCCATTCCATGTCCCACTCCCTTCATGGGCCCCAGCCTATGTCTTACTTGCTCTGGGCCTTCTCCTCCCCTCTGCAGTTGCCACTCTGCCCAGCTAAGTAGGATAGTGGGCCGTCTGGGGCCTACTTCTTCTTCCATGGCTTCCTGTAGGAGTATTGTGAGAAGTAAAGTTCTTTGAGGGTTCCCTATATAGGCAAATGGGCATCAAATTTATACTTCTGGAAGCATTGAGGCAGAAACAAAGCACCAACCAGTCTGGTTCACAGTAGTTGGGTTTTTTTGGTTCATGGTTTGTCTGATGGAGATGGTGCTCTGCTTACTATTAAGCCATCATGCATTGGTGTCTTCCCTGTATTAGCCATGCAGAGATAAAGTTTTGGCTGAGTTATGGATGACAGAAGCTCAAACCCGGTGTGCTTCTCTTCAGTGCTTTGGAGCGGTCACAGTAAGGTTCATGCTGACCTTTGAAGCACATTGCTAGAAGGAGTCTGGTATGACAATAGCATGGGAAAGCATTGCTGGAATGGTGAAGGCGGAGAATAGGCAGAGCCCTTTTCAGCCACAGACTAGACTAGTCTCACTCATGGGTAGAAGCCATAGTTGCCCTTAACTGAATGCTGGAGAAGTGACTATCAGAGGAGAAACACATCTGCAGCTCTGGCTGATTGTTACTGAAAAAGGCGAACACCTCCTGCATGAGCTCCTTAAAAGTCCATGCAAGAAAGCAGCTAGAGTTGTTTTGCTCCATCTCCACAATTTGCACCAAAGTGTGAATTTGCACAGTTTTATTTACCTTATTTTTCTGTGTATAAGATGCCCCCATGTATAAGACGCCCCCACTTTTTTAACCCAAAATTAAGAAATCTAAGTGGGGCTTAGCAAGTGGAGGGGAAAGCAGGGATCAAAGCCCTGCAGGATCGCTTTGATCCCTGCTTTCCCCTTCCACTTATTTTTCTTCTTTCCTCAGCTTACATCCGTGTATAAGATGACCCTCAATTTTTAGTTTAAAGATTTTAGACAAAAGTATAGTCTTATACATGGAAAAATACGGTAAGTTGTGCCTGTTATATGCACGGAGGCGAGAAGCAAAGATTTAGAGTGACACCACCTTTCAGCTTCATGCTTCTGCCATACATCACATGGGATGTATTTTCTTTCCTGACTGTTCAGGAAAGCAGCCAGGAAGGCTCCAACACAGTGCCTTCCAGAATCTGCTACCTGCAAGGGCTCTGTCCCTGTGCATCATGGCAAGACTGACCCAGCCTTGCAATGGAAGATTTATCAGCAGATTAAAACCAAGCATAAATGTTCCCCTTGGAAAAATGCCTCTGTTAGTCAAACCAATTTTTAGGAGCCTTTCAAAGGCCCTTCAACATAGTCTTTTATGACTCTTATGAGAAAGGATTGGACGTCACTCAAGAACATCCATATCTTTGCATGGGGAAGAGCAGAAAGAGAAGACTTCTTCAAGTTTCCTAGACTGTCCTTTTTCTGCTTTGATCTGTGCTGGCCTTAGATTGCTATTCTTTGGGTTCCTGATGTCATTCTCTTCCTGTTCACACCTTTCTCTCCCCCCCCTTCCCAGGAGGAAACACCTTGCTTTCAGTCTCTAGAGATGATAAGAATAGTCGTGGCTTCTGACATCTTCAACTTAACTGTAACCAAGACTTTGAACCCCTTTCCTGCCTATGTGCATTTCTCTAATTAACCTTTTCTTGTCTTCTTAGAAAGAAGTGCATGCACCATTGATTCACAAAAGGTAATGGGATCAGGGAATCATTTCAATTCATTTTTGCAGTTTCTATTCATTCATTCATTCATTCATTCATTCATTCATTCATTCATTCATTCATTCATTCATTCATTCATTCATTCAATTTATACCCCGCCTATCTGGTCAATTACGACCACTCTACGCGGCTACCTGCTCCCACCCTCTGTCTCCTTTGACACCCACCCACCCCTTCCGACTGCCCCATCACCTCTCTACCTGGTCCTGCTGTCGCCTCCTCTGCTTCTGCCATTCCGTTGCTGTTGCCACCATCTTCAATACAACACGGTCTTAAAAAGACATGGCCCCAGAGGACCGCTGTGCACAGTGACTTTTTCTTTACGTGCCCAGTGTTGGTTTGGCTTGTGCTAGCTCTTCTGTCAGTCTTCCTTGCAGAAGTAGAAGTCCCACGATAATAAATATGCAGAGGAAAATAAAAGAGCTGAAGGAGCTGAGCAGAGGAGCCAAACAGTGTGCGTACAGTATGTGTGATGTGTTTAGGTTGGAAGGAATTAACAGGAAGGGCTTTTCATTATCACTGACGGGAGTATGAGATGTGTTTTTTGCACTGATACTCTTCAGTGTGTCAGCGGACCACATGATGCATCAAAAGGCATCAAGCAAAAATGGTGATCATAGAGTTTTTCAGGAACATGTAAATCTTCTAGTGGTGGGACTGAGAAGGAAACAATCACGAGCAGCAGATATTTAATCATCACAGACAATTTGCAGTCATTTGCAGATGGTGAAATTCTAAAAGGATGGACACAAATAAGATCTTTAAAAAAAACTGGTTATTTTCATCTGATGTTACCATGCAACTTGCAAGGGACTGTTGGTTATGCTTTAGGGTGGTGGTCTTTAGCTTTTAAGATGTTCTGAACTTCAGTTCTCAAAACCCTTGATCTTTCATCATGCTGGCTAGAGCTTCTGAGAGCTGCAGCCTACAATCCCTAGAAGGCCCAAAGTGGAACTTAGGAACCCTCTTTAAGGTAAATTCTGTTTTTAGCAGGCATTGATGAATGCTAGAGAGCCCGACCAGCAACTTGCATAAACCTAACAGGCATACAGTGGTGCCTCGCTTTACGATTGCCCCACACTACGATGAAACCACTTAACAACAATCTTTTTGTGATTGCAACTGCGATTGCAAAACGATGGTCTGAAAGGAGAAATTTCACTTTGCGATTATCGGTTCCCTGCTTCCCAGGAACCGATTCTTCGCAAAACGACCATTTTCCAACAGCCGATTGGCGGTTTCAAAATAGCCACAGGGTAAATAAAACGGCTCCCCGCTGTGTTTAGGGACAGATTTCTCGCTGTACAGGCAGCGAAAATGGCCGCCCTGTGGAGGATCTTCGCTGGATGGTGAGTTTTTACCTCACTGGAACGCATTGAACGCTTTCAATGAGTTTCAATGGTTTTTTTTCTTTACAAGGTTTTCACTTAACGGCGATTTTCCTGGAATGGATTATCGCCGTTAAGCGAGGCTTACTAGAACACTTGCCAGTATCCTCTGCCACATGCAGTGTTTTAGCTACAAACTTGCAGGGCACCCTTGGCAGACTAGTTGGCGTTGAAAGGTCCCCCGGTGCTAAGAAATGTTCAATTGCTGGTGCAATCCAGCAGCTGGGGTGTATAGCTGGGTGAGCCACTTCTCCATGGAAAATGGGTTTTATTCACCCAGAAAAGTCAGCAAGAAGGTATACAACCTCAAGGGTTGCCAAGAGCAAGCCTTCAGATGGCCACTCTGGAGGCCGGCCAGCAACATGCTGATGAGGGGGAAAGAGTGGGGTTAAATAACGAGACACAGATAAAAGCATCTCAGCAGCAGTCCAGGAAGGAAGCTCGCCCGGGAAAAGCAAAGGAAGAGCCCTCTCCTGAGAGTTATGAGGCTGTTGGCTGGGGAGGCCTGAGGGCCACTCAGAACTGCCAGCAATCGGCCAAAAATGCACCGTTTTGTGTGCACTTTGATAAGGTCTTTGAGGCAAAATATCGCAAAATTCAGAGAAGAAGAAAAATTCCAAAGGATAGCTACATTTTAATCCGTATGTCCAGGTTGGTTCACGAAAAACTGAGGAGTGAAGAAAATCCGTCTCACTTTCATAGCACCAGCAACAGTTTCTCAATATAAAGCCATTGTGTGATTTTGACTAACGAATGGGGTGTTGTCTGATATTAGGCTTGGAAAAATGTCACTCTTCAAGTAAATGGGGAGATTTCAATTTCTTTCAGCTGGAAAATACAGACATAAACAAAGCATCTTGGAAATGTCACCCCTCCTATC
This sequence comes from Pogona vitticeps, assembly GCF_051106095.1. Classification (NCBI taxonomy): domain Eukaryota; kingdom Metazoa; phylum Chordata; class Lepidosauria; order Squamata; family Agamidae; genus Pogona; species Pogona vitticeps. The sequence goes on from NC_135783.1 coordinate 342,739,411, forward strand.
TTCCAGAAACTGAGCCACATAGATAAATGCACACATATAATGGAAATTAAGAGGCTTTATGGAGAGGGTGAGTGGATTTCCTGAGTGTGGAAAGTTACTTGTACGAATAATTAGCTACAGTTGCAGTTAGGAGCTTTTACAATTGCATTTTGAAGAAGTAACTCTTTATTTGTTAGTGAAAAGTAAATGTAATTAATTGCTGGGTGGTGCCTGGCTGTGTTTTAGGTCACTGGTGAGGAGATTCAAAGGGGCTGCCTGGAAGTGAGGACAAGGGTTGCGATGACTCCTTCCAGCAACAAGTAAGGGCTGATGTCGCTGCTAGTGAAACGAAGGCAGGAGAGTTGAGTGGCAAGAGTAGTTATAAAGGGCTGTGTCAGGTGGTTTGAAGGGAGAATGAAACATGGCTGAAATTGGTCAGCTTAGAGATGAAAGGCCGGGTAGGTGGGGCTCGTCAGCCATGGAAGGCAGCCCATCTAGGAGAAGGAAAACTCCGTTTTCAAACCTCCACTGCCTTGTGGCTAGATCCACTGATGGAAAAGGCTTCAGGAGTTAACCTCAAGGCAAAATCCAGAGCCGGAGTCCCAGAGGCAGTTTGTGTCGTTCTGGCAACTCCTGTGACGTCGCTGCAACCAGTTATATTGGCTCTTGCCTTTCCATTGGACTATTTCAGCAATGTGGAGAGGGGGGATTTGCTGCTTGGGTAACAGATTATCCTCCATATTATTTTACCCAGGCTTCATGCTCTGGATAGGACACTCCAGCTTTGCATACAGTATCGAATAGAAGCTGTTCCAAGTCCTCCATACAGAGCACGTTACCATAGTCCAGGGATGGTGAATCTATGGCACATGTGCCACATCTGGCACGCAAAGCCCTTTCTTCTGGCACGCGAGTGAGTGGCCCATCCAGCCACCCTTGTGTACACAAACCTTTTGAAGTGGCTATAGCTCGGATTCCCCCTTTCTCTTCCTGTTCTGGGTTCTGTAACTTCCTGTCCGTCCCCATGATTCCCCCTTTAACTTCCTGTCCGTCCCCATGATTCCCCCTGAAACTGCCACTTCCTGTTCCGGTTCTGGTCTTTCAGCCACTGGTTTCTTCCGCACCCCCTCATTTTGGGCACTCGAGCTGAAAAAGGTTTGCCTCCACTGCATAGTCTCTCGAGACTGAAGGATGCCTATGAATGAAGAGATGAAAGTCTGGCAGGATGAGGGCTGCTTGGAGAGGCCTCTGGCAAAAAGGACGGCCAACTTACCTGTTGCCTACCAAAATGGAGATACTTTCCTAGCAGTCTCTGCTTGTTAACTTTAATGAAAGGAAGAGGCATACATGACTACACAAGCAAAGAAGCTTCACATCTTCCATGTCACGAAAGTCAGCAGGGCTTACTCCAGCGGCAGGAGAGTGGTGACATTAAAAGAAAGAGAAGGTGTGAAGGAGAGAGAGTGAGGGAAGGGGAAAAGGAGAAAGAGAAAGTTCTGCCTTACTCCACCCCATTTTCACCTCAGCCCTCAAATGTTCTATATCAAAAACTGTATGGAAATACACATTTTGATTACTTTTTCCCACCCAAACGGATACACTATAATGCTCAAAACAGCCGACCTACAATATAAGGCATGTCTAAAGAGTGAGGCTACGCCCTTCCCTGTAACAAGAGAAATAACTAAGAAGTCACAGTTTCACCATAGCAGGAGTCACATCGCCTCTCACTGTTACAATGAACTTTGTGTGACTGATTTCGCCAAATCCCTATTCTGGAGGCAAATCATATTCGTCCAGACTGGGTCTGAAGCAGATCAATTGCCAGATGTTGTGCTTCCAAAAAAAGCACCCCATAATGAAAGTACGAGAGTAGTGTGATGAGGAGAAAGAGAACTGCATGGCTTTTTGACAGCTGTGACTTGTAATATTGGACACAATCTAATCAGTACTTTCCAGTTATAGTGTGGGATTGGATACAGAGTTTGTTTCTGTCGCTGAAGTTCTATGTTCACTTATCTCATGGAGCTCATCATTTTATGCTTTTCTTTAGTTGATCACTGAAAAAGCTGCAGGAAGGGATGTTATGGCTGTTGACAATCATCCGTAACTTGAGTTTCAGTCGCTTTACTACCACCCTTTTTGTTTTATTAATTTAAATAATACAGCCTGCTCCTCTTTTTTTACTTTTCTTATTAATTTGTTTATTCAAGTAGCACTCTGCATATAATGTGTGAATCTCAATGTATTATGGAGTGACCCTTAACCTTTAGTACTGCCATTCTTTTAATTTCCAATATAAATTAAACAAAAATCTCACCAACACTCTCTGATTACACTTTTGAAAAAAGATTGAGGTTTGGTGGTATTTTTATGTTTACTGTATCTTACTGTGTTTCTCCTTTCTTTATCTGATACCCAACCCACAATCCTCCTTTCCTAATTCTTTCCTAATCCTTTCCTAATCCAGTCCCACATGTTCTTCTTACTTTTTATATTTGTTGTTCATTTGAGTAAGTCTGTGTATTGGTGTCCATGTTATTTTAGTAGTCCCGTATTTTTCTGTTTATAAGACTATACTTTTGTCTAAAATCTTTAGACTAAAAATTGAGGGTCGTCTTATACACAGAAGTAAGCTGAGGAGAAAAAAACAAGTGGAGGGGAAAGCAGGGATCAAAGTGATCCTGCAGGGCTTTGATCCCTGCTTTCCCTTCCACTTGCTAAGCCTTAGCAAAAGGAAAGCAGGGATAAAAATGCTGCAGGATCACTTTGATCCCTGCTTTCCCCTCTGCTTGTTACGTCTCATGGGGCTTAGCAAAAGAAGGGGGGAAGGATCAAAGCAATTCCATGGCTGTATAAGGGAAAGGGATCAAAATGATTGTGCAGTTGTGGAATTGCTTTGATCCCTTTCCCCCTCCTTTTGCTAAGCCCCACAGGGCTTAGCACAAAGGGATAAAGCAGGGATAAAAGCCATCCTGCAGCACTTTGATCCTTTTTACCCTGCATTTGCTAAGCCCCACTTAGATTTCTTAATTTTGGGTTAGAAAAGTGGGGGGTCTTATACATGGGGCATCTTATACATGGAAAAATACGGTATTTTTTAAATCAAGGAGTGGCTCTTCCTTTACCCACTTATGTTACTCTCCCATATCCTGGTCCCAGCATTTTATATTTAATTTTGTTTTCAAGCTGAAAATTTTGTTATAAAGCAGATGATACAGGTGGACAGCACAGTCCCCTCCCCTGAACCTATTTAATGTGAATTTTCTCAGGAATCAGCAACCCAGAAGAGGCTAAACTGTTGTCAATTGATGGATTTTTTTTAACTAAAATGTTAACAATAGCTAGTATATTTTTAAATAGCCTAGACCTTTTTTTTTGGCCTAAAATCTGGCAGGAATAATGTTTGTTGATGAGGCTATAGTATATCCTAGTCTCATGCATACCTGAAAAGAAAAAAGAAGAAAAAAGGAAATAGCACTATTTTAATTTCCCAGTAGAAATCAAAGGTATGAAGATACAGTGCGGTCTTGACTTAAGAATGGCTTGAGTTAAGAACATTTTGACTTAAGAACCGCTCTCATAGGAAAATATTGACTTGACTTAAGTACTTAGATTTGAGTTAAGAACTGAAAAAAAAACCACGTGGGAGGCAGGGAAAGTGCAAAATTTGAACTTTCAGTTAACTGTTGGCCAGTGAAAAGGGTGCCTGTCTGCTTCCTCATTCCTCCCAGCATTGAGAGAGTGGATTGGGAGACAGTCTTCAGACTGCCAGGTACTGCCTGGACTGTATTTTCCCTGCCTTCCCTGAACCTTTCTTGACCTAAGAAAAAATGAAACAAAATATCCCCCTCTAGTGGCAGAAGGTGGAATAGCAGCTTCCCATTAGTTTCTATGGACGGAAAAGAGCAGATACGGATCAAATGGTTTTCAATGCATTCCTATGGGAAATGCAGATTTGACTTGAGAACATTTTGACTTGAGAACCGCCTTCCAATACGGATTAAGTTCTCAAGTCAAGACCCCACTGTATCAGATTCCTGAATTTTGGCTTAGATTCTGTCCAAATCATATCAAGTCTGAATCAATCTAAACCCAATGAATCTCAAATCCAAATTAGGCCCTTAACCATGCCAGGGTGCCTTTTCACAGTCCCAGTGACTGTCGTAAGGTAAATTACTTGTACCTTAGGCAAGTAACTAATGGCAAGTAACTCATTATTTGTATTATAGTAGAAAAATATGAAAGAAACAAAAATGTGGTGTCACCTTAAAGACTAATGTATATTTTTTAATGTGAGCTTTCATGTACAAGTCCACTTCATCAGACATTTGTAATTTGTTATTTCCAAACTGTTTTGTTTTACTTTTGGGGGGGAGGGGGTACATTTTACCACAGCTGGCTGGATAACTCAGTGGTTTAGGTATGTGGCTATGGAGCCAGAGGTTGAGAGTTCTATTCCTCCCTGTGCCTGGGAGAAGAGCCAGCCTGTGTAGCCTTGGGCAAGCTGCACAGTCCCAGGGCTCCCCCTAGAGGAAGGGAAGGGTAAACCACTTGTGTGTATTCTCTACCTCGAAAACCCTGAAAACTGAGTTGACGACACCATGATGATTATTTTATTATGACAGCAACACTATTAATCTACTGATGAATTTGGAAGGACAAAAAAAAGGGATTCTCCTGGGGAATGTGTATATCATTCATTAAAATAAATTCACCCATTCCCATCCACACTATAAGGGAATTACCATGTGCTGTAGGTAAAAAGCTGTACTAGTGCAGCAGGAGGTGTAATGTATTCCATCTCTTCTCCCCCACCCCCACTGTTAAAGGGAAGCTTCAGATCTTCTCAACTCAAAAGAGGCTGTTTCTGCCCATGAAATATTTCAGACTCATTTCTATTTAACAGACATGGAAATTACCTTTTCTTTGTTTGAGTGGAAGGGATGGCAAAACCACAGGGCAGGGAGGGGCACAGGCAGGGGCTGCCATGAGAAAAGAGCAATGAAGAAGTGGGCTGACACAATGACAGGAAGACATAAGATCCTTTTAATTGCTCGTTTTCTACCTGCCAACTGGAACAACGGGAGGGACAAAAAGAAATTGACAGAACTGTTGTCAGAATCATCACAAGTAAGAATTTTTAATTTTCACTACACTGCATCCAGCAAAAGCTTGCTGCTTATATACCACCCTATAGTACCTAAAGCACTCTCTGGGCAGTATACAAGTTAATGATGCAGGCTACACATTGGCCACGCCCTTCCCCAGTGAGCCGGGAACTCCTTTTACCAACCTCAGAAGGATGGAAGACTGAGTGAACTTTGAGCCGGCTACCTGGGATTGAACCCCTGGTCGTGAGCACAGTTTTGGCTGCAGTACAGCGATTTAACCACTACACCAGAAGACTCTTAACATGAGCATGACCTGGTGCAACGTTGACATGTTATTGCCTGGTGTATCGGCAGCAATAAATGAGGAAACGTTAAATAAGCAGAAATACATTCCCAGCACAAAGTTTTTGATCGTGTCGGCTCCTTTGTGCAAACTTCCTGGTTGTTAGAGATCCAGTCAGGTGAACCAGGCAGATCAACAGAAGTCTGTTAAGCAAACTTCAGGTTGGTCATTTACTGAACTGGAAATTGTCTGATAGGTGACAATTATGGTATTAAGATAGAGGCGTATCATTTATCCATAGTCCTATGCAGAGTGAAAATAAAGCCATGAAATCACATGCTAGTGTAAACCCTGTGATATATTGTTTCAGCTCAAAGAGGTGGGTTGAAGAAAGTGCAGGGCTGTGAGTAGGAGATTTTAATCAGATAGAGCAAGATAACTGAAAAGGCCAAAACTGCTGTTGCAACTTAAACTGCAAAGGCTCTTGCCAACTTGATCTAGGTATAATTCCTGTATGTTTGTGTTGGAGGGGTGAATCCACATACTGAATTCATGCATATACAGTGGTGCCTTGCATAATGAGTGCACCGTTTAACAACGAATCCGCATAGCGATCTATTTTTTGGGCTCGCTAATGCGATCGCATTGCGATGTTCTGAATGGGCAAACATCGCATTGCGATGATCGGTAAGCGTTTCACTTACTGATCTTCGCATTGTGATGTTTTTGGAACAGCTGATCAGCAGTTCCAAAATGGCCACCGGGTGCCCAAAATGGCCACTGCAAGCATTTTCACGCGCTGCCCTTGCTTACCCAGGTGGCGAAAATGGCAGTGCTATGGAGGATCTTCGCTGAACGGTGAGTTTGGGCCCCACAGGAATGCATTAAATGAAGTTTAATGCTTTCCTATAGGATTTTTAGTTCCGTTTAGCAATGTTTCCGGAAAGTCACGATTAATCTGGAATGGATTAACGTCGCTATGCAGGGCACCACTGTACAATTCTATTGGTGATGTTGCCGAGGGCTTGGGTGCACAGAATTCTAGCATTTTGTTGTTCTATCTCTTCATGTTGTTTGTTATGTAACTGTGAATTAGAAAAGACTCATTTTGTGAAATTGTGTTTGCAAAGTTCATAAACAGATGTCCAAGTAACTAAATAGCCCCATAAAACTTGAAAACGTTACTAGCCAGCCTCAATGCTGCAACTGATAGGGATTAAATTTTAATTCAGTTTAAAGCATAATGGAAGCATGCAGTAGGGAATCTGAATCAGAAAGTTTTATCTATGTCCTTCACAGAAGTGAGAGAATAATATAATGTTGGAAACATAGCAATCTAAGGAATATGCATCACTCATATCTAAATCAATCAAATATTAAAAGCACAAAGTTTTTTTTTGCAGGATTGTGCCCATTATCCTTATACTAGCTTATCTTTCAGGATTATTTCTGAAAAGGATCATAGCGACCAATTATTTACCAGATCCTAGATAGTCCTCAAGTATAAAAATATTATTGCTCAGGCTAGAAGTTAACAGCAACAGGAAAGTATATGAGGGTGGCAGTATTCAGACTCAGAGTCCTCTTCAACTGCCATTTGCTTGGATTTTTTTTTAAAAAAAAACGCAGAAACAGTGAATTATTTCTTGATCCAATGGAGATTCTGATGTATTGATGGCTAGTGGTAGTGTTAAAGCATATGTGAGCAGCATTAAACGTGGCCTTGTGCATGTCCCTCCCCTCCCAGAAGCATTTTTGGGACCCCGAAGGCCAACAGAGAACCCCTCCATACAAATATTTGCAAACCTTTTTTTCAGCTACCTTTCCCTTCTTGGAGATCTCCATGAGCAGTAGTTTGCATTAGGGGTCTTGGGAAAGTGTCTCCTAATCTCCCCCAAAACAAAAGCACTCAAACCAGAAGTGTATTTTTTTTAATGGCTTAAAATAGCCTTTCGGAGGTTTGCTGAGGCATGTATCAGGGTCTGAGGTTAAACATTTGATGGCCAAGCCTGCAAAAGCTACCCAAACATTTATCAAAATTAAGATTAGATTGCAGTTAATACTAATGGTTTAATACTAATCCCAAACCGGAATTAAGATTGCCAGAAGAAATATCAACAACCTCAGATATGCAGATGATACCACCCTGATGGCAGAAAGTGAGAAGGAATTAAAGAACCTCTTAATGAGGGTGAATGGGGAGAGCACCAAAAATGGTCTGAAGCTCAACATCAAAAAGACTAAGATCATGGCCATTGGTCCCATCACCTCCTGGCTAATAGAAGGGAAAGATATGGAGGCAGTGACAGATCTTCCTTTCTTGGGCTCCATGCTCACTGCAGATGGTGACAGCAGCCACAAAATTAAAAGACGCCTGCTTCTTGGGAGGAAAGTGATGACAAATCTAGACAGCATCTTAAAAAGCAGAGACATCACTTTGCCAACAAAGGTCTGCATAGTCAAAGCTATGTTTTTTTCCAGTAGCAATGTGTGGAAGTGAGAGATGGACCATAAAGAAGGCTGACCGCTGAAGAATTGATGCTTTTGAATTGTGGTGCTGGAGGAGACTCTTGAGAGTCCCCTGGACTGCAAGGAGAACAGACTGATCCATTTTGAAGGAAATCCACCCTGAGTGCTCACTAGAAGGACAGATCCTGAAGCTGAGGCTCCAATACTTTGGCCATCTCATGAGAAGAGAAGACTCCTTGGAAAAGACCCTAATGTTGGGAAAGTGTGAGCGCAAGAGGAGAAGGGGACAACAAAGGACGAGATGGCTGGAGAGTGTCCTTGAAGTGACCAACATGAATTTGACCCAACTCTGGGAGGCAGTGGAAGACAGGAGGTCCTGGCATGCTCTGGTCCATGGGGTCATGAAGAGTTGGACATGACTAAACAACTAAACAACAACAATAACTAATGGTTATGTTGTGTCAAATCCATTCTGATGTATGGTGACCATTTTCAAGGTTTTCTAGGCAGTGACTACTCGGAAGAAGGTATTCCCTTCTTTTGGGGACATCCCAGGACTGAGCAGCTTGCCCAAGGCTCCACAGGTTGGCCCTTCTTCCAGGAGGCACAGTGGGGACTTCAACTCTCCACCACGCCTAAACCACTGAACTATCCAGCTAGACTGCAGTTAAGGTTAGAGTTAAAGTTACCTGCACACATGTTATCCTTCCTGGACCACTATGAATTCCAAAATCTTTCTGAGTAGAACCTTAGCCCTTCCACTGTCTCATCTGTGTCTCTACTCACTGTCCAGATGTTTTGCTTGACACCCCCCACTTTGAGGAGGGCAAACACCCAGTTCTATTTTGTTTTTTCATAGAGCTACATTCCTGGCTGATGCTTTAGAAAATAAGGCCTGTGCTGTAATAAATAATAGTTCTTCCTTTCCTCAATCATTTGGGAGAGAACGGCCCTATTCAGGCACTGATTTCTCAACACGAGTGGAGAAGAACTGGGGGCCTCACAATATTTCCATATTGAGAAGGTTGGAAAAGAAGCTGTAACCATACTTGGCTGTATATGATTACAAAACACCATGTCATTTAAGCCAAGGTTTCTGATCCAAACTGTATGAGGCAAAGAACACATTTTTTTCTAGCTGGACTCTCACCAGCATTTCAGAGGAGTGATTCCAGCAGGCTTCTGTGGCTGAAAAAAAATCAGTCTTTCAAATGAAGCCCATATTTATCTCCAGAAGACCAATCACAAAGGAAATGAAGCTAGCTTGTCTGCAGACCACAAAGGATGTGAAAAGCTCCTTCTGTTACAACCAGATGTTTCAGCACTGATGGAATATTATCTTTATTTTCAGCACTTATGGAATTAGGTCTTCTATATTTTCTATATAATGTATGGTTTGAAACTGGGGTCACGTGGAAAGATGAAATTAGAGATGGGCATGAACCAAACTCCGAACCAGAAAAACAGGGGCAGAGAGAGGGGAAGGGGTGGGTATCTCATTTCACCAAAGCAAAACAAAGTATTGAGGGGGGAAATGGTGGTGCTCACCTCTGGCATGAACCTGAAAACCATACTGCAAACCTTAGGAGGGGTTCATGATAGTTCGTGTTTCATGGTTTGTCGGTAGCCACAAACCACGAACCATCACAAAACACAATTTTTGCCAATTTGTGCCCATCTGTAGCTGTAATCATGTCCAGCTGAACACAGTTAAAACTCACCTAGAAATAGGGATGAGACTTTGATATTTCAAGGACTTTCAGTCCCGTAACTCAATGAGAACCCCATACTGAATTATCAAAGTGAAAGCCTTTAAATGAGCAGAAGTTAGAGCAACCCTTTCATGACACACCATGCAGAAGGTAGAAGAAGCCTCCTTCTGAACTTGCTCCCCTAGGCATCTTTACAACTCTGAGGGAATCCTTATGACTCCCACAACATAATGGGGCACTCCACACACACACACCCACTTCATAGAGAAGGGCCATGAAAATAGTAGAAAGATGAGTGGGCTGCTCTACTGCAAGTTTGAGGGCTTTCATTCCCATAATTCCTCGGGGGGTGGATTCTCACAGACTTATGGGAGTAGAAGTCCTTAAAATATGAAAGTCCCTTTGCTACCCGGCCAAAAAGGAAAATAAACTTCCCCCTGAGGTGTACTAGGCTCCATCCCTCCTGATTTTAAGGAAACTACCAAAGAAAGAAATTTATAAAGCAGGCTTCAAGAACATATGCCCCTGTTGTCAACTTTCAATTTTTAAGTGGTGGTATACCAGGTAAACAAACACACACGCACAAACAAACAAGCAGGAAGGGCAGGACTGTCTCCCTCTATCTATGTAGGGAAATGAATGCTAGAATACAGCTAGCCTTTTGAAGTTCCATGATTCCAATGTTACTAGTTTCATTTATCATCTCAATACAGAGAAATCATCGGAGAAAAATGCAGCATACCTGTGCATTTCTTTCCTTTTTGTGAACTTCTCTTCCTTTCTACCATGACCTCATTTAGAACACAATATCTATTATTCTATATCTTTTCATTCTTTTTATAGCTTTAAAATCTAATTCAGGAACAGGCAAGGGAGTTTGTCTTTTTCTTTCTCACGAAGATGCTTTGTACTCTGTCGTCTTGCCCACACCCCCTTCTGATTAAAACCACATGTTCTTCCTTTCTTACCTGGACACTTTTATCTATAAAAAGACAGAGTCCTCCCTGCATTTTACATCAAGATATTCTCCTCCTCCATTTTTATTATTGTCAAATAATTTTCTGCTCACCCTGCCCACGCTCGCTCTCTCTCTCTCTCTCTGTTTGTTCTGTTTCTGAATGCTGCTTACTTTCTGAATGCAACTTTTTTCCATTTTAGTACATTTTTGGTTTTCTTTTCCCATCTGGGGCTGTACTGCATAAATCAAGAAGAGAGAAGAAGGGAGAGAGAGAGAGAGAAGAAAGAAATTTTGGCTTAGTGGAGAATGAGTCAGTGAACCCAGTTTTCTGAAGACTTCCATTTCCCTTTAACCCCCTGTTCATTGTGCATCTGTAAATGATTGGCAATGAGAACTGGAAAAATCCTTTAACTCCTTTTATGTCTCTCTGTTGAGTTGAAAGGTCTTTAATCATTCCTCCATGCACAGATTAGCTTGTGTTGTTGCTGCTTTATGTCTTGCCGAATCTTTAATCCTTCAGCAAAGCCTTTGAGTAAAATTTCTGTGGCAAAGCAACGCAAAACAAGGACAACTTTAATTTACTTTTTCTTTTAGCAAATTGATCTGCAAATGCTGCCTTTCTTCTAAATGCCAAATTTTGGTCCTGGGTTCTGTTTTTCAGCACCTGTAGAATGGGCCTGCCAGATCAGTTGGAGGTTGTTTCCATACTTGCAGTTTAGCTGGGAATTGCAAGTCTTTGTTCACACATTTTTTAAACAGAAAATCAAGATGATGTTCTTAAAGAAGCCTTTAGTTAGAGGGTATGTCAGGAATCCCAAGCCAGAATTAAGACTGCCGGAAGAAATATCAACAACCTCTGATATGGAGATGATACCACTCTGATGGCAGAAAGTGAGGAGGAATTGAGTAACCTTGTAATGAGGGTGAAAGAGGAGAGCCCAAAAACGGTCTGAAACTCAACATCAAAAAAACCAAGATCATGGCCACTGGTCCCATCACCTCCTGGGAAATAGAAGGGGAAGATATGACAGATTTCACTTTCTTGGGCTCCATGATCACTACAAATGGAGACAGCAGCCACAAAATTAAAAGATGCCTGCTTCTTGGGAGGAAAGCAATGACAAACCTTGACAGCATCCTAAAAAGCAGAGACATCACCTTGCCAACAAAAGTCCGCATAGTCAAAGCTATGGTTTTTCCTGTCGTGATATATGGATGTGAGAGCTGGACCATAAAGAAAGCTGACCGCCGAAGAATTGATGGTTTTGTACTGTGCTGCTGGAGGAGGATCTTGAGAGTCCCCTGGACTGTAAGGAGAACAAACCTATCAATTCTAAAGGAAATCAAGCCTGAATGCTCACTGGAAGGCCAGATCCTGAGGCTGAGGCTCCAATAATTTAGCCATCTCATGAGAAGAGAAGACTCCTTGGAAAAGACCATGATGTTAGGAAAGTGTGAAGGCAAGAGGAGAAGGGGATGACAGAGGATGAGATGGTTGGACAGTGTCATCGAAGCTACCAGAATGAATTTGACACAACTCCGGAAGGCAGTGGAAGATAGGAGGGCCTGGCGTGCTCTGGTCCATGGGGTCACGAAGAGTCGAAAACGACTAAATGACTAAATGATGATGTCAGACAAAGGTGTATTTTATCCCCTTATCTGTTCAATCTGTATGCAGAACATATCACGCAAAATACAAATAGATTCAGATGAAGGAGAAGTGAAAACTGGCAGAAGAAACATCAGTAATTTAAGATACACAGATGACACCATCTTACAGTCAGAAAGCAGGAATGAATTGAAACAATTTTTAGTGAAAGTGAAAGAAGAAAGTGACAAAGCAGGACTGCAGTTGACCACGACGAAGAGAAAAATCACGACTACAAGGAACTAGATAACTTTAGCATTGATAATGAAGAAAATTAAATAGTTGGGGGGGGGGTTGTATACCTTGGTTCATCATCAATCCAAATGGGATCTTGAGCAAAGAAACCAGAAAAGAACTGGACTTGGAAGGGTAGCAATGAAGGAATTAGAAAAGATCATGAAGTGTAAGGATGTGTCACTGGAGACCAAGACCAAGATCATCCACACTCTTGTATTCCCTGTCACCATGTATGGGTATGAAAACTGGACAGTTAACAGGGGGAAAAATTGATTCATTTGAAATATGGTGCTAGAGGCGAGCTTTGCAGATACCCTAGATTGCCAGAAAGGTGAACAAGAGAGTCCTAGATCAAATCAATCCTGAACTATCTCTGGAGTCAAAAATGTTGAAACTGAAACTGTCTTATGTTCAGCATGTCATGAGAAGGCAAGATTCTCTGGAAAAGATAATAATGCTGGGAAAGGTGGAAGACAGTAGGGAAAGAGGAAGACCAAATACAGTACAGGATTGACTTACTCCCTAAAGGAAGCCACAGGCTTGGCAAGAGCTGAGTGGAGCAGTTGAGGACAGGGCATTTTGGATATCACTCATTCTTAGATTGCCATAAGTCAGAGGTAAATTGAGTCCACATAGGCATTTTGGATTAAAGAAAGCAGAGTTTGGAAAAGCTGCCTTTTGTTTGGATCACAGCTCCCAGGATCCCTCCACTATTATAGCTACTGGGGTTTGTAGTTCAGCAAAGAAAGGAAAGAAGGAAGGAAGGGAAAAAGGAGCCGATGCTTGATGGACAGACAGACGGAAGGAAGGAAGGAAGGAAGGAAGGAAGGAAGGAAGGAAGGAAGGAAGGAAGGAAGGAAGGAAGGAAGGAAGGAAGGAAGGAAGGAAGGAAGGAAATTTTTTCCAAGCTCTGAAAGGAGGCTGTCAGGAACCAGATCTCCATAAGGAGCATGGATCCTTCGGTCAGGGAATTCCTCAGCCACAAATCTACCACCTTTACACTAGGGAAATCCTCAACCTCCAGCAGTGCGTATCCTTTGCACCTAGAATAAGCCTGACCTTAAAATAACACTTTACTTTTACTCAGTACTTTGCAAGTACAGACACATGGGCTTTGTAGTTCCTCAGAACTCAGAACAGCTCAGTTAATTAGGAATTCTCTGGTTGCTAGTCAATGGTCATTACCACTCCTCAGGATTTAGCCAAACCCTGCTGATCCAAGAAACACTTTTTGAAGATTTTTATGATTGATTTTTTATTAAGAAAATATATAGTTTCACAGAAACAGTTTGTTTTTGCTCAAGCATAGCGTAAAGAACATGTTAAAAATACACAGTCAAATACAACAACTAATTCCCATTAAAAATAGCAAATACTAAACTGGACTAAGGTGGGCTAGCCCCACCTCCTTCTTTCCCTTACTTACATTCGCTTTCTCTTCCAAGCCACAGACTCAATCCATCATCTTGGATCTCGAATAGAACAGGAAGTCCACAAAAAGTTCACAAGACTCTCTCCCACATAACCCATCATCCATTTTCTACATTACTCAGACCTCCTTCTTCTTGACCATAAACCAATCAACTCAAAGAGGCATAGCTGTCCGTTCCACCCACAATTCTCATGAAGATGCAGGTGGTTTATCTCCATTCCATTTAGAAAAGAATTTGTTTGTCTGTGCTCTCTGCGCCTCCCGTCCTTGTCCACTTATCAGGATTCATGCTATATCAGACTGGCTGTAAATTAAGAAAAACAACCTCTCTGCCTTTCTCACATTCCGATGTCTTCCTTTCACTTTTAAAACCTAACAGACTCCATTTTCTTTCTGCTTTATTGACTACAATTCCTATTTTCCTTTAATCTATGACTACAAGTCCCATTCTCCTTCAATCTCATGACACAGGGAACATGAATGACTGTGTCTTTTATTTGCATTTGTATCTGATTTTTGAAAAGGAATGCCTCAACTTCAGATCTGTAGAACTTCTTTCCTCCCGTTGCTAAACTCCTTTCACAGTCTTTTGAGTTTGGATTGAGCTTGAAAACCAGAAGACCATAGGCTACGCATGCCCATCTTTGATTTAAAGCCATTAAGCCAAGTGAGGAAGTCATAGAATCATAGAATAATGGACTTGGAAGGGCTCTATAAGGTCATGGAATCCAACACCCTGCTCAGTGCAGGAAGTCTATCTTGGTCATTGTGTAGGAGTCCAGCATTAGGGAGAGGCGAGCTGTTTTTCTGTTCTGCCATGCCAAGAACAACAGGTAATGTCAGAATTAACCAATCAGAGAAGATGGATAAGAACAAGAAGAGGAGGCAGGTGGCAAGTGGGGAGGAAGAGAAGAGTCTCACCCTTTTTGGCTGACAAAATCTGCTCCCAATGGGCTTTCATATGCCTTCAAATGTCATCTACCTCTGAAGGAAGAGACTGAGGAATGTACAGTATGGACCACCCAACGTTGCTGGACTGCAGGTCTTGTCATTTCTACTTATCACCTCTGCTGACTGGGGATAATGGCTGACTTTCAGTGACAGGTCTCAACAGACTGATTGCAGCAAACTGACTGCTTTCAATGGACAAAAGAGGGATATAATGCAGAGAAGAGAGGCAGTGGTCTCTTTAAATCAGAGGCAGGGAAAGAACTATTGATTAGAGCTGTTAGTGATTGGCAGTTACCCCAGCCCAGAACGGCTCATCCCAGCCACACCTACTCCAGGCAGCATGCAAAGTTGCAATAACTCCAACAACATAAACCTTTGGATTTCTAAATCTTGTTCCACATATCGGATGCACGTCAAAGTAGACTGGCTCTGATCTGATGCGTGCTATTTTCTGAAACACCGGATAAGGTTCCAGACTGCACCTTGTTATCAGTGTGCATTATTTCTTAGAAGTAAGGATGTATTGAATGTACAAATAATGTGAATGCACATTATTTCCTGCTTGACCAAAAACATGTATAAACATATTGAGAAACCACATTGAAAAAAATGGTCAACTGCTGGTGCATTTTCATTCTATGAGCACAAAAAGACCAGGGATATTAAGATATACGGGCATCCTACCCCATATACATAAGAAGTGCACAAAAATTATTCCATAGCAGAGAGGAAAACATGAAATTTTTCATTGTCACCAGTGAGAGTGAAAGAAATGAAGAATTTGATTGGATGCTGGTTTTTTCACAATTTCTAATTCAGATTTTTTTAAAAAACAAAAACAAAACCCTGACCAAATAGATATACACACAGAAAGATATACCTCTCTTAGTTGAAGAGCTTTAGCTAGCATTTCCTTGTATCATGCAGATCACTTGGGACTTTAGGCTGTGTGAAGAATGAAGGATAAGGTCTTAGGCAGCCACTTAACTCTTTCCCCCCTTGTGTGCTCATTTCGTACTTGGACTTAATAGAAGCTAAAGACAACCCAGAATATTCAGAGCACTAGAGATGTTCCAGGGTTTGCTAAAGCTAAGCAATGGGGGTGGGGTGGGGTGGGGTGGGGGGAAGGATCTCAATCAAAGGATTGTTTTCCTATCTATCTCCACACTCCCGGTCTCTATAAACTACCCAAGCTACCCATCTGGAATGGCTGCCCTCTGGGGAAATTGCCTGGCTATATCTGAAGATGCGCTTAAAGCTAATTACTGTATACCCGCAGTTTTGGATTTTGTAGTAGAGACCTAAAAGGATCATATGGGGAATATTCACCATATCCTACATGTTATCAAGAAGGGTTCATCTCCTAGAACTAATCACACACAAACTGTATTTACCTTGGAAGTCAACACAGAGGAATGTTATTTATGCCTTGGCAGTTTTACCTTTTCGGAAAGCTTCGTTTTCACTGATAAAACCACTGGAGACCCTTTAAACATGTAGCCGTGTATTTATCCAACTGATAACAGAAGTTATCCATCTTTAACATGTGCTGCTTTGGGGTTATTTGATAAGGACATAAACAGGGTGCACAGATGCACTAACAGTCTCGGTAATCATTGTATTGTGCCATTAAGGACACAAGGGCTTCATTCTTTCAACATATATTTTTCCCCTTGTAATTGGAAATCTGTCATGATGTGTTTGCTGGTAGACAGAATATTTATGTACCAGATTCATTAGTGCAGGGATGGTTTGTAAGAGAAGCCCCCGACTCCCAGTAATGAAACCAGTTGGAAGGCATAGTATGATCAAAGATGGGATATATTTGCAACGATGGCTCTTATTCTGTACGTATTTAGTCTTTTTGCCTTCTTACCAATTGTGTGAAATGAGAAGCAAGAATGATGTATACTTGAAAACTGTTTCTTTTGGGCCATGTAGCCTCCGTTCTTCTTGCTCTGAGCAACGAACAAGGAGTGTGAAGACCCACAAAAGGAAGATAAAGCCAATCCTCCTCTCTCATTTTGGCTTGACGAAACATATCCCTTTTTGTCAATTTCTGGGATTTTAATTAAAAGACAGCGGTTGGTTCTAAACCCAGCCCAACCCAAAGCCTAATTACCACAAGTGTTAATTGCAAATCTTGCTGTTTAACCGGATGACTAATAGAACAGGATGGCAAAATGCCTTCCCGACAGCAAACAGATTTCCTGACAAATAAAGCAGGATGCAAATTGAGGGCATCTCTGAGCCTTTGAAATCCTGGTGCACAACTGCTGTGCATAATAATTGTGGAGGTTTGGTGGTGCCGGTTTGGGGGAATGTAGATCATGAAATCCAGCCCCACAATTAGAAGGGTGAGAATGAGGAAACAAAGGAAAGACGGGCGTAGAAATGCTCAAATGTGCCCAGCAATCCATTAAAAACAAAGAGGATATTTCCTCAGAGACAAAGGAGCTTTTGGTCATAGCCAATACTGCTAACAAGTACCTGGTTTGGGACCAGGTTCTCTGAAGGAATTCCTGAGTCCCTCTGAACCTGCTTGGGTTTTAAGATCTGCATCTGAGGTCCAATTCACTTGTCTACCTTTAAAATCAGTTTCTCTGATTCCCTCTGGCAGTTCGTTCTGAATGTGAGGTATAGCATGTAGCTGTAAATTCTTCTCAGACTGGTTTAATCTTCAGTTAAAGTCATCTAAGCCAGTGCTTGCCAACATATCATGTGGTATTCTGAATAAGCACCAGAACCAGGCCTCAGCTCCCCTGCTGTAAAATGGTTTGGAAGTAATATGTTAGAAACTAATATTGTCCATTGGCACTTGTTCTTTTTTATGGGCTGGGGGCAATGACAACCAACACATCAACCAGCCAGCCAGCCAGCCAACCAACCAACCCACCCACCCACCAACCCACCAACCAGCCAACCCACCCACCCACCAACCCACCAACCAGCCAACCCACCAACCAACCAACCAACCAACCAACCAACCAACCAACCAACCAACCTACCTACCTACCTACCTACCTACCTACCTACCTACCTACCTACCTACCTACCTACCTACCTACCTACCTACCTACCTACCTACCTACCTACCTACCTACCTACCAAAGTTGGTTTGGTAAACATTGTCTGATATCCAGCAGCTGATACACAACAAATGAACCCCAAGGGAGTCTGGAGACCTTCTGGTGAAGAGGGAAGGGTCAGATTTTTTTTATTTGAAAAAAAACCCATGTTGTCATACTTAACCTGAATTTGAAGGGCTCTGCCCCAAAATACACTGACATCCTGGAGGAGAAATGGGCCCCTAATAGGGTTGATGACATCACCCACAAAGAGCTTGGAAGCACAATTTGCCAATTCAAACATTTAAACACCAAGTACATTTTAGACCTTCAAAGGCCCTTTTAAAAGAAACAGGAAGTGACTGGCTATGGTCCGTGAGGGGAAGATTTTGGACCCTCTATTTTGGTAAATAAATAAGGAACTGTAAGCAAATGGAGAGATGTCAGGCATGGTGTTCCCTCCGAAGAGTGAGGCCTTTGTTTTTGAACTTGTCCATAAATAATCAAACATCAGAGACAGCAGTTAGATGGTCAGAGTGGTAAAAATGCAAATAGGTTGTGAAAGGCCTTTTTCTTTTTCAGCCCTTTCAAAATGAAAGAGTTTTACAAGTGAACAGGTGACTTAGGGGGACAACTGCATTGACAAATAAGACAGGGGATATTCCAGGTCTGGGAGGGTCAGATTCACATTATTTTACATTGACTACTTGACATACAAGTTAATGTGAATAAGCCCAGAGTCTCCATTCCCCCCCCCGGTTTCCCCTCCCTTCAGCTGCGGGGGCTTCTACAGTTTTGAAATCAAATGCAATCACATTGATTTGAGCAGTATGGTCACTTGAGCCAATGTAGAAGGGTTTATAGCTATTCTATTTCAAGCTAATCCGTCTGGTTACAGGAACAAAGGGAGAGGTAGGGATATTTTTTAAAGAAAAGGTATACTGGGTAGTGTATTCCTGTCAGTGTAGGTCAATGCACACTGGGGCAAAGGAGAACAAAAACCTTATCACACATATCCTGAGGGTGTCTGTTCTGGTAGGCGTTGGCTGAGCAGCAAAGAGAGTTCTGGGTCGTGGTGGGTATGAAAATGGGGTCTTCTATAGCTGGTGGAGATGCAGAAACAATATCGAGGACCAACCATTTAGAAATATAGTGAACAGGGGAAAAATCCAAGAGTCATAGGAGTCTAAATGCATACCAAAGAAACAAATCCACATCTAAAACAAATTGCATAGAATCACAGAATTATATAATATGTAATTAAGTTGGAAAAGGCCTATAAGGCCATTGGGTCTTCTTTTCTCAAGGCTAAACATGCCCATTTCTTTTAGTCTTTTCTCAGAGAAAGATGACTGTATTGTGTGATTGTTGGAAAATACCTTGCACTGGACTGTGCCACAAGAGGTCCAAAACATGACTTGTTTCTCCACCTGATTGCACCCTTACGTACAGAATATTGCACATAAGGGGAAAGAAAAACAGGAGACACAGAATGCCCTATTCCATCTCTTCAGGGTTCGTCATATGACCAACACAAACAAGGTTGGTTCGCTTGCTGGAGAAGTCGAAAGGAAGGAATTAAGGAAGGGAGCACAGTGTAATATTTTGTCTCTGATCCCACTTCTTATTTTCCAGTCTTGAAGTATACCCATACTGATTATGAAATATATCCTCACAATGCTTCTTGCAAGAAATGCTACTATGCCTGAGAAGATATAATTGCTGAAAGCAAAGCCATCCTCTGATCCTGTGGCTGCTGAATACAGGTCAATATCCAGCATGCTACCCTTTAAAGCCTCACCAGATTTACAGGATTCCTGTGGCTGTTCATCAGTGCCCTGCAGAAGGGTATGTGCCAATGGAGCAAAAAAATTGGCCGTTTCCCCTTTAAATGGCAACTGTTGCAAAGAACGATGCCTCTTGCCAGGACGCTAACCCTGATCCTGCTGTTCATGCCTAAACAAGCAATTTCAAGTCTTAATCCAGCCAACACTGCTGGGAATTGAACCGTGTTTCTCCTCCATTGCAGGAGCATGAATGGCCGACCCACTTGAGCATGGATGATGCGCCGGCTACTAAGCACCTCTTGTTTTCTACCATTTTGATTCATTTGTTGATTAAGACCCCAGTATGATTTTTATGCTGACCTCCTCTAAATTAGATTAGTGACAATCAATTCCATTCCTCCACCCCCATCCCTGATCTTTTTTTGACATGCGTATTTTGTTGCAATTCTCTTGTTCGCTCAACGGACAAAACAGAAACATGCAACAAGGTTTATCATCGGAGATCGTGTGCTCGTTATCTCCTAAAGATCAACTAACTGCTGATGTTTTTTTAAAAAAACACATGATTTTGTTATTTTGTTTTTAAAAGAAAAGGCGTTCTCCCCCCCCACACACACAACTACTCCTTCTTTCATCCAAAATATCATTATTATTGTTATTTACTCACGGCGGATACTAATTTTGCAAAACACTGTGTTGGAACTCACACGAGCATCTGCTCCGCTGTTAGATTAAAATAATGTAAATGTTTAGAAAATGCAAATGATGCCTGCGATAATTAGCGATGATGCTTTCTTACTTTTATTAATAAGGCTGCGCTGCTGGCAATTGCATTTACATTTCAGATGAAGGTTCAAAGCCCTCAAACAATTTCCTGTTATCTAGAAGACGGGCATTGAAAGCCAACCTGCTCGCAGTTATCTGTAACTCAGGCAGTCTGCTTGGATAGGCATAACCCGGTCTCGATCTCTGGCAAAGAATGGCTTTTGTTTCCTTTATCATTTGTAAAAGAATGCAGACTTTCAACAGTTGTGTCCAGGTCTGACTGTCTATATTTCTTTCTTTCTCTCTCTCTCTCTCTCTTATTTCTCTAATTGGTTTGAAATAAATTGTCAGGCCTCTGGCAGACAATTATAATTTGGGGACGTGTTGCTAGATTAAAGCAACATCTGGTCAGAGATGAGGTGTGGAGGGAGAATGGAAAGATGATCGACACAAAAGGCATATATTTCAATTAATATTTCGATATTAGTGGAAATAGGTATTTTTCCTCTCCATAAAATGACCTGATCTCATTTGACCTCTATAAATGTGGGTTGTTCTTGGCATAGGCAGATCCCCACAATCTTGGCAGAGAAAACAAGCACAGGGAAAGCTCCTGGTTAACAAAGGCATCATTAATATTGATAGGGAGGTAATTCACATGGCAGTGAAAAGCTGCATTGTTAGCCACTGTTGTTATGCTTCTGGCATTAATATTCAATGAAGCAGAGTGGGTACTGAAATTCCCTGACTTCTGGGGGTACAATAAAAACACAAATACAGTGGTGTGTGTGTGTGTGTGTGTGTGTGTGTGTGTGTGTGTGTGTGTGTGTGTGTGTGTGTGTGTGTGTGTGTGTAGGTGTGTGTCTGCTTTTTCTCTCTGCCTGTATGTGTACTACTTGTTACACAAATTCAGTCACCCAGTATTTTCTGCAAGTACTCAGTGCACCCTGCTGCTCTCAGCATGATTGCTTGGTTTAAGAGGTTGTGTGTGTGTGTGTGTGTGTGTGTGTGTGTGTGTGTGTGTGTGTGTGTGTGTGTGTGTGTGTGTGTGTGTGTGTGACACACACACACACACACACACACACACACACACACACACACACACACACACACACACAGAGAGAGAGAGAAAATACCCCATCTACAGTACATACTGCAACATGAATAAATTTTGCACAAAGTTGTCCATTAAAGTAATGTAAGGAAGGAGGATTTTTTAATATAGAGAAATGGACTAACTCAGGCACCCAAAATGGTCAAATAATCAAATGAGTTGATATGCATAGCATGTATGTAGAAATAGTGTTCTTTTAAAAGATAAATGACATTTGTTTCTGTCCTAGCATGTGCTTTTCCTTACCTCTGTGCTTTGCAATCCAGCATGTTTTGTTTTGTGATTGGTCATTGAAAAGTAAACATGGACTTAAGTATCAGGAATGATTCCTGAGCTGTATAACCTGCTTGTCAGAGAGAAACTGTGGGGTGAAAATGAAATCCCCCTAACATCTATTTCAAACCCAAAGCTAAAAAAGATGGTGGGGTCAAAAGACACTTCTCTCTGTGTACCTGACCACCGTCTTTATGTCTATCATTTCCAGCTTCATGACATCCTTTCTGACTTATTTAAATCGGCTATTTATGAGTGACCGCGGCGATCCCTTCGGTGATGACATCAAGAGCAGTTGTAGAAATAGGCTCTTTGATGGAGCAACAGAACTTTGAAAGGAGCAGCATGAATGTAACACATGTGCCTCTGGACACCAGAGAGTTGGCTTCACTCTGTCAGTCCTTGGGGCACTGCCCTTATGGAGTCTTTACTGGGAGGCATGGAGCCCTGCCTCCTCTACCAGGCTGAGGACCCCTCACAGGAAGACCAGCCACGAGGTCCCATGGCAGGGGTGCTGGAGGCGTAGTGGGACAGAGGGTGAGGAGAAGCAGGATGATGTCCCTCTCAGGACTCGGGGGAGGGTAGCCATAGGGCTTTTCTGCCAGCGTCACTGGCCTCTGGTGCTTCTTCAAAAACCAGTGGCATGCCACTGGTTTTTGAGCCTCGGAGCCTCTTGGCACCTCGCTTGGTCCTGATGGCTTCCTCTGGCAGCTCCACCCAATGGGCAATTTCAGGACTGTCCCTACAGATGGTCTCCCAGTCAGCCTTTGACCTCAGCAATAGTGGCAGTGCCTCCTGAGCCGCAAACACTTCCCAATCTATGGTGTTTGCCCAACAGTTCTCCTTGCCTGTCTCTTTCTCTTCTTTAAGTCGAAGTACTACCCTGGCTACACCTGTGGCTTCAAGGTCATCATCCACCTTCACCTCACGAATACTGCGTTTCACAGATAAGCTGTGTGTAGAGAGGCTGGCCAACGTTCTCTGAGAGGTGGAGAGCTCACTCTTGGAGCTGGATGGACCCTCGCTGGTCTCACAAATATTTATGAATTTAAAATATTTCTATTGTTCCTTTCTGCCTGACAACAGGATTCTACTGTGCCTGATGATAAGTGAAAAGGAACCCATAAAGAGCATTTTTTTAAAGCAATGATGACATTGGGAATGAGGATGGAATATGCCTCTTCTGGAGACCACAGAAAAGCAGGTAGGTAAGGTTTGCCCTCCTTGATGTTGTTGGACTACAGATCCCACGATCCCTCAGTGTAGGCTTGGATGGGTGGGGTTGATGGGGGTTACCATTGCCCGTGTGGTGCGAAACTGGACCGAAACTGGAGTGACAGAAAAATTATAGATTAAATGGTTCCTAGGTCTTCTGTGAGATGAAGTTTATCTTTCCTGATTAGCCACTTTCAATTAACACAGTTTGGCTCACTGCCTAATGAAATTAAATGTGGATTTATGTGTTCCATCAGTTCTGAGACGAGACGACTATCTGGAATGGTGCCAGCATGGAAGGGAAACAAAACCACCACCACTTTGGATTAGTTGGCTGAAAAGAAGGGTGGTTGTCACCTTTCGCAGACAAACAACACCACCACACTCACCTGACCACATTTCATTTGCGTTTTGTTCCTAAGAGTTTTTTTTTTTCTGCCTCCTGCTGATTCACAAAAGCATAGAAGGTAGGGGAACTCAAGACCAGATTACAATCAGAAAATATTATGACTTAAAAAAACACACACACACAACAACAACAGTTTCCTGAGGGGGCCGTCACACTTTTATGCTCCTTCGGTCTTGCAGAATTTTCTAGAATTTCTACAAAACAGGTTTCTCATCCCCAAGCAGAAATGGCGAAGCAAACAAAACATTAATAAGTGACTACAGTGACTCCTGTAAATATGATCCTACAATGGGGATTACATCCACAGTTCATAAAAGTAATTTCCAGGAAGCGAGATTAGCCTGGTCTACGAAAATGCAATGAAAAACAGAAAAGAAAGAATATTTTTCTGGATTAGAACTCGCTAAACGATATGTACACATTGGTATCTACATAAAGACTGGGCTAGCCCTACCATTAGGAAGAGTGAAGTGGTTCTGTCAAGTGGAAGGTGCTAGGAACATGGAGCGACACTATGATGTTGGGAAGGGTGTTAGCCATACAACCAAAGCTAACTTTTACCTGACCTTTGCAGGGTTACGCTTCCCCTGGAGATTGGGTGTACTCTATGGAAGTGCAGATTTCTGCTGTGTCTAAGAATGGCTTTCATCCTCTTTGGCTGATTGCCCTACTGTGTCCCAACCTGGAGAAGAAATGGCTAACCATAGCAGTTCATGCATTGGTAATCTCTAAAACAGACTACTATAATACCCTCTACATAGGGCTGCCCTTAAAGTTAGTACGGAAACGTCAGCAGGTCCAAAATGTGGTGGCCAGACTGATAATAGGTACCAGCAGATGTGAATGCATATCCCCAGTGTTGGCAGGCCTTCATTGGCTCTCTGTTAGTTTCCATGCGCAATTCAAGGTGCTGGTCATGACCTATAAAGCCCTTAATAGTACAGTGGGGTCTTGACTTAAGAACGGTTTGAGTTAAGAACATTTTGACTTAAGAACCACTCTCATAGGAAAATATTGACTTGACTTACATACTTAGATTTGAGTTAAGAACTAAAAAAATCCACGTGGGAGGCAGGGAAAGTGCAAAATTTGAACTTTCAGTTAACTGTTGGCCAGTGAAAAGGATTCCTGTCTGCTTCCTCACTCCTCCCAGCGTTTAGAGAGTGGATGGGGAGACAGTCTTCAGACTGCCTGGTACTGTACTGCCTGGACTGTATTTTCCCTGCCTTCCCTGAACCTTTCTTGACCTAAGAAAAAAAGAAACAAAATATCCCCCTCTAGTGGTCGAAGGCAGAATAGCAGCTTCCCATTAGTTTCTATGGACGGAAAAGAGCAGATACGGATCAAATGGTTTTCAATGCATTCCTATGGGAAATGCAGATTTGACCTGAGAACTTTTTGACTTGAGAACCGCCTTCCAATACGGATTAAGTTCTCAAGTCAAGACCCCACTGTATAGAAGCTAGTGATTTGTCAGAATATCTCTCCCACAAAACAGCTACTCATCTCACTTGCTCTTTGCAATTCATGATGTTAAAATGGTGACACTGGAGGAGCTTAAAAGAGTCAACACAAGGAACTGCACCTTTTCAGTCCTGGCTCCTTCCCTTTGGAACAAACGTCCAACGGAGGATTGTCGGGTTCCTTCCTTCTCTGTTTTTAAGAAAATTATAAAACCAGTATTATTTGAAGCTGCCTTTTAGTAACTATCACATATGCTCAAATTTGTTTTAATTGGTTTAATTATATTGAAAGTCATGATTAAG
Organism: Pogona vitticeps; assembly: GCF_051106095.1. Classification (NCBI taxonomy): domain Eukaryota; kingdom Metazoa; phylum Chordata; class Lepidosauria; order Squamata; family Agamidae; genus Pogona; species Pogona vitticeps. The sequence continues at coordinate 342,764,591 of NC_135783.1, forward strand.
TGGGGGACTGAGATTTATCTCTTCTATGTTTTTGTTGTTGGATATTTGTTGTATTTATATGTGTTTTAAATGTGTTGTAAACCAGCCAGAGAGCGTGTGCACTTTGGGGCAGTATTCGAAACAAACAAACAAACAAACAAACAAACAAACAAACAAACAAACAAACTTGGTGCACTCATATGTGTTGAAGAATCTTAGCTCATAACCAGATTTAAAGGTTACAGTCAACTAAATGCCCAATCAGCTGTTATACATGGAAAAAGGATTTGCAAGATTTATTGCCCCGGATAGAGGCTACAGAGGGCTCTTCCTGCCCTTACTAAACTGAAAGAAGAAAAACCTCAAAGAAATCCCTTCTGGGCTAGCATAACGATTAGAGATGGGGATATTTGCATTCATATACAAATATGAATATCCCCATCCCAGCTTGAGTCCGAGAGTGAGAGTCTGGTTGCTGGAAATGAGCCATCTACTCACACATCCCACTGTGTTGATGGGCCTGCTCATCCTGCCAATGTTACCTGGAGCTCCACTGTCTTCCTGCTTGGCTGGCCACACAGCAGCCATGCAGGGAGACTTGTCCTCCTGCCCCCTGCCTGGAGTGGTCAGTTGAGCAGGAAGACAACGGAGCTTCGGGTGCCATTGGCAGGATGAGCAGGACGATTGCCGCAGAGGGGTGGGTGAGTGGATGGTTCAGTCCTGGGGATTGGACCCTCATTAGGGCCAGCTGGGACGGGGATATTCGTATTCGTATATGAATACGAATATCCCCATATTTACAAACAATAGTTGATGACCATTTCGCCCTTTTCTGCTTACAGCTGTGACATAGCATATCTTAAACAAACACTGGCATTTAAAATATTTCAGCCTTTCCTAATGACTGAAGCTGATATCCTATGGCAAATTTTTCCCCCTTTGGATTGCTTTTTGGATGGGCTAGAATCTTATGGCTTGCGTATTTTTTTGTAAATAATTGGTGCTTGTTGATGAACTGCTGGGGCACATCTCATTTATGCACTGATAGCACAACTGAGATGTGCCCTGGCACCTCATCAATTAGCTGCTCTTAATTGCTGCAAGTTAAGCAAATCTTCAGATTCTGGCCAGAAAATATTTAAACACGACTGCTGATCTTGTCTTGGTTGCTGTCTAAGGAAGGCCATTCACATACAGCAGTTCGTTCATTTAGTCGTTTAGTCGTGTCCAGCTCTTCATGACCCCATGGACCAGAGCACGCCAGGCCCTCCTATCTTCCACTGCCTCCCGGAGTTTGGCCAAATTCATGTTGGTTACTTCGCAGACACTGTCCAGCCATCTCATCCTCGGTCGTTCCCTTCTCCTCTTGCCGTCACACTTTACTAACATCAAGGTTTTTTCCAAGGAGTCTTTTCTTCTCATGAGATGACCAAAGTACTGGAGCCTCAGCTTCAGGATCTGTCCTTCCAGTGAGCACTCAGGGTTGATGTCCTTTAGAACTGATAGGTTTGTTCTCCTTGCAGTCCAGGGGATTCTCAAGAGCCTCCTCCAGCACCACAGTTCAAAGGCATCAATTCTTCAGCGGTCTGCTTTCTTTATGGTCCAGCTCTCACTTCCATACATCACTACAGGAAAAACCATAGCTTTGACTATTCAGACTTTTGTTGGCAATGTGATGTCTCTGCTTTTTAAGATGCTGTCAAGATTTGTCATCGCTTTCCTCCCAAGAAGGAGGCATCTTTTAATTTCGTGGCTGCAGTATGGCAATGGAATTAATTACCGCAAGAGGTGGTGAGTGCTCCAGTACTGAAGGATTTAAGAGCAACTTAGACAACCACCCGGCAACTTAGACAACCACCCGGCAACTTAGACAACCACCTAGCCACCTAGAGTGGTCCTAACCCGACCAGATAGGCGGGATATAAATAAAATAAATAAATAAATATGCTTTGATTGTATTCCTGCATTGAGCAGAGGGTTGGATTCGATGGCCTTATAGGCTCCTTCCAACTTCATCATTCTGTGATTCTATGATTCAGTTGCAAATTTATTTTAGGTGAAATCAAGTACCATCAGCTTTAGGAAATGTGGCTCTCCTACTACTTGAAGAGTTTCCCCAAGCTTTCTGAATGATTATTTGGCCCCAAATTTGTACTGAGATGGAATCCCACATTTCTTCCAAATTTAGTTTCAGAGATTCTAAGGATGATGTTTCCATAAGTTCTAGTGTCTCCACGATTTCACAAACCATGTTATTCTTCAAGCCATTGCCTGTCATCATCAACCCAAAGTCAGAGCTACCTGAATTTCGCTTCCTCTGTGTTTAGACTTCTCTTACTCTCCTGCCCTTAAGATTGCGTGCCTAAGAAGTTCTATATCCCCATAGATACTGTGTGCTGTTTACCAGAGCTTACACACTTTTCTTGTGATTCATATGCCAAAAACCTTTTGAAATTTTCTACTGATAATCTGTCACCCAACTTCAGATGCCTGGCTCCTGCACAGAGTCCCCTCTGAAAACTTCAGCAAAATTGAGCCTTTCTCTTCCAAAATACAGAAGAGATCCATATTTATTTTGCATTCAGTAATGTCTCCGTTGCTGTATTCAATCAGAATTTTAAGTGTATCTACTCTTTGCAATCAGAGAGAGATTTAAAGAAAAATGTAAGATGCTCTTCGTTTCATACTCATCCTGAGTGCGGGTGTTCGGCAAGCAACAATGGCACTCCATCGCCTGAATCATGCACCTAATGGCAAACACTCAGCCAGAAATCGTAATATGGAACTGATGTTATGCCATGCAAATCTGTAATCATGTAAGTATTCTTCTGTGACTATAGACAAAGATTGACTCTAACTTGTTAGAGTTGCCAAGAAGTCTGAGGCTGGCAGAAAACCCAAATGTTAGCCATTTTGAGGAGTGTTGTGAAAAGCACTTCCTTTTTTTAATCTTAATTATATCTCTCAGCATGAAACCTTCTGAAAAAGTTGATCTGGCCACATACATTGCACTGACTTGTTCTCTCTCTTAATGGGCATAGTGAGTATGAACTGATAAGAACCCCGATTGATTTGGATTGTCTATGTCAGTATTCCAAGGAGGAGGAAAAGAAAAGGATGCTGGGGATGGGGGGTGGTGGAGGAACCTTGCCAGGCACTATCAACCAAAGGAAACAATGGCCCTGATCAGGAGATCAGATAGATAAAAGGGGGAAATATTCATAAGAACATAAGAGCTGTGATAGATCAAACAAAAGGCTTATTTAGTCCCATGTTCTGTTCACACACTGGCCAGCCAGATGCCTAGGGAGAACACAAAGCCACATTACCGTACTGTCGTGGTCTTAAGAGTGAAATTGCAGATCATCACTTATTTTTGTTCTCATAGATGAGAATTAAAATTCTCAGAAGTTCTCTGTTTGCCAGGTGAGGACACAAAAGTTTTCATGCATTTTTCGAGCATGTCTGCAGAAGTTTTTGATTCTGGTAGAAAAAGGTGTATTTTTTCCCCAAAAAAACTGTACTTTTCATAAAATTTAGTACAGAATACAAGGGAGGGATTGCACACAAAAACCCTTTCTTCTTTTTCTTTCTTTTCTGCTGCTACTGGAAAATATATTGGCCTTTTTGCTCTTGTGCAGCAGGAAAAAAAATCTCACATCAACGGGCCGTTCTTTTCAGTGTGATGTCTGAAAGTGAAGAGACGGTGTGATAAAATTTGCAACGGTGTATTACATCTTTACTTCTGTCTCTAACCCTGGCAGTAATTATACAGTCATTAGAACTGGTAGTTGTATTCTCTATAAATTTGACTTATTCTCTTTTAAATCCATCTAAGATGGGGGACATCACTGCATCATGTTTTTCCAAACACCAGCACACTCCAAGTATAGGCCTGTCCAGTCTGATCATTTTGGGGGTGGGGTGGATCAGGTTACAAAGCGTCTGTTGATGACAAGGGTGGGGGGAGGCATGATGTGCCATTTGGCAAGCTCCTCCCATCCAAACAAATGACTCCTAAACAATGAGCTTGCCAAAAAGAATGCATGCCCTTGGGCCAGAAAGGCACAGGACAGCTCTTAAAGGGGAAGGATGTCTCAATCTAAGTAGAAACACTTGTGGATGATATCTTTCATTTCAATCCAAATAGTGCCTTCAGTGATTCATATACTGTATTCATATGCCAGTATATACTATATCCATATGCCAAAGTTTTCAGCCACTTCAGCTGAATTATTAGGGCTAAGTCTGCTTATGATCATCCTAAAAGTACCCTTCCCTTTTGCCAGTGCCTCTGCTAAAATGCACCGAGCTGCCACATAAGGAAGCTGCATTTGAAAGATACAGTAGTGTTCTGTCCATTTGTGTAGCGCAATACTGCCTTGCAGATGAAAAGATGTTTCTTAGATATATTTAATAACTTGCACAGAAGGGTGGGGGGTGGGAAGCCTAGCTGAAGTTACATGACAATCATCTGGATGTTTAAAACCCATTGACCTGTTGTATATCTTATCCTTTTAAACACAGCTCCAAAGCAAGGTATAATTTAATCTTTGGGGCACAATAGCTCTTTATTGACCAAACTTCAAATGCAGATGATTACATGTTATGTTAGCAGCTGACACACACTGAAACCATTTGCTACCTGTCAACCAACCTGCATATTAATTCTAGTTAGGATCCCTACTGGTCTAATTCCCTAACAACAGGAAAGCAGAAAAGCAAAAAAAAAAAAAAATGCTAACCTGTAAAATAAAACCCCTTTAAACACACACACACACAACACAAAGCGAAGTGCATGCCTAGGATGTAATCAAGAAAATAGCAGTTATTTTTATTTGACAAGTTTCACTTTCATTGATAGCACGATGGCAGAGACTCTTAGCATATAAACAACCCAGCAAAATGTACTGGGATACCAACTGCAATGCAGAATTCAAGAGCTTCATTACAGAATCCAGAAGTATTCAGATGGGATTATTCTCCTTCTTTCCGCCCCCATCACCTGAAACCAAAGAAGAAATCAAAGTGGAATTTCAGCCTTCCGATTTATTTTAAAGTCAATGTAGCTTTATGACTTAGGATGCAATCAAGCAGCAGTATGAAGATTGTGTTGAACCATGCCACGAAGGGTTGCTTCACCCCATGTGATCTTTAAAAGGATCCTTTGAAGGGACCCTTTCATCCCTACGTGACCCAGCCTCTATTGCTCCAGCTCAGTTTTTTTGTTTTAAAAAAGAGCCCTGTTCAAAAAGTTCCAGATTGGGCAAAAAGCAGGGTTAGGTCCCTTTGTAATCTCCTGTATATCTTCTGATCACCAGGAAAAAGATCAAACCAGACAGCACTGTAAGCCAGTGTGTGATCCTGAAGGGGTGGGCTTGGCATGTACCCTAGCACTTCATCACTTAGTCACAATTAGCTGCTGCAATTTTTGCAATCCCTCCACAAACAGAAACATATTTTTGGTTTGCATGAAACTAACTTAATCATTGCAGAGCTGGAAGGGACCCTGTGGATCTTCATGTCCAGCCCCTGGCAAGGGGGCACAGTGGGGAATCAAACTCCTAGCCTCTGGCTTGCTTTGGCTGCTCAGCCAGATACCTTGCAAGTACCCATTCATTTCAGTTGCCAATTCTCATTTGTTTCAGTAGCACATGCGCAGAGGAGCAAATTACGCGATTTACATATTTATTCAAAAGTAAGTCCCACTGAGTTCAACAGCTGATGATTATGTTCTGTCAAGTCAGGTTCTGACTTATGGTGACCCTCGTCAGGTTTTCTAGGCTGAGAGTTCTCAGAAGTGGTTTACTGTTCCCTTGTTCCTGGGCCATTGTGGGACTGTGTAGCTTGCCCAAGGCAAGCTGGCTTTTCTGGGATCTACAGTGGGGAATGGAACTCTCAACCTTTGCCTCCACAGGCGGATACCTAACTGATTGAGCTATCACCCCGGTGAGTGGAAGTAAGGTTTCTACCTTTGAGGAACAGAATCTAGGTCTAGCATTTTCAGGAGAAGCTCTAGTGCAGGGGTGGCAAAACCTTGGCACGCCAGATGTTTTGGGCTGTAACTCCCACAAGTCCTTTACTTTCGGCTATACAGGCTGGGGATTCTGGGAGTTGTGGTCCTAAACCTCTGGAGTGCCAAAGGGTCACTACCCCTGGTCTAGCACGTATGCTGAGTTGGGTGAAACAGCATCACCACGGCTTTCTTTGGAGATCCTTGAGAGGAAAGCTGGATAGAAATGTAATAAACATTAAATACTTTTGCAAAAATTGAGAGCTTCTCCCCCCCCCCAAAAAAAAGGCATTGAGGTGAATTCACTCCGAAGTACTGTCTTTCTCTTTCTCTCTTGTTTTCCTCTTTTTTTCTTTCTTTTTCTTTTTCTCTCTCTTTTCTTTTCTTTTTTTGTTAGTATACATTAGGGACACATACCAACTATGAAAAAACAATGCCAATGAAGAAAAATTGTACAAACCTTAGCCGCCTAGAGTGGTCTTATAGGCCAGATGGGCGGGGTACAAATCAAATAAATGAAATAAAAATAAATATTTTAATGGAAGCAATGCTGCATTGTTCCATGGATGTTTGAGAGCATCAGAGAGAGCGTGTGTGTCCCTTTTAACAATTAGCCATTGTTCCGTGCTTGTTTGGTTTGTGTTTCTTCTCAAAAGGATTAAATTCTCCAAAATCCTCTTGTTTATGAATATGGGATATTGTGCTTCTTGTACCTATGATTCAAAAAGCCAGGAAAAAGGCCCAAGATTGCTGTGAAATATTGTTCCCATGTTGCCAGCAAGTAAAAGGATGCCAGGTACATAGCAAAGAGCAGCCTGATTGTTGACAGCACCAATGGCAGCAGTCAAGATGGTCTACAGCAGTGGTCCCCAACCTTTTTTAACCCCGTGGACCACACTCGTATGCTTGTGCGAAGGAGTGCGAGTATGTGTGCACGCTCGTGTGTATGTGCAAAGGAGCAGGAGGGCGCTCATGCGGGGGGTGCACACTCATGAGCATGCACTAAGGATGGTGTGGTGTTCATGTGGGCGCGGGTGCACTCATGCACATGCGCAAAGGTGTGGGGGAACACTTGCGTAGTCTGTCTCCATGGCCTGATCTGGCTTAGGCCACGGACCGGCACGGGCTGCAGACCAGGGGTTGGGGACCTCTGGTCTACAGGATACCCTCTTCTGCTCACTACCATTCGTCAAGTGACACCACACAAGGAAAAATCCCACATACTGACTCCTTTTTTCATCTGTTAGCCACTTTTTGCCCCAATACAAAGCGATTGTCAGGGCTGTTTTTTGACAAGTTTGAATCTTGATCTCAGCACCATATATTGGTGCCTTCCCAGGCACTAATCATACAAGTTTTGTTTAGGCTGTTGGCAGAGATTCTGGAGACTTTTGCCCTGTCCAGTTGTTCTTTAATCAGTGTTGTCAACACTGTTACAGAAATGCTCCCAGGTCTCTCTCTTTCCTTTCCCTTTGCTTTCCCTTTCCTTTCCCTTTGCTTTCTCCACACAGTAAGGGAAGAACCTCACTCGGAGAGGTTCTTGCTTTTGGGTAGACTCTTCATGTCAACCAGAACCCAGATTGTCTAGGAAAAGACCCTTGGTATTTTGCCACCTCTCCCCCATCCTGTTCTCTCCACCGGCAAGAGATTTGACTGCCAGTTCATCTTCAGTGCTAACAATGTTCAATAGTCAGGTACAATGCTAGTACTATGAATCTGTTCTGTTTCTGGAGGCTGGCAAGCTGACTTAAAGGATTTCATTCGAACTAGCCTAGGGAAGTGGGGGACCTGGGAGGATGCTAGAAGAGGGTCTGTTGCCACTCTGCAGCACTTCACGTGGAAGCTTCAGTCTGCCAAATGATAAGGCTGGCCCTACATGTAAAGCCCTACAGCCATCTGCACCCATGTCTAGATCGTTAAGAGCCTTGAGATTGATCTCAGAGCCTCTGCCTTTTTGCCCACCATTAAGAATGATCAGATTACTAGGTACTTACCGAGAAGGTCTTTTCAGGGATGGGCCCTCCCCTATCCTTCTTGGGGAGAGGCATATGATCCTTCAGTATCATTTAAAGGCATATGGTCCTTCTATCAGGATTTTAAAAATTAAACTACTGGATACTGGCCAGACCTGGAAGGGACCCTATGGATCATCGAGTCCAGCCCGCCAAGGAGGCCCAGTGGGGAATCGAACTTCCAGCCTCTAAACCACTGAGCTGCCTAGCCAGTTTTATACCTACTACTGCTATAACTCATAGGTTATTGATCTGGTTTTAATTCCTCCCTCTCTTTTTGATAAATTTATTTTACTTACTATAGTTAGCCACCTCTGGGGGGGCTTTCCCTGCAAGACATGTGTGAGCCAGCTACAGCTGGCTGGTGGGGAGGAACTAAGTTCCAGTGTGGGTAGGCCCCCTGGCCAACAGCAGAAGGACTGTTATCCTTAAGATAAACACCTGCGGCAAGGGAGAGTGGACATCCCCAGGGAAACAGCCGAAGTAGAAATAGAGGGGAGTGAACAGGGAGAGGAGGTGGCTTTGGAACTGGAACTTTTCGGAAGATACCCGGGAGCCCCCACTGCCTTCGGCTGAGAGGGAGAGCGGTCTGCCAGGGGAAATGCCGAAAGAAGCTTCCAGAAGGCTAATTTCTTCAGAAAACCATCTGATTAGCTGAAGCCCAGTATCTGCTCAGGGGAAGGCAGGTTAAAAGCTAAGGGAAGGAAAACTCTGAAGGACAGCCAGAACTGCATGGCCTCCCCTGCCTGCAGGCTTCAATCTTAACTACTTGAGACGCTAAGGGACTGGAAGGGCGAGGACTTGAGATGGAGGTATCTGTATTCATATATGAATGTGAATATCCCCCACAGGAGCAGTGAACAAGGGTCTGGCCCCCTGGGCCAGATTGAACACTCACGATTCCACCGTGCGATAGATTAGCCACACCTGGCAGAAGGCGGGATGAGGAGCCTCTCTGCCAAGTCACAGAGTGGCTAATCCATCTCGAGCAACGGAGCGATAGGAAGGCTCCATGGAACTCGCGGCAGAGCAGAATCATGAGTTTTCACTCTGGCCTCAGGAGGCCGGACTCTCGTTCTCTGCACCTGTGTGTGTGGGGGATATTTGTATTTGTATACGAATATTTGTATATGAATACAAATACCGCCATCTCTAGTGAGGACTGTTTGCTAGCCAGGATTTTTCCTATCAGCTATGCTGGGGTCCCTCAGGAGTGCTGAGGGGCAGAGACTGGATGTTCCCTTGGCCCTAAAAAGACTGAATACGCAGAGGATTACCATCCCCAACCTTTCTTGATAGAGCAAAAACCCCATCCTGCAAAGGACTGTAGAAACCTGTGTTTCCTTCCCCCTCCCCTTTGTGTGCTGAACCAAATAAACTGAAGTAGCCACCCGAACTTGCTGCCTCACTATGGATACAGTGGCCGGGGCCACTCACAGTGTGATACAAATGCATTAAATACATATTTGACAGAAGACATTTTAGAAAAGCTATTCAAAATCCAGCAGCAAAAGGGTTAAAAACTGTTCCCTTTTAAAATATTCTTACAGTAGACAGATTTTTATGAGAAAGAAGTAAAGAACTGGCTGTGTTTAACTATGCCTACAATTAATTAACTTTAAATGCTGTTAATTAAATTTCTTTATTGATTATTCACGGCCTTAAAATGATATTGTCATACAGTTAGAAATCAATGAATACAAAGTGGTTTGACTTCAGACCTGAGCTTCTTGAAATTTAAGTATGTTGGATCATTATGATACATTTTAACATACCGGCATGCTAAAGAGCTTAGCCAATTCCTGTCTTTGCAACAGTCCTGCAAAGCAGGGGTCCCCAACCCCCGGTCTGTGGACCAGTGCCAGTCCGTGGGCTTCCTTGAACTGGGCCATGGACACGGATATCTGCCCCCCACCCAGGGGCATGTTGCACTTGCGGGTGGGCGTGTTGTGCTCAATGCACATGCACGCAAGTGTGACGTGCCTCCGCAAGCACGGCGTGCCCACCCGTGAGCATGACATGCCCCTCCGCAGGAGGTGGTGCAAATGTCCTGCAGCTTCGCAGTTCTCTGATCCCAGGAGCGCCAAATAAATGATGAACTTGGAGCGCATAACCAGGTCATGAAAATCGCTGCTGCCCGCTGGTGGGAGAGGATCAGCGGCAGCGGCAGGGGGTGAAGCAGCAGCAGCAGCCAAAATCAAAGGCCTTTGTAAGATCTATAAAGGCCACAAAGAGTGGCTTTCGATGTTCCATACATTTCTCCTGCAACTGTTTGAGGGAAAATACCATGTTGGTGGTGGATCTATTAGCTCGAAATCCACACTGTGATTTTGGATAGACTCTGTCTGCAAGCACCTGGAGTCTCTTCAGCACAACACGGGCCAGCAGCTTCCCTACAACACTGAGAAATACCATGGTAGTTATTGTAGTCACCCCTGTCTCCTTTGTTCTTATACAATGTGACGATGTTTGCATCCTTCATGTCCTGTGGTACTCCACCTTTCCTCCAGCAAAGACAAAAGATTTCATATATCTCTAATACTTAGTCTTCCTAGGGCCTCTCTCCTCAGTCTCCTTCCCCTCTCTCCTGGATTTTTCACGGGCTGATGTTGTGCAGGCACAAAACAATTGCAGACAGCTTGGCACTTAGCCAGTGAGCCCTGTCATCACTACAAATTTATGGAGCTGAGGATTTAATAGTACCTCACACAGAAAAATCAGACACCCTCCTCCTGCAGCAGTTTTTGTCCTGCTTGGAGAAAGTTCCCTGAGATCCAGCCAGAACTCTGAGACCTGACCATCTCCTCATGATGGGGTCTAAAAACAGCCTTTACCTCTACAGTTCTGCTTGTCTGGGGTCTCTCATCACCTATAGAATCTCTATAGACCTACAGAAATACAGATGGCAGCTAATTTCTCTCATACTCCTATGAGTGGGCCCCAATTTTGATTAATTTTGGCAGGAGCGTGCTCCATGTTAGAGTTTAAGGAAAATCTTCTTCTATAAGTGCTTTTGCTTTCTATCTCCGATCATGCAATCACTATAATTAACCATAATTAACCAACCTCTTTCACCCCGTGAAGGATCATTATAATAATCAGCGATACTTGTGTTTCTACAGTAGACTTCATTTTAATATTCCTTTTCCCTCCACCTTTCCCTGCTCCAGCCCAATATGATTTGCAATGAATGAGAATCACTTTAATTTCAGGTAGGAATCAACATATATACCTAGGGGACCTGAGGCAGCTCAGAACAATTAAAAAGCAAACAATAATAACACGTTTAAATGCCGTGCAAAATTATATATATTAAAAAAACATTTAAACATTGGCCGAGATTAAAAACAATTTAAAAAAACACATTTTAACAAACATTTTAAAATATCTAAATTTCAAAAATAGAAATGGCTGCACATTCTAAAGCCTAGGAGCAGCCATTAGAAGACATAATTATATGTATCTATTTTATATTGATTTGCTTTTACTGGTCTTTGACCGTAATAAAGTATACTACATTAGAGGAGTGGAGAAGTCCACTCTCATGTCCTCCTCACCAAATGAGCTTGGGAAGGTGGGGGAACCAAGAAAAAGGCCCCCTCAGAAGGTTTTAAATGCTGAGAAGGCTCATATGGGGTGTAAAGGTTCCCCTTGACATTTAGACCAGTCGTGTCCGACTCTAGGGGGCAGTGCTCATCCCCGTTTCCAAGCCGTAGAGCCAGCGTTTGTCTGAAGACAGTTTCCATCGTCACGTGGCCAGCGCGACTTAGATTCGGAACGCTGTTACCTTCCCACCGAGGTGGTACCTATTTATGTACTTGCACTTGCATGCTTTTGAACTGCTAGGTTGGCGAGGAGCTGGGACAAAGCGACGGGAGCTCACTCCGTTGGGTGGATTCAATCTTATGACTGCTGGTCTTCTGACCCTGCAGCACACAAAGGCTTCTGCGGTTTAGCCCGCAGCGCCACCACGTCCCTTCTCATATGGGATGATACAATCCTTCAAAGAGCCAGGACCCACTCTGTATAAGGCTTTACAGGTAATAAGCAGCACTTTGAATTGTAGTGGATAGAGTGATGGATCAGGACTCAGAAGGCCTGGGTTTGATTCCTGGTTTGTCCATGGAAACTCACTGAGGGTGTGGAACTGGTAACACCACTCCTTAAATATCTCACTTGAAAGTCCTATGAAGGGTCGCTGTAAGTCAGAATCAGATGAGATATAAGGTGAATTTAACTAGACCTCTGTTAAAGGTCTAGTTAGAGACTGTCTAGTCAGCATTAGAGACTAATTTCTGGTTTCCATTCATTTATGGCTTCTCTAACACCACTTATATACTGGAGTTTTCTTGATTGTTTTGCAGTGGGTTCACACCCTAAGACATTGCAAAGTTGTCCCCCATTGCAAGGATATTTCCAAGTCTAGGTGATCGACAATCTGCATCAACAAATGATGTGGGCATTTCATCTGAAATAGGAAGCATAACAAATATCGCTTCTACTCTGGAAAGAAAATGAAAGGATTAATACAGGTAGAGTACAAAAAGAAGATCTCTCAAACCTAATTGCTTTTCTGTAAGAATAATTAGGAGAGAGAGAGAGACTTTAGAAATGATATATACTTTAATGAGTTCCTTTTCCAAGTAGTTCCTCTTATTGTCTCAATTGTGTCCCTTGTTCCAGAGTGTGATTTGATTGCTTTACGTTGTCTGGAATCTTAATTGCAGAAGTGTTGCAGCCTCTTTCAATTCCTATCCTAGGTGGCTGCAGAGAAAATGTTGTAGATGGAGGCCAACTTTCACCTGGAAGACTCAAGGTGATTATTGTTATTGCTATTGTTGAATAACCAGACTTTGGATGAAGAGGCTTCTGCTCATGTAACATAGTAGCCCCTTCCTCCTTTGCATTCTTCTATGTCTCCCTTGGATCTGCCTGATGTATCGCTCAAATGTTTATACTGTAGAGCAGATTTCATTTCTATGCATATGATTTATGTGAAAACATTAGAATATGCAACAATTAAGGAAAAAAGAGGGGTCTGCATTTATGGCTGCAGGGACTGAGTGATTTTTTTGCACTAGCAGCATCTGTTCCTCTGGCAGATCGATGTGGATCTTTGAAGCAAAACTAAGCAATCAAAAGGTTTGCGGCAAGACAATTCCAAAACAATCCTACAAGATAATAAGAAAGCTAGCTAACCTAACCTAATACTAACATCCTGCTATAGCTTCCATATGTGGAGTGCAAGTTGTACAGCAGGACAGCAGATGACCATAGCATTCTCATAAGAGATAACTAGGCTAAACTAAGTAACTTCTCTACCCATTTTTATACCTCAAATTCCAGGTTCCAAACTCTTCTAGAAAATCTGCCAATCAATTGTCAAGTTTGTCCAAACATCCATGAAGAAGAGAATAACTTCTCTCCCACTTCACTAAGCTGAAACCATTCTGCTAATTAGCTCTGTACCAAGGAGCAAGCACAGACCAGGTTAATTTTCATGCAAGCATTGCAGCTATTTCCCTGGGCTGGAAGATCTTGAGATCTGGCATAATCTGGCTCCTCTTCTGCCCATCTGGTCTGCACTTGTAAGAACGTATTTTGTTCTATGGAGCTATTTGTTTACTTAGATGTCTGTTGATGGACCTTGGAAATACAATTTTAGAAAATGCATCTCTTCTTATTCACAGTTATATAACAGACAACACAAGCAATTATAACAACAGCAAAATGCTACAATTTGTGCTCCTAGGCCCTTGGTAACAGCACCAATACAGAAATTGCTTATAGAACAAACAATGGCCAGGCAACTGGGAACACAACCTGCACCTCATTAATTAGTGGCAATTTGCCACAACAACTCATACAATTTCTCTTGCTCATGTATAGATCACCAGTAAGATTCTGGTCCCTGTGCTTTACATCTGCAAATATTGTCACAATCTATCTATTGTAATTCAGAGCATGTCTGCATGTGCTAAATTGAACCAAATCTTTGCAAAGCCTTGGGGTTAGCCAAAGCAAATATTTTATGTTTTTATGTTATAGTCTAGGGTAAGGGACGTGGTGGCACTGCAGGTTAAACCGCAGAAGCCTCTGTGCTGCAATGTCAGAAGACCAGCAGTCGTAAGATCGAATCCATGCGACAGAGTGAGCTCCCATCGCTTGTCCCAACTCCTGCCAACCTAGCAGTTCGAAAGCATGTAAAAATGCGAGTGGATAAATAGGTACCACCTTAATGGGAAGGTAATGGCATTCCGTGTCTAGTCGCACTGGCCATGTGACCCGGGAAACTGTCTTCGGACCAATGCTGGCTCTACGGCTTGGAAACGGGGATGAGCACCTTGCCCTAGAATTGGACACAACTGGTCTAAATGTCAAGGGGAACCTTTACCTTTACCTAATATAGTCTAGACCAGGCAGGCACAACTTCTGACTTGTTCTGAATGCAAAGAAGCAATCATGTCGTATTGTAGCCTGCCGTGTGCTTAACAACACTTCTTGCAGGCAGGCAACAAAAAGAGTTGCTTTTTGAGTGCTCAACACGACTCCAGTACGTAGTTGAGTTTTGGGGCACACGTGGTGGAAATCTCAGCTAGACAGTAAGGAAGCTCAACCGGTGAGTTCAGCTTCACCAGGAAACAATGCAAATAATCTGAACCTATGTTATATAATTGAAATCTGTGACCTCACAATACAGCTGGGAGGTCCGTCCTGGTCCGACAACAATATTTATAGCATCTTCATGTTACAAATGCCAAAATGGCTTTTGTCCTCCCCCCTTCCCTCCTTCCCTTCTTTATATCTGACACAACAGCACTTTACATTCCACTTATCATTCAGGCTGGAGTAATGCATAAATAATCTGACATGCGAATGTTAATATGTGGTTGCAGAATTCCATGCACTTCAGCTTCCTAGCACTGCCTTCTAAAGAGACATTTTATACACTCAATTGTTAAGGTTTTGAATGGAGTCTCATTAACTCGTGGAGAAATTAGCCTGGGGCACGGGGGATCTGCAAGGAACCTTAGCTTCATATGTCGGATAACTGTATTGTCAGGCATGTTAAGCCAAAATACAACAAATGTCTTAAGTGTTAATAAGTATTATGTGTCAGCTAATTATATAGATAGTTGACCTTTCAGTTCATTTGCCATGGACTGTTCCTGAAGCATGAAGAATCCACCTGTCTATTCTACCGGCTTACCAAGACTGCAAGAAATCTGATTTTCACTGCTAAGCTTAGTAGAGTCTATTTTTACACCAGCATAATCACAGTCTCCGGCTTATTCTGAAAGGCTTATAGAAATGTAAAAGCTTCATGGGGGGAGGGGGGTCACAATGTTAAACTGCCACCCTGAGGGTGAAGAAAATTACTAAGAATGAGCAGTAATGACTCAAGTGAACACGCTGCAAGCACCATTCAGTATTCCAGGTAACTTTATTAACTCTGAACATGGGCATGGGAGAAGGAGAAAGCCAGAAATAGCAAGAATCACAGAAAATTCTGACTAGAGATGGGGATGACTCACCATTTTGACGAGTGGTCCCGCTTCGCGAGTCATCAAAAGTTGACGATTCACGAAGCACGAAGTTGCCCTCATGAAGTGACGAATAAGGAAGTTATTCATTGATTCGTAGCATGGGTAATAGAGAAGATGAATAAAAACAGATAAATATCCATCCCTTTGTATTTGTGCGGGTCTCTGGAACCCACAAATATGAAGGGATGAATATTTAACGAATTGGCTATTCTTGTCGAAAAAGCCGATCTGTTTTTATATTCATCTCCATCTCTAATTCTGACTTTTAAAAGCCTGTTTTAAAAATGCAGCACTGATTTAAAAATAATGAATATTTGGAACCAGAGGTGGGAGTTCTATTCCTCACAGTGCCTCCTTAACAGGGGCTGGACTCAATGATCCATAAAGTCCCTCCTAGAAATGCAGATCTAATTTGTTTTTATTATTATTATTATTATTATTATTATTATTATTATTATTATTATTATTATTATTATTATTATTATTATTATTATTATTATTATTATTATTATTATTATTATTATTATTATTATTATTATTATTATTATTATTATTATTATTATGTTTTCCCTAGATGAAGTTGGTGGGACTGAGAGAAGAGGCTTCCCTGATTGTCTTAATATTTGTGGGTGCTCACATGGGGAGAACCAGTCTTTCATACAGTCTTCGATTCCTCTGTGAAAGAGAAGGGAGATGAAACTCTCCATTTTTTGATCCCTGACAAAGGCCCAAAAATATTCGGGTAAGCATCAATTATGTAAAAGCTGCCTTAAAATAGCACATACTGTACTGGCAAAAAGAGTAAGCCAACCTGTTCCCAACCAAGACCAAACTGTGGGAAAAACACCCATCTAGTCACACCCTCAGTATAGAAAGAGAAGCCCTTCCACTTTCTGTCATCAGTTCCTCTACACAAGGAGACTTGCAATCTGAAGTGGAAATCTTCCACCAGCCATTGAGGTATGAAGTTGAAACCTTGATTTTCTAGGGTTCCGGCTCACCTGAATATCATGCCTCAGAACTGCTCTGCTGGCTAAGATCTGCTGGCAGAAAAGTAGAAAGGGGGATAGAGAAGGAACCTAGCAAGCTGAATTACCTCAGATCCAAATCTCTTCCAGCGGAGGGGCACAATGCTGGCAGAAAGTTAAGCAGGGCCTATCATTTGTTGTTATGTGTTATCAATCACATCCCAGTTATGGCAACCCTAATAGTTTCCCAAGGTAGGTGAGATATTTAAGGAGCGGTTTTACCGGTGCCACTCCCCAGTGACTTTCCATGGCTGAGTGGGATTTGAACCCATGTGTTCGCTGTCCTGCTGAAGGACAATTTTATGGATACCACGGACTGCCAAAAACACAAACAAATGGGTCCTAGAACAAATCGAGTCTGAATTCTCTCTATGGATGAGACTGTTGTAATTTGGACACATTGTTGGAAAAGATAATAACGCTAGGAAAAGTTGAAGGCAGCAAGAAAAGAGGAATGTGGGAAGCCACGACCTTGAGTTGGCAAAAGCTGAGCAGAACTGTTAATGGAGGTCATTTATTCGCAGGGTCACAATAGGTCAGGGACACCATGACCAGCACATAACAAACACAGCTCCTGCATCCTAGTCTCTCACCATATCCATAGTGGATATATCCACTACATTGACTCTTATGTAATTCTAACTACTGTAATTTCTAATATCCTTAAATTGGAAGGTATTTGGATTCAGCAAAGCTTTAGCTGGATTAGTATCAGTTCAGTAGACTTATAGCAATCTTGAACAGTTAGGACTGCACTGTTTCTTAGTGACTCAGAAACAATCAAAGTCCAAAGAGATCTGGCAGAGTTCTACCCGGGAACTACAGATGAAAACATCCCTCGTATACGATGAGAATACTGTAGATGTAATAAATCGTGACTTCAGCGAAGCCTTTGACAAACTGCCCATGATGATCAGCAAGCTAACAGGAGGGGGCTGGATAGAAAAAACTGCCAGGCGGACACACAGTTGGTTACAGAATTATACTCAGAGAGTGCTTCTCAATGGCTCCTTCTCAAACTGGCAGGAGGTAACAAGTGTGGTAAGACAAGGGCCCGGTGCTCCTCAACATTTTTATTAATGACTTGGATAAGGGAGTGCAGGGTATACTGATCAAATCTGCAGAGGACACAAAATTGGGTAGAATGGCTAATACCTTGGAAGACAGGAACAAAATAATGATCATAATAATATTCATAAAAAAGACAAACAGGCCACAAATCACACACCCTCCGGTGTCTGTATATGAATGCCAGGAGTATGGGAAACAAACAAGAAGAACTGGAAATTTTAATTCAAGAGGGCAACTATGAATTGATAGGAATAACTGAAACTTGGTGGAATGACTCCCATGACTGGAATACAGCAATTAAGGGATATAAACTAATCAAAAAGAACAGAGAGAATAAAAAGGGAGGTAGAGTTGCAGTATATGTCAAAACTATGCATTCCTGCACAGAAATACAGGAGGACGAGATTGACTATCCCATCAACAGCATATGGATCAATCTAGTTGGGGCAAAAAACAAAAGGAATATTTATTTATTTATTTATTTATTTATTTATTTATTTATTTATTTATTTATTTATTTATTTATTTATTTATTTATTTATTTATTTATTTAATTCTCCATACAGGAGATCCTTTGGAATCCGACCATCAGCCATTCTTACAACGTGCCCAAGCCAACGTAGACGTCGCTTTTTCAGTAATGTGTTCATGCTGAAAATTCCAGCTCGTTCTAGGACTACTCTGTTTGAAACTTTGTCCTGCCAGGTGATACCAAAAATCCGTCAGAGGCAACGCATATGGAAGGTGTTCAGCTTCCTCTCCTGCCATGCACAAAGGGTCCAGGACTCACTGCAGTACAGGCGTGTGCTTAGGACACAGGCTTTATAGACCTGGATCTTTGTGTGTGGCGTCAGCTTCTTATTGAGCCACACTCTTTGTGAGTCTAGAGAACATGGTGGCTGCTTTGCCAATGCGTTTATCCAGCTTGACATCCAGAGACAGGGTGTCAGAGATGGTTGAGCCAAGGTACACAAAGTCATGAACAACCTCCAATTCTTGTGTGGAGATGGTAATAGAAGGAGGTGAGTCCACACCCTGGCCCATGACTTGTGTTTTCTTCAGGCTGATTGTTAGTCCAAAGTCTTGGCAGGCCTTGCTGAAACGATTCATGAGTTGTTGGAGGTCTTCAGCAGAGTGGGCAACAATGGCTGCATCATCTGCGAAGAAGAAGTCCCGCATGCATTTCAGCTGGACTTTGGTCTTCGCTCTCAATCTAGAGAGATTAAAGAGCTTTCCGTCTGATCTGGTCCGGAGATAGACACCCTCGGTTGCAGTTCCAAAGGCATGCTTCAGCATGACAGCAAAAAAGATCCCAAAAAGGGTTGGTGCGAGGACACAGCCCTGTTTCACTCTGCTTCGGATGTCAAAGGGGTCTGATGTTGAGCCGTCAAAAACTACAGTGCCTTTCATTCCCTCATGGAAATATCTGATGATGTTAAGGAGATGGGGTGGACATCCAATCTTGGGAAGTATTTTAAAAAGGCCTCCCCTGCTAACCAGATCAAATGCTTTAGTAAGGTCTATGAAGGCCACTAAGAGTGGCTGTTGTTGTTCCCTGCATTTCTCCTGCAGCTGTCGGAGGGAGAATACCATGTCAGTGGTGGATCTATTAGCTCGGAATCCACACTGTGATTCTGGATAGACTCTGTCTGCAAGCACCTGGAGCCTCTTCAGCACAACACGGGCAAGCAGCTTCCATACAACGCTAAGAAGAGAGATGCCAGGGTAGTTATTGCAGTCGCCCCTGTGTCCTTTGTTCTTGTACAATGTGACGATGTTTGCATCCTTCATGTCCTGTGGTACTCCACCTTCCCTCCAGCAGAGACAAAAGACTTCATACAGTTCAGTGATGATGATCTCCTTACAGCATTTCAGCACTTCAACTGGAATGTTGTTCCTTCCAGGTGCCTTGCCGGAGGCGAGGGAGTCCAAGGCCGCTTTTATTTCTGCTATGGTTGGTTCACTGTCCAGCTCTTCCAAGACAGGCAGGCACTCAATGTTATTTAATGCTTCTTCAGTTACTACATTCTCTCTGGAATATAGCTCAGAGTAGTGCTGTACCCAGCGTTCTCTAGCAGCATACAAAACCTGTCCTAGCGAGTACAACTTGCAAGCTCTTTGAGCTGCTCGTAGCCAAGTCCAACAGGCTGCCAGGAGATGCTCCAATGATTATTGGCTCCAGTTCTGCTCTCAGGTACAGATAGCAGCAGAAACAGGTAACATCAAAGGAATGTATGATGGTATCAAGCAGGCCTTAGGTCCAATACAGAAGAAATCTGCTCCCTTGAAGTCTGCTACAGGTGTGCTCATCCAGGACCGAGCACAGCAGATGGAACACTGGGTACAGCACTTCTCTGAGCTATTTACCTTTACCTTTTTAAATATAAAGTTCCTTGCTTCAATCAGCATTGAGCGCTGGTGCTGAATAAAACGCTGTGTGATGAGCAGCGCCATCACACTCATTGACCAGCTGAGACATTTGTTTCCTGCAGTAATTACCATCAGAGAGTTTGCTCTCCAGTCATCCACTTTATGCCAAGCCAGCATGAGAAAGCACAGTTGTTAGACTCATCCCATCAGCAAATGTGAAAGGCTTGGCAAAATGTGCTGCAGGTCATGACTTCTCCTGCACCTGGCTGTTGGCAGAAGATGGTGCAACAGTTACACAGCTGGGAAATGGTAAGTGAGATCTGGTGATCTGGGCACACAGGGGAAGAACAGAAGAAAAAGAGGGAGGAGGAGGAGGAGGAAGAAGAAGAGGAGGAGGAGGAGAAGAAGGAGGAGAAGGAGGAGGAGGAAGAAGAAGAAGAAGAGGAGGAGGAGGAGGAGAAGGAGGAGGAGGAGAAGGAGGAGGAGAAGGAGGAGGAGGAGGAGGAGGAGGAGGAGAAGGGAGGAGGAAGAAGAGGAGGAGGAGGAGGAGGAGGAAGAGGAGGAGGAGGAGGAAAAGGAGGAGGAGGAGGAAAAGGAGGAGGAGGAGGAGGAAGAAGAAGAAGAAGAGGAGGAGGAGGAGGAGGAGGAGGAGAAGGAGGAGGAGGAGGAGGAGGAGGAGAAGGAGGAGGGAGCACCTGAAGATAGGATGTAAGGTGGGTAAGAGTCAAGGCTGGTGGTCATTACTGCTGTGGATGTTCTTGGCTTCAGGATGCGGAAACCTTAACCCATATCTAAACATGATGGACTTGGGGAGAGACAGATGTTTAATGGGGCTCCTCCCCATTACTCAACTCTCTGCCCTTTGCTTCAGAATCCCCACTGGGTCTTCTTCATTTTGAGCAATGATAATGAGATGTGTTTGCAGCCTCACTCCAAATCTTCCTGATCAATGAGTCACCTCCGACACTGTCAATCACGCCGGCATCTCTGTGTGTCATTGAAGGACAATTCAGAGCTGATGCTGCTATACCTCTCTTTTTTAGGTCTCTGCCATGAAGTTCCCCAGGGGTTTCATCCATGGTCTGATCTGGAATATCTATTCATCAGCAAAGACAGAGGTCTGACTGAAAAAAGCAATAGCCCTATCAATTAATTTCCATCCCTTGTTTGAATATTCATCTCTTATATTCTCCCTTGCAATAAAATCTTTGTTTCCTTTCTAATTTAGTTAATGAGAAAGGGATGGATAAAATATAAGGCACCATGAGTTCCTTTAGAATTTTGACAAAACGTTGATTTCCATTTAAACCACTGTGCTAACCAGACATTCACACATCTCTTCATAAAGGAGATCAAGCATATCCATCCGAGTTTCCCCTTGAATCTTCAAGAAAGACCTGTCCCATGCTAAAACATTAAGGCATTAAGAGTAAGAACTTCGAAGACGTACAATTTATCCTTCACAATTTCCTTCTTGGTGCCTCTTTCCACGCGTACACACAGTGGTGCAATTGTTATGGAGCATACCCACAGGACATCACATGCATACATCTCTTGGTCTCTGTGAAAAATCTTCTGTGAACAAGAAGTTGCTGATCTGGCCAGTCTGTCTTTAAGAAGCGAGGGAAAGATGCCAGCTCCAGAAGTGGCATGTTTCTTTTCCCTACAGCTGGTTGTATGCTTAGGATGGCATGGCAGCCTTAAAAAACAGGAGAGGGATCCCACAACATGAATAATTATCATCATCTTATAACTGCATAGCTGGAGGGGGGCCCTGTGTATCATGGAGTCCATACCCTGTCAATGAGGCACAGTGGGGAATCAAACTCCCGACTTCTGGCTCTGCAGCCAGATATCTAAACTATGCAGAAGAAGGAACAGAGTGAGAAGCACAGTTCTGCTTGCAGATCTCCTGTGCACTGATCTCCTGTATGGAGAATTAGTGCAGGGAAATCACCTCAGAGGGAGACCACAGCTGCGATACAAGGATATCTGGAAGCAGGATCTGAAGGCCTTAAGAATGGACCGCAACAGATGGGAAACCCTGATCTCTGAGCGTTCAGCCTGGAGGCAGGCGGTGCATCACAGCCTCTCCCAATTTGCAGAGACCCTCGTCCAGCAGGCCGAGGCAAAGAGGCAGTCTCAAAAGCAGCAAAATCAAGGAGCTGGACAGGGGACAGATTGTATTTGTCTTCAGTGTGGAAGGGATTGTCACTCTCAAATTGGCCTCAGCCACACTAGATGCTGTTCCAAGTCCTCCATACAGAGCACGTTACCCTAGTCCCTCGAGATTGAAGGATGTCTACTATTGCTGCAGTGCAGGGACAGACTCCTCAGTGCCTGAAGCATGACAAGAAAGGCCACTGCACACCAACCCTCACAGCAATCACTGGGACAGGATGGAGAAGAGGAAAACGTTATGAGGATGGGTGGAAAAAGAAATACACTGGAACCTTGCTTTACGAACGCCTCGGTTAACGTAATGTTAAGTTTACAAACAAAAATCCATTGAAAATAATGCCTCGGTTTACGATTTTTCCCACATCCGAAGCAAGTTTGCATTGCACCTGGGAGGTTTATAGCATCGTCCCCATGTATGCATTCCTATGGGGAACCACATTTCAATTCGTGAATTTTTCGCATTACGAAACGTCCTGGAGAACACATTAATTTCATAAACCGAGGTATGCCTGTAACCAGTTTTCCTGGTTTGGGTGTTTTCTGTCTACCTCCACCCATAACGTCTTGGTTCCAAGGATCTGTCAGGTGGAGGTATTATTCACACCACCAGACAAGGTGCTCCCAGGGTATCGGGTTGGGTTGTGGTGGCTCATTCAAGTAGCAGAGAGTGGATAGCAGTTGTGACTCTCAGCATGTCACTTCCTGAGGCAACCACCTCCGTCTGACTAATAATGTATAATAAACCAGATTTTTTAGCCAGAGCTGGGGGAAAAAAGGGAGAGAGAAAAAGGGGGTGGGGAGAAAAAGAAAAAAAAAGGTCTTTCCATCCCTTTGATTATTTTAAAAAATGCTTCAGGCTGATAAGCAGTTATAACAAATGTAAATTAAAAAGTCTGCCTCTTCAAGCAGAATGAGTCCTGAATGGAAAAAAGCACATCTCCCCAACCCTTTCAGCATTGCAGCAACCCCTTTCATGATTTAAAAGCCTTGTAAAGATGTCAAAATGGTTGGTTTGTTCTTCCATCTTTGTATCATCCATCGCCCTGGATATGAAAAGGGAGATGCAATTTATTTTGTACTTTGGAAGCTCAACATTTCTCCCACTGATGTGTGACAAGTATTATCATATTTATTGTCAGTATTACACTCTAAGCATGTACGTGATGCGTTGTGAGTATTTCGTACTGATAAAGCCATCAATAATTTCCTAGTGGACTCCTTTCTCTGGCTCCATGCTCCATCTTCGTTGTGAATTTGCAAACCTGGCTAAAGAGATATTAGGAACCAACAGAGGTTGGGCTTAAATAAAAGAGATGCCCTGAAAAGCCTGTTAGCAACAATGAATGCAATTGCCACTGAAATGTAACGGATGGTGAAGTGAAATTGATCTCCAGCCGAATTCAAAGCAAATGCTAAGGTGTTGCCTCCAGCAAAGAATATCTGGAAATTCATGTAGTTATTGTCAGCCTTGCACACTAAGCATGTACGTGATGCAGTGTGGATTGCTGGTAAAACTAGCAACATTTTTCTGGAGGTTTTCAAAGCTCACGGCTTCAAGATTCTCTCTGCTCGCCGTAGAGATCGATTCTAGAACAGGCAGCCCTTTAGCACGAGATGTCTCCAGACAGAAGACCACCCTCTGACCATCCTTCAGCGGATGTAGGGCTAGGGAAAGCGAGGTTTCCAGATGTTGTTGGGTGGAATCTCACCATTGGCTATGGCAGGTGGGGATGAAGGAAGCAACAGTTAACAACATCTGGAGGGCCACACTTTCCCCTGTGCCTAAATTTGGGGACCGTCCTTGTGAAATGTGACATATGGCCACCTTCTCCGTTGCTGCAGCCTCTTGAAAACTTATTGTTTTTGTCACTGCAGGCAGGCAGGCAGGCAGGCACCTGAGACGGGAGGATTGCCATGTCACTGCAGATCCACCATCATTGGCTTTGCTGGACTTTGCTGGATTCGGCCTGTTCACGCTAGATGCTTTGCAGCCTCACATGCTAACTTTAGTAGGTTTGGTTGGGAGGGGTTTCTGGGCTGGGGTGCTATCCTGAACTAACCAGTTGTTTCTTCCCTGCCTCTGAAATCAAAGAAAGCTCTGCCTCTCTACTCTATGTCTCCTTCCTTCTCTTTTATCTGTTGGAAGTAGTCAAGTTGTCTGTTGATATTTGTTGCTCAAAGCACTCATGTTTCTCAGTTTGCTGTTTGAGCTGTTCACCTGTAAGTAATGAAACCTTTTATTTTGTTCTACCACTAACATCTCAGAGTTATTGCGACTATAAGTGCCAGTTAATGAGAAAAGGAGTGTACTGGCAACCACTGATCTGATCCCACTGTTCAGTATCAAGCCACAGTAATAAACAACAAAACAAAACAGCAAAAGGGGCCATTGCAAAGCCAAGTAGCTATGGCAGTATTTTTGAAGCTAACTCTGATATGGCTTTTGTTAAGGGGCAGGCATAGAAAATCCTCTCGTACAGCAAAGTTTGGTACAGGAAGATTGGAGTTATCTCTTTGGAGACAAACGAGGAAGGGTCTATAATTTCCCCTGTTCTTCATAAGTTATATCACTCTGAGACTCACAAGGAAGCTGCGGCACCTTTCGCGGGCTGTCAGTTTTCCACTGAATGTTTGCGCAGATCTCTGATATCTTATTTACACATATTTCTCCAGGATAAGGAAGCTGGCAGAACTGGAAAGTCTATTTATATAAATCTTCTTGATACCCCCTAGAGGTCAGGAAACACAACATTTCAAGCAAAGTGGGAGGAATTTATCTGTGCTTTCTAGTGATCGGGAGGATAATGACATGCATTTCGGATTGCGGCTCTGCATTACGAAGGGAGCCCATGTTAACGACCAGACGCATTCCGTGTTGTATTTTGATCGTACTCAACAACTGTTTAAATCCCCAGTGGATTTTGTCTGCTGTTTACTTGTATTTACAAGCCACACATGTGAGATACTTTTACACATTCCAATTACCCATTGCCTAATTACCTAATTACCAATTGCTTAAGCAGTTGCCTCCTGGCTCAGACACATCTCAGAAGTCATGTACCAGAACTGATACATTTTCCATGCAGACTCTTTTTCAGAGTTCAGTGGGAATTAGGGTGTGGTGAAAAGGGGTTTTTTTAAGGAAAGGAATCACAGAGAACAACTCAAATATCAGGACATATTCATTTTTTTTAGTTATGTTAACATGCTTCTAAAAATTTGGAGACAAACAAGTTTTAATTTCCCTAAGATTTCATAAACCACAGCTTATGAAAACAATCATCTGATGAAGTAAGCCTCAAAGCACAAAGGCTTACCAAAAATGTATGATCTTTAAGGTGCCACAAACATCTTTGCTGAGTTGTTAAGCCTGGGACAATTTCTTGCTGCAGATGTTTCAATTTTGAATAAATTCCCCTAGTTGCACAGCAGAAGTGTAGGGTTTCAAAGAGCAGAATAGATTTAAGTTCCCCAGAGTTAATCCATTCCTTTTTCTCATTAAGTGGCACTAAGTGCCTTAATAACCCACTCTGAAATATCAGTAAGAGAAAGAATAAAAAGGTTTCATTTACTTACAGTGAACAAATAACAGAAAAACTGACAAAACACAGCTGCCTGCAGCTACAGGCCGCAATAGGCTCAATGCTTTCAAAAGATTGCAGAGAGGAAAATAAGCTCAAAGTGGAGAGATGGAGCTCTCTTTGAATCAGAGGCAGGGAAGGAACTATCAGTTAGAGCTGTTAGCAATTGACACTCAAGCCCAGAAAGGTCTCTCGAAGCAGCATGTGAGGTTGTAAAAAGTCCAACCTTTCTTAGGGTTAGAGATCATAGAATCATAGAATCACAGAGTTGGAAGAGATCACAGGGGCCATCGAATCCAATCCCCTGCCATGCAGGAACTCCATCAAAGCACTCTTGACAGATGGCCATCCAGCCTCTGCTTAAAAACCTCCAAAGAAGGAGACTCCACCACACTCCGAGGCAGCCTCTTCCACTGCTGACCGGCTCTGACTGTCGGGAAGTTCTTCCTGAGATTCAGGTGGAAACCATTGCTACATGTCTTCGTGTCTGGAACCATGAAAAACAAACCTGTCCCTTCCTTGACATGTCATCCCTTCAAATATTTAAACATGGCTATCATGTCCCCTCTTAACTTTTTGTAAGGCTAAACATTCCCAGCTCCCTAGGTTGCTCCTCATAGGACATGGCTTCCAGACATTGGACCATTTTGGTCGCCCTCCTCTGGACACGTTCCAGGTTGTCAACATCCTTCTTGAATTGAGGTGCCCAGAACTGGGCACAATACGCCAGGTGAGGTCTGACCAAAGCAGAATAGAGTGGTACTATCACTTCCTTTGATCTAGACACTATACTCCTATTGATGCAACCAAGAATTGCATTGGCTTTCCTGGCAGCCTCATCACACTGCTGACTCATGTTCAATGTGTGTTCTACCATGACTCCTAGATCCCTTTCACAGGTACTGTTGTCTAGCCCTGCCCATCCTATATCTGTCCAGTTCATTTTTTCTGCCTAGGTGTAGGACTTTACATTTCTCCCTGTTGAAATTCATTTTGTTAGTTTTGGCCCAGGACTCCAATCTGTCAAGGTCATTTTGAATTTTGATCCTGTCCTCTGGGGAATTAGCAACCCCTCCCAATTTGGTATCATCTGCAGATTTAATCAGCATACTCTTTATTCCTTCATCCAAGTCATTGATAAAGATGTTGAATAGCACAGGGCCCAGAACAGAACCCTGGGGCACCCCACTAGTTACCACTCTCCAGGATGAAGAGAAGCCATTGGTGAGCACCCTTTGGGTTCGGTCAGTCAACCAATTACAAATCCACTGAACAGTAGCACCGTATAGCCCACATTCTACTAGCTTCCTTGCAAGAACATCATGGGGAACTTTGTCAAAGGCCTTACTGAAATCAAGATATGCTACATCCACAGTGTTCCCTTCATCTCTCAAGCCTGTAACTCTATAAAAAAAAATAGATCAGATTAGTCTGGCATGACTTGTTTTTTGAGAAACCCTTATTGACTTTTAGTGATGATAGCATTGCTTTCTATTAATAACAAACAGTGGTTAAACCGCTGTTCTGCAGACAAAACTGTGCTCACGACCTGGGGTTCAATCCCAGGTAGCCGGCTCAAGGTTGACTCAGCCTTCTATCCTTCCGAGGTCGGTAAAATGAGTACTCAGCTTGCTGGGGGGGTGCAATGTGTAGCCTGCATAATAAACTTGTAAACCACCCAGAGAGTACTTGAACCACTCGGGGGCGGTATATAAGCAGCATGCTTTGCTTTTTTGCTTTTGTTTAATGATTTGATCTAGAATTTTTCTGGGAATTGATGTCAGACTGATGGGGCGATAATTATTTGGGTCTTCTTCCCCCCCCCTTTTTTTGAAGACAGAGACAACATTTGCCCTCCTCCAGTCTGTGGAGACTTTCCCCTGTTCTCCAAGAATTCTCAAAGATTATTGCCCATGGTTCTGAAATTACTTCTGCCAGCTCTTTTAATATCCTTGGATGTAATTCATCTGGCCCTGGAGACTTGAATTTATTTAGAGTAGCCAGGTATCCCTCTACTACTTCTCTACCTATTCTGTGCTGCCTTTCCCCCACTACATAACCTGTTCTTTGCCCCTCAGGTTGAGCACTATTTTCCTTTTTTGGAGAAAACTGAGGCAAAGAGGTTCTTTAGTCAACCATTTTGGTTTCTTTAGACATCTCCCATTTTTCCTTCTTATTGGAACAGTTTCGGTCTGTGCCTTTAGTATCTCCCTTTTAAGAAATACCCATGCATCCTGAACTCCCTTCTCTTTCAGTATCTTTGTCTATGGATTACAGCCAGTAATTTGCTAAATTTACTGAAATTGGCCTTCTTAAAGTCTAGCATCTTAAAAAGCAGAGACATCGCCTTGCCAACAAAAGTCCGAATAGTCAAAGCTATGGTTTTTCCTGTCGTGATGTATGGAAGTGAGAGCTGGACCATAAAGAAAGCAGACCACCGAAGAATTGATGCCTTTGAATTGTGGTGTTGGAGGAGGCTCTTGAGAGTCCCCTGGACTGCAAGGAGAACAAACCTATCAATTCTAAAGGAAATCAACCCTGAGTGCTCACTGGAAGGACAGATCCAGAAGCTGAGGCTCCAGTTCTTTGGCCATCTGATGAGAAGAGAAGATTCCTTGGAAAAGACCTTGATGTTAGGAAAGTGTGACGGCAAGAGGAGAAGGGGACGACCGAGGATGAGATGGCTGGACGGTGTCTGCAAAGCAACCAACATGAAATTGACACAACTACGGGAAGTAGTGGAAGATAGGAGGGCCTGGCGTGCTCTGGTCCATGGGGTCACGAAGAGTCGGACACGACTAAATGACTAAACAACAACAACAACAACGACAAAAGTCTAGAATGCATGTTTGGCTGCACTTGGCTTCCCCTTCCCACTGTATAACAAATTCCAAGAGAGCGTGGTCAATCCCACCTAAGGATCCCACCACTTCAACCCATTAACAAGGCCATCTCTGTTGGTTAAGATCAGATCTAAAATAGCTGATCCCCTTGTTGCCTCTTCCACCTCCTGGACCGTGAAATTGTCTGCAATGCAAGTGAGGAATTTGCTGGACCTTGTGTTCTTGGCAGAGTTTGACTGCCAACATATTTATTTATTTATTTATTTATTTATTTATTTATTTATTTATTTATTTATTTATTTATTTATTTATTTATTTATTTATTTATTTATTTATTTATTTAATATACCGCCCACTCTACCCAGAGGTCTCTGGGCGGCTTACAATAATTAAAATTCAATACAATAAAAATAAAATGATTAAAATACAATTAAAATACAATTAAAATTGCCATCATCAGGACCCACGGTTGATGTTATTTCAATTAAAAGCCTTCTGGAACAGGAGGGTTTTGACCTGGCGCCGAAAAGTCATCAACGTCGGCGCCAGACGAATTTCAGTTGGGAGGGCGTTCCATAGTCTGGGGGCAGCTGCCGAGAAGGCCCTTTGTCTACAAGCCGTCCCTCTTACCTCCTTAAGGGACAGCTCTTTCAAAAGGGCCCCCTGGCTAGATCTTAACTGCCGGGTAGGCTCATATGGAAGGAGGCGGTCCTTCAAGCATCCAGGGCCCAAGCCGTTTAGGGCTTTATATGTGAAAACAAGCACTTTGAATTGGGCCCAGGCAGCAACTGGTAACCAATGTAAGTTAAACATATATCAGGATAGTTGAAATCTCCCATTGCTACTGCATCTCTCCCTCTTGAATGTGTGACTCTCTGCTCCAGAAAGGCATCATCCAACTCCTCGGGCTGGCTTGGGGATCTGTAGTACGTATACCCTCACAATGACATCTCTCTTATTTCTCTCCTCCTTGATTCTTACCCAGATGCTCTCAACCTTCCTGGATTTAAGTCCTGGATCTCTTCACAAGTATAAACACCCTTGACATATAAAGCTACTCATCCTCCTTTCTTGCTAGATATGCTAGATATGTGCATTTTCTTTGCACCAATGGGCAAAAAAAAAAAAAAAGAAAAAAAAAAGAAAAAAAGCTGAACCAGCATTCTGTGTGTGATTCTAGGTAACACTGGGCTGAAGCAAGACCACTGTGTGTCCTTCAAATCTCATTCAGTATCCATAGAGTTAAAAGACAGTCAGTGATGTGAACTGGGTACAGCAGGAAATTGATACTACTGAGGGTCTGGTATTGAAGGTGGAAGTTAGGGACAGCTCACCCCCTTATTCCAAAGTCCAAGATCTTCTCTGGACAGCCCAGCACCTGACAGCTCAGGTTGAGATCACCATGTGGTTAGTGGTGGATTGGTAACTTTGGAAAGGCAGAGGCACATCATGACAGTTTCTCCCCCCCCCCAATAATATAGAATTGCAGAAGCTCATCGTGACACCCCACAAAGCCCAAAATCATAAGCTGCTCCACCTCGACTAACAAGGATCAGGTCTTTTGCAAAGCTAATAACTCTTAATTATCCATTCACAACCAAGCCACCCTCCAATATTTTGCATCCCAACAGGGGTAGCTTGCAACAATATACTTGTCCTGGGAAAATCCATGTCTCTCTCCACTTCTGTAAGGATTGGAGCTCAGCTTGGAGAGAACAGGGGAGCCTGAAGGGATACTAGACGATGCCATAGTTCCCTGCTACTGTAAAAGTCCAGAGGCTGTGATCCTGTGACTGTTGGCTTCACTACGCTGCTGTAGGTACCAGCTGGCATGTGGCTTCAGGCGGCAGAAAGACAAACAGGTTGCGCTGGCAAGAGGGGCCTGATTTTCAGCCGTGCAACAGGAATGAAGACAGAGACGAGGGAAGAGATCATGTGGCCATTAACTGCACACCGAGGTGCTCAGAGAAGGGGAAGGGAGTGCTACCCTACAGACTATGTCTGAGCTCCAATTGTGGCATTTCTGACCAGCTGCTCAATGATGGGCAGCAGTTGGGGGCCTTAGCATCAGCCCCATAGAGTTTGGGGCATCCTGCCATGTCAATCCCAGCCATTGCATTGGGACATTAGGACGTTTTTGGCATATGGGTTCTCCCTTTCACCTAGTGGAGATTCCTCCCCCCCCCCCTTTAAGCTTCCAACCCACCAAATCATGCACATTGAGAGGAACAGGTTTCTGGATTCCAGGCGGCATTATTGCAGGGATGAAGAACAAAAGAGCCATGAAGAAGACTCTATAAAATGCTCATGATAACCTACGCTGGGCATACAACAACAATACTTGGCAATGTTACCTCTGCAGTTTGGGCCGCAATGTTCATATATCAATCTCCAGCTAGCCTGGTGAAGCCATTTGGTCCGTGAAACTCGCAGCTGCTGCTCTAGGATGGAAGACCGGGGAGGGGAAAGGTCTTTCCTGGCGGTGGAAGATAGCAATGGAGGCCCGGGTTCCACAACCAGCAGTAGAAGGACATAAAACAAAGGAAGAACCTTCTTGGATCGAATACAAGGTCTATCTGGTCCAACATTAAATCAACGCTGTGGCCAGCCAGTTGGCTATGAATAACCTCCCAGCAAGGTCCAAGTAAAATTGAACCTTCTGTATCCCATTTCCCAATGGCTGATACACAAAGGCATTCTATCTCAGACACGAGAAACAATACTGTTCAAGTATATGGTTGCTGAGTTGATACTTTCCCTTCGCGATGCTATTGTCTCCAGCTGCTCTTGTTCTGTGTTCTCTTCTTTGTCATTGCTATCCTTCACTTTGTTGGCAGGCAAAAGGAACAGTAGGAAAGGAAGTGGCATCTTATGGGGATTTTGGTTAAAAAAAGGCAGGGAGGATGTCTAGGAATTTGGTTTTCCTTTTGCTAAGAGAGTATGAAGCAGACACCACATGATGTGGAGAGATCAGGCCAGTCTCACCAACTACCCTCCCTGATTTGCACACAAAACTTGCACTTTGTATGGTAAGAATCATTCTAGAAGCATTTAAAGTAGAAAAAAAGTATCTTTACTTGCAGTTACCATCTGTAGTACAGTCAGAGGGAAAAGGGGGGAGAATGCTGTCTCCAAGATGTAGGAGCCCCTGCATGCTTTATGTTTGAAGGATAGTCAGAGGAAGAAGGTAACAAAATAATGGAAGTAAAAACAAACAAGAAGAGGGGTGCAGGCTTGCCTCAAATGCCAGAGGTGGAGGGAAAACTACCAATCAAGTTAGTGGCAAAGGACTATCACATTAAGCTATAAAGGTCTCCTCCCACTGATACCTGGTGTCAGTGCATGCAATGGAGAATGACGAACTGTCATTGTAGGACATAACCCATATATCAATAACTAGGTTGATCCACAATCCTGGAATTTTGCAGACAGTCATTCTCTGATTTCTTAGGAAGCAATGGCCTCATGCTTTTTGTTTGTCCATAAATCTACCACGAAAGGCATAATTCTCTCATATGGAAGGAAGCAAGTAGGTTGATCACTTATGATTTTTATGCTTCGCACCACCTCGGTGGGAAGGTAACGGCGTTCCGTGTCTAGTCGCGCTGGCTGCGTGACCACAGAAACTGTCTTTGGACAAACGCTGGCTCTATGGCTTGGAAACGGGGATGAGCACTGCGCCCTAGAGTCGGACACGACTGGACTAAATGTCAAGGGAAACCTTCACCTTTACCTAGACACCACATGATTATGTAAACCTGTATTAAAAGCAAAGAATGCTGCACATAGACTGCTCCATAGCTCTTAAAGCACTTTCTGGGCTGGTTACAATTTAATTATCCAGGCTACATATTGCCCCCCGCCCAGCAAGATGGGTACTTGGAAGGATGGAAAGCTGTCAACCTTGAGCTGGCTACCTGAGGCTGTTGGGATTATGCTCTGGTCATGAGCAGAGTCTTGACTGCAGTATTGCACTTTAACCACTGTGTCCTGAGGCTCTCTAATAGCTACTTAATAGGAAAAAGTGTACACAGTCCTTGGAAATTTATTTCTTGAAAGCTCACCTCATCAAACCTTTTTATACAGATATATGATGTGATACTATGTACACATCACATCTATATAATTAGTTATAATTAATTAGTAATTAATGTAGGGGAATCTCATGTTAGCCTTCCTGCTCACTAGGATTTGTCCAAATGTGCAAGAGCCTTCAACAAAGTGCTCTTTTTTATAGTTCCATCAAAAACTCCTTTGGTCTTGCCCCATCACTACTTAGGTAACTGTCTCTTTATATAACCACAGGAATGTATGTCCCCCTTCAATACTACCAACCTTTACTTGTTCCTATGTGTGGGTATGAGGTCCTTCATTCAGGCCCTTATAATTCCCTCTGCATAGCAAACTCTCAGGCATTGAGTGCCACAATTACATGTGAATTGATTTAATAAAACTTTATTAAAATAACAGCATTTATTTATTTATTTATTTATTTATTTATTTATTTATTTATTTATTTATTTATTTATTTATTTATTTATTTATTTATTTACATTTAATTTCATTTACATATATCCCGCCCATCTAGACCGAAGTCTACTCTGGGCGGCTAACAACACAACATTAATACAATTGAAAATAACAAATAAATTAGGTATTAACAGGAGGGAAGGCCTGCCTAATGAGCCAGGTCTTGAGTTGGCTCTTTAAAACACCCAGCAAGGAAGCCAGACAAATTTCTGGGGGGAGATTGTTCCAGAGGCAAGGGGCCACTGCCGAGAAGGCCCTCTTTCTTGTTCTTTTTCTTCAGGCCTCCCTCGGTGTTAGGCCCCTCAGCTGCCCATCTTGACTCAAGTGAGTGATTTGGGTAGATCTAGGTGGGAGGAGGAGTTCCACTGGATATCGAGGTCCTAAACCGTTCAGGGCTTTATATGTCATCATTAACACTTTGAAATCAATGTGGAAATGAATGGGCAGCCAATGCAGGGCAGCCAGAGTAGGGGACATATCTTGATGTTTTTTCACCCCAGTAAGAAGTCTGGCCACCACGTTCAGCACCATTTGAAGCTTCCGCATCAATCTCAAAGGTAACCCCACGCAGACCTCATTACAGTAGTCTAATCTTGAGACTACAAGCGCATGGACCAGAGTGGTGAGCGCCCCAGCATCAAGACAGGAATGCAGCTGGGCAATCCACCGAAGATGGAAATAGGTGGTATGGACCATTGACACTACCTGGATCTCCATGGTAAGCGCCAGGTCAAGGTGGAGCCCCAGATTGCGAACTGAATTCTTTGTGGTGAGAGTCACACACACCCTGAACCGTACTAGATGTGGGATATTTATATTCATCTCCCGGAGAGATGAATATGAACGATGCTACCACATGTGGCCAGGCTGAATGGACGCGCTTCCCAGAATCAGGCCATCCACTTACTGCTTGTAGTGTGGTGCGTGCAGCTAGTGTTCCCCACGTTGCACCAATCACAGAAGTAGCCCAGACACTGTCTCCCTGCACTGTTTTTTTTTTTTAATTTGAGCCTGTGGTGTTATTTAACACACTGTTACAAGTCTTTTAGATAACAAACAACAGCACACTCTAGCCATCCTTTCTTTCAATATATATACAGATCCTTTTTAATCCCCTGTGTGGGTGAAGAATTACCAAGTGCTTTTTTTTTAACTGATAAGAAAATCAAATATTGTGTAATGTGTATACGTAGCTGCTAGGTTACTCTGGACCCAAAAAAGGAAAAGTGAAGAAACACCTATGATGGAGGACCTCCTAATGAAACTGCTGGACATTGCAGAATTAGATGCACTTTCAGAAGCACTACGTGAACAACCAAGGGACTACTGTATGTGAAACAAACTTGGAACTTAATACAGTGGTGCCTCGCTTAACGAGCGCACCTTTTAACGACGAATCTGCATAGCGACCCATTTTTTGCGATCGCTAATGCGATCGCATTGCGATGTTTTAGGTGGGTAAACATCATATTGTGATGATCTGTAAGCGTTTCGCTTACTGATTATCGCATTGCGATGTTTTTAAACAGCTGATCAGCGGTTCCAAAATGGCCGCCGCATCCACAAAATGGCCGCCCGCAGCATTTTCGCGCCCTGCCCTCACTTACCGGGCAGCGAAAATGGCAGCTGGATGGAGGATTCACCGCATAGCGGTGAGTTTTCGCCCCACAGGAATGCATTAAACGGAGTTTAATGCGTTCCTATGGGTTCCCCCCCCCCACATAGCAACAAATCCGGATAGCGACGTTAATCCTGAAACGGATTAACGTCGCTATGCGGGGCACCACTGTATATGTTTGGGCCCAGGGAAAGACAAAAATTTAGGGCAAAATGTTTCATGTTTATTATCTTTCTCAAGGCTCACCGGAAACCTGGGGAATCTGGGATCCAAAGGAGGTTGGAATCTTGGTCCTCTGAAGGAGGAGGGAAGGGTTTATTTTGGGTTATTTTTTTCTTCTTGTTTATTTCTTTCTGGGCTTTTTGTACTCTGTATTTTGTTGTATTTTGGTGTAGTTTTCTTGTAATTAAAATTCTTTAAAATTTAAAAAAAAGTCTCCCTGCACTGTAGACCAACCCAGTGAGGAAACGGGATGATGAGTCTCCTTGCTCAGCTGCTGAGTGGTCAGCGGCGCAGAGAGGTGGGGAAGCCCTGGCTGGGCTACATCCTTGATTGGTGCAATGCGGACGACGTCAGCAGTGCACACGGCACTGCAAGCGGTAAGTGGATGGCCCAGTTCTGGGGGGAGGGTCCAGTTGGATCGGCCACTTGTGGTGGCGATATTTGTATTTGTCTGCCTTGGGAGACAAATACAAATATCCCATCTCTAATCAGTACTCAAAGAATGTTATTTACAGTATTCCTAGGCTTTGAATTCATTCAGCAAAGTGTTTCCCTCTCTATTTCTCTTCTCTGCTGCAAACTTTCTAAACTATACACTTACTTTTATTTGTTTGTTTGTTTGTTTGTTTGTTTGTTTGTTTGTTTGTTTGTTTTCATTTGACTTGTATCCCACCCATCTGGTCTATACGACCACTCTAGGCAGCATATTTTAGAACATAAATAATATATTTAAACAGGATTGGGCTTCATAACCTAAATTTTCCTCGAATGTTCCTGTTTAGAGGTGGGCACGAACCACCGAACCAGCAGTTTGTGCTAGTTCATTTAGTATCACTTGAACAGGTGTTTGGCACTTCCCAGCCCCGCCCCCTCTGGCAGGCGCCCACTCAGAGGCCGTAACCCAGCTTCCCTGCCCTGCCTCCCCCAGAAACTGCCTCTGGGTGGGTGCCTGCCAGAGGAAGGGACCTCCAAACATCTGCTTGTCTGAGAAACAAATACGTTCAACACTTCATGTCAGTCTCTATTTGTGCCGCCTTGGGTCCTTTAAGGGGAAAAGGGAGGGGAAATTATTTTAAATAAATAAACATTCCTATCCTAATATTGTGTTGTTGGTCACATTTGTGGCACTAAATTAGTGTTCCCGATGCTTTAATTTTAAATGTTAAATTAGAAGGCTAAGTGGTAACAAGAAGTATTGTAAATCTTTATGTTAGAACTGGCATAGTAAATCTATTTTAGACTCAGGTCTTCTTGTCTTACTTTGCATTTCCTCAGAGGTTCTGTTAGATTACAGACACTACATTGTATACAGTTTGTTCCTCCTCATTTCCCCCTCTTTTTTACAAAAATAAAAAATAAACTGGCTATGAAGGGTGGCTAACAGAACTGCCACTGAGATAAACACAGAGGAAAAATTCCCAAGGCAGAAGTTCCTGAACATCTACTACTGTATCTCTGTTTCAAAGCCAATAGTCTGCACTCTGACAACTGATATGAGGAGAATTTTACTGTGACAGCAGCAGCTGGTCAGAAAAAATTAATTTTTATTTTTTTTGGATGCAGCAGAGTTCTCCTATGTCTTTGGCAAAACAAAACAGACTTGCCCCCAACATTTTGTACAAAGTAGAATCTCAAGCGGCTTTCCCAAGTTCTTTTTTGAAAGCAAAGCCCTGAGACATTTCAGCGGACATGAAAAGAATTTGAGTTGAACTAGCAAATTTCCTCTGGCAAAAGCTATGTGTTTCAAATTAATCGCTGGGCTTTGCCAGAAGTGAGATTCTTTATTCCTAGACCAATAAATAAGTAAATAGAAATAAAAACCAAAATCAGTTAAAATTTTAAAAAGAGCATTTTCAATGGATTTTTAAAACTAAACCCAGTACCGTTTCTCAATAAGTACTGCACAGACATTATTTGTCCATCCATTTTCATTCAATCTCACAGAAAAGAGATTATTTTGAACAATAATGAAAGAGAAGAAATTTCATGTGTGCACATCCGGGTAGCTTGCTTCTGTGTGAGAGATATTGCTAATCTAATAAACATATAATCCACCTTTGTCTTTGGATTCTGCGTAAGGACTATGGCTTTACATGCTGAAAATGTTTTTTGTTTTGTTTGGGGTTCTTTGAGTTGGAAGCCTTTTGTGACATGGAGATGTTCGTGTTTCTGTGTGCTTCTGTCTCCCAGCATAGACAGCACCTAGACAGCATCTTTAAAAAGCAGAGATATCAACTTGCTGACAAAGGTCTGCATAGTCAAAGCTATGGTTTTTCCAGTAGCGATCTATGGAAGTGAGAGGTGGACCATAAAGAAGGCTGACCGCCAAAGAATGGACGCTTTTGAATTGTGGTGTTGGAGGAGATTCTTGAGAGTCCCCTGGACTGCAAGGAGAACAAACTGATCCATTTTTTAGGATAGCCTCAGCTTTAGGATCTGTCCTTCCAGTGAGCACTCAGGGTTGATTTCCTTCAAAATGAATAGGTTTGTTCTCCTTGCAGTCCAGGGGACTCTCAAGAGCCTCCTCCAGCACCACAATTTAAAGCATCAATTCTTTGGCAGTCAGCCTTCTTTATGGTCCAGCTCTCACTTCCACACATCACTACAGGCAAAACCATAGCTTTGACTATGCAGACTTTTGTTGGCAAGGTGATATCTCTGCTTTTTAAGATGCTGTCGAGGTTTGTCATTGATTTCCTCCCAAGAAACAGGCGTCTTTTAATTTCGTGGCTGCTGTCACCATGTGCAATGATCATGGAGCCCAAGAAACTAAAATCTGTCACTGCCTCCATATCTTCCCCTTCTATTTGCCAGGAGCTGATGGGACCAGTGGCCATGATCTTAGTTTTTTTGATGTTGAGCTGCAGATCGTTTTTTTTTTTTTTGCACTCTCCTCTTTCACCCTCATTACGAGGTTCTTTAGGTCCTCCTCACTTTCTGCCATCAGAGTGGTATCATCCGCATATCCCTTTTCCTATACAAACATTATTTCCTATCACCTTGGACGTCTCCAACCTTGTAACCTCTTTGCAAGATGATGAATTGTTTTCCTGTCAATACAATACAGCAATATAACCATGTATTTCCATAATTGCTGTCTATAGACCCACCCTGGGTTGTAAAATTCCATCCTTTGTGATTCCCACTCCAATAAAGTTTTGGATTCCTCTGTAACCCCATCCCTTCTGCCAATAGGTCATGAACCACCCATTTCTCCATTTCACCTCTCACTCCCTTGTGTAACCAACGTTATAAAAAGTCCTGGGCTTCCTGTGCAACACACAGTTGTTCCTGCCTACACCTGGAGGCATGACTTCTGTCACACATTTTATTTAGCTAAATAAAACAGCAACCATTTGAACTCTATCTTGAGTCCAGATTCATTGGCAATTAATTTTGACTTGGAAAGTCTAGGGGCTGGCCCGGACTCAACACCACCATTCCATGGTTCAGTGTAGTTTGGCAATTCAGCTTCTTCTGTGCCCCCCACCCCACCTTCCTAGCCTTGCCTCCTCCAGTGGGTGCCCACTCAGAGGCAGCCACATGGCTTTCTAGCCCTGCCTCCTCAGAGTTTGGCCTCTGAGTGGACGCCTGCCAAAAGAATCTGTGCAGCCAAACCATTGAACTCTGTCAGACCGCAGAACAGAAATTCGTGCCCATTCTAGTAGTTTATACATTATCTTTGTTTAAATCAACTAAAGTTTTCCTTCCTTCCTTCCTGTGGTCATCCTAGTTGCAAAACATGTACTTCTGCTTCATCTATTCAATAAATAACAATGTACCTAAAGATTTTAATTTTCTTGCAATCGTTTGCATGTTTATGAAGATCCATAAATTACCTGTGTTTATGCCCTGACGGCTGGCACTTTTGCAGTGTCTGATAATAGCTGAGTAAACGTGAGATGGGTTGAATTCCTCCACTGATTTCAAATAAACCTTATGAGTCGAAGCAATAAAAAATGTTAAATAGCGTGCACAAAATAACATGCTGTTAGGTACCATATTCCCTGCTTCAGTAAGCATTAAAACATTTTTAATCTCAGTTTCTGCATAGTAAACGGCAAGTTAATAAGCTAAGGGCCAATAC
The DNA here is from genome assembly GCF_051106095.1 of Pogona vitticeps. Lineage (NCBI taxonomy): Eukaryota > Metazoa > Chordata > Lepidosauria > Squamata > Agamidae > Pogona > Pogona vitticeps. Next base: position 342,803,673 of record NC_135783.1, read on the forward strand.
TCTTTAATATTCACTCCAGTCCTCGAACAAAAATGTTGCCCTCCTGTCTATGGCTGGTAAGAGGCCCCTCTGTGCTTTTAGCATTGTGTTCAGTTTGGTGTGCAGTCTAAACTTCAGGGCAAAACCTGATGCCATGGTGTGCACATATCTGCCACTGAAAATGGCAACTACAGTGGTGCTTCACTTTACAACGTTAATTCGTTCCAGCGAAGTAGCTGTAGAGCGAAAACACCGTAAAGCAAAATTTAAAAGCGCATTGAAATGCATTGAAACCCATTCAATGCGTTCCAATGGGCTGAAAACTCACCGTCCAGCGAAGATCCTCCATAGGGATGGCCATTTTCGGTGCTTGTGCAGCGAGGAATCCATCCCAAAGCACAGCGGGGGGGGGGCATTTTCTTCAGCCGGCGGCCATTTTGAAACCCGACAATCAGCTGTTTTTGATCGTCATAAAGCAAAAATTGGTTCCCGAAGTAGGGAACCGATCATCGCAAAACAGAAAAACCTCATTCAAACCATTGTTTCGCAATCACAAAAACCTCACCATCAAGCGGATTCATCGTTAAACGGGGTAATCGTAAAGCGGGGCATGACTGTATGAGTTTAGCTCCCACCATGTAGCATCACACGTCTATTGAAATGCTCTTGTATCAACAGGGCTGGAACCAAAATGGAGCTACTGAGAAAGATGCAAGAAGTATCTACACAAGGGCCAGCTTTTACTGTTAAGCTCAGTAAGAGGCCTACTCAGTTGATGGCACACCTGGAGTGCTGAATGACACACCTCTGCAGACCCTTGCTGCTGCCTGATCTCTCTATCCAGACTCGATGCTTCAATTTCTTGCAATGGTTGTGGCCAGAGATGGGCATGAACTACCAATTCATCAGTTCACATCAATCTGGCTGATGGCCTCACAGCTAATCCATCTATAGTTATGCATCTGTCAGTGGTCCCCAACTGTCTGGTTCCAATCAACTGCTACATGTGTTAGGGCTTTATTCTAAAAAGGATAACGCCCTTTGATGTTGACCAGTGTGAAGGACAGGTCAGTAACCACTCCTGTCCATCACAATAGAACCCTGATTTAACAACCAATGGGTGAACATAAGAGGCAGAACTAATGATATATAAGAGAAATGGAAGACAGTTAAAATCAGAGTTTGAGTTAGGGATGAGTTAGGGATAGGAGTTAGAGTTAGGGATGTCAGTTAGAGAGAAGTTTAGACAGTTAGGACCAGCCTTGTGTTAAAGAAGAATACAGAGATAGAGAACAAGATAAGACATAAATAAATACCTTGATTAACATTTATATTTACTACCTAAGCAAATATAAATGTTACCAAAGCACAGTTGATTGAATGAATAAAATAAGACCATCCATGATTTACTTTATATGATTTACTTATAAACACTTAAATAAACATTGTTTTATTGAATAACACTGTTTTAAGAGTCATATGTAATAGAGTGAGGAATATATCCTCTGGTGGCAGCTGAAAAGGGTGGAAAAGTAAATGTCATACCCGAAAGGGAACCTGGGTGAATTGGGTGTGTGTGACAACCAGTGATCAACATAACTCTCTCTTCTTCCTAGTCCCACTCCATTTTTTAAAAAAACTCAACCACAGAACAATATGTTGCTAGAATTAGGACACACAAAGAAAGATCCTGAATCAAACCAAAGATTCGCCTAGTCCAGCATCCTGTTTCAGACTGTGATTCACTACATCTCTACAGGCCTTTGTCCGACTCAGAGAAGACAAAACTTTCAGATCTGATTGCCATTCTGTGGTTCACTGAAGCATGGCAGATTGGACGAACAGTCTGGCACTGAAGAATTCCCATGAGCCTGGAGTGGCCCCACCAACTGGACTACCCAGGTTGGCCAACGGACCTCCTTTGCTGGGTCAAGGAAGAATTATAAGAGGGTTTCTTGTCTGAATTTGACCTTTCCTGACCTGTAAAATCTTGCTGAGCTCAGGTATGTCTTCTAGTTTCCTGGACCTGTGTACAGCTGTTATATATGATGGACCACTGTGGATTTTCAGCAAAGAATTTATTGGATCGACTCTGCCTACCCCAGCTTGGATTTCCCTAGGTGGGATGGAGTATAAAGAGCAGCAGGGCCTTACTTCAGAAACATTGCCTTCCTTAACAATAATGTTCAATGCTATCCATTATTATGGATAATGGATAGCTCATTTTGGGAAAGTGTGAAGGCAAGAGGAAAAGGGGACGAAAGAGGACGAGATGGTTGGACAGTGTCATCGAAGTGACCAACATGAATTTGACCCAACTCAAGGAGGCAGTGGAAGACAGGAGGGCCTGGCGTGCTCTGGTCCATGGGGTCACAAAGAGTCTGACACAACTAAACAACAGCAACAGTGGTTTAGGTATCTGGCTGTGGAGACAGAGGTTGGGAGTTCAATTCCCCACTGGGCCTCCTTGACAGGGATTGGACTTGATGATCCATAGAGTCCCTTTCAGCTCTTCAGTTCTCAGATTATTTGGTAGCAATGTCTGCTTTAAACATTAGTCTTATCTTCAGGCATGCTCCTTGACCCACTCTTTTGGTTTACCCTCTGGTCTGGCTAGTGGCTAGTTTTTCAGCCCCTGTTTTACAAAACCTGGCTTACTTCAGATTTCAAATCTCAACCTTATCCTGACAGGCCCTGACCTTATTTTGTCTTGTGACTCAACCTTCCCTCTTCTTCATAAGCTTTGGGTTCCTATCTTCTGACTCTTCTTTGATGGTATTGTATGAGTCAGTTCAGATAGTCTTTTCCTGGGATGCCTTTCTGTGGCAACTACAGACATACGGCTTTTAAATTTGGAAAGGCCATACTGTATATTGATCCTGGCTAACACTTGTTGAGAGTTATTTTCTGTGTTTCTATTTAGAGAGATAGAGACAAAAAGAGAGAAAGAGAAGTTTTCGTGGAGATGATAGCACAGTAGCTAACAAGGCAGGGCTACAAACAGGGAATTCGCTTTCCAAACTTTGTGAATTAGTTCTCTACTTCAGAAGGTGTTGGAGCAAATTTGCAGCATTTAGCAGAGTTTTGTGCCAGTTCAGGCAGTCCAGTTGAATAACACATACACAGGAAGCTTCTTCCCAACACCACGTGTATTTACAGTATATATAGAAGTTCTAGCAGTACAAACTGGCAGCACGACAGCATGACATTCATCAGAAGAGATCCTACATCTTCTCCACATGTCCACACATTTATGCACAGGCACATTTACATATAGCCAATTAGGAAGGAGGAGAAGGGGACGACAGAGGACAAGATGGTTGGACAGTGTCACCGAAGCGACCAACATAAATTTGACCCAACTCTGGGAGGCGGTGAAAGACAGGAGGGCCTGGCGTGCTCTGGTCCATGGGGTCACGAAGAGTTGGACATGACTTAATGACTAAACAACAACAATCAGGAAGGACACTGCTACATTTTAATACACATCCCACATGACACAGCATTTTGCCCACCTGTCCAATATGGCTGCTGATTATCATAGGTTTGGTTCTGCCTCAGCCTGGAAATTATCTTTGACATGAATTGGATGAATCTTTGGCATGAATTGGAAAACTGGTGGTTTGTTATGTTTCACGGTTTGTGACTACCTGTGAACCAAAAACCAGGAACTATCACAACCCCACCCCCACAAAAATTGAACCAGTCAGCTAAGTGTCAGGAGCATGCACACAGGCTGCAGGCCTAGCTTTCGTGTAAGGAGCTGGGCCTGCTGCCTCTCCCGATGGTGGCGGCAGTGGCAGAGGTGGTGGTGGTGGTGACTTCAAGACACAGTAGGGAGGCAATGGGGACAGGGGCAGGTGGATGGGCATCCTGTTTTGCCAAAGCAAAATTAAACATTGAGGGAAAATGTTCAGCCCTTTGTTTCGTTTCAACAAAATGGGATCCCACCACAAACCAAACCAGTTTCTGTTTTGTTGTTGTTGTTGTTTGTGCCCCTCTTTATTCTACAATGTCACTGGGAAAATGACTTGTTCAAGACAAGTGATGGATGATGGAGAGCTTATACCTTCCTTTCCCCACACTATCTCCTCATTCCCTTCACTGTCTTTCTGCCAGGGGAGCAACTGGATTTTGTTTGTAGCTGGAAACCTGATCGCCATTATTGTAAAGACCTCAACAGGGACTGATCAGCTTCATTTTCAGTCCAAACCAGTCCCAAATATGTAAAGTTGTAAATTGCTTCTGTCCATTTCACAAGCCTGTCAAGAGTTTTAAAAGACCAGCTCACAAACTTTGGTATTTATTTTTCTGTGCATACTCTCCTAAAATACATGTGCAATTTTTGCTGATGTCCACAATTCTGTTTGCAACATTCTCTAAAATGTGTGCTATTTTGAACTGAGCAGTGTGAAATGTGCCGGAGAGCTGTGCTGTGATCCACACAGTAATCTGGTAAATTAGTGTTAGGTCTGTTCTCTTAGAAAATGCGGACCACGTGAAATTCTCCACCATCTCACTGAAAAAGCTGGTGGCTGCTAAGTAGCTTAGTGAAGGCAGCTTTTCTAAAACAAAACTTTCACCTTGTGCAAAGCACACAGTTTCTGAATGAAAAGTTGTCAGAATAATTTTTTGCTTAGCCCTGCGACAAATCATCGCTGAGTTCCATTTACCTCCAAGGAGTAATATAATATACCAGCTGTTATATTGAGAAGCCTACATTGTCTCATTTGCTTGGGAATGTATATAGAATTACAAGAGATTTTACAACCATTAGTATTAAATTTCCATTTATCACCAAATATTCCAGCTCATTCAGCTATATACTATATAAAGAGCAATGAAACTATTGCCTTGGTATGCAGACGTCTTTCTGAGCTCAGATAAAAAAAGCATGTACTGCATAGCATTTGCCTACAAGCAGAATAATTAGTGTAACATATTTAGGCTGCAGACCTTTATCCACCTACCTGGGAGTAAGCCCTGTGGAACTCAGAGGGACTTGGTTTGGGGCAGGTATGTCTAGGGTTGGACTGACAGGATGTTAAGACAAGAAAATGCAACTCTAGTTTCTAGCAGAGAAAGAACACATTTTGCAGTCTGGGAAAAGTATATATTTAAAGTTACTTAAAACTGGGGATGGGTCTGTATTTCATGAGTGTCTGGTTCCATACTGGACTGTGTATCCTGTACATGTGTGTGCGTGGGCATAAATGTGGCCCATGGTCCCTGGACCTATGCATACACATGTGGCCCATGATCCATCTTAAATTATAAGCAAAGTGCTCCCAACATATGCAGTGATTTGAGAGAGCTAGGGGGAGAGAAATGGCATATGGTAGTGGCCTTTCCATGGTAGGAACTCATCTTGTGTAAAATGACCTCCCTAGCAAAGCTCATCTGGAACTGACATTTCAGCCTCTGTGGGCAGCAAAATGAACTTTTTAGAAGCTCAGAGCCAGGGGTACAAATCCCCATTGTGCCTCGAAGGAGGTGACCATCTGAGATCATTTGGAGCATGCAACTGATGGGGTTACATTCTTTGCCACTTCTGTGGCCTTGGACAAGCTGCAGCCTCCCAAAGCACCACCAGAACAAGAGACCAGAAGACAGCTTCTGAGTACCTTATGCATGGGGAAAAAAACATGGAAAGGGTCAGCATAAGTCAGAACTGACTTGATGACACTAAAATTAATGAAAGCATTATTATTTTTCCAAGGGATTTAAAATACTGCTTTAGTGCTTCCACATCTTTGCATTATTAAACTGCTGCTGGATTTAATCCGATGTTATACGCAGTGACACAGATGTCAAGTTTCACTTACGAACGACCCTACTTGCGAACAATTCAACTTACGAACCCGCCCTATAGGGGCGACATACAAACTTCCCTCGAGTTACGTACAGGGAAAAATTGCACCCTCCCTCCCCTTAGAGGCTTCTGGAGGGGGAAAAAGGGTCAGAAACTTAAAAATAAATAAAAGAAAGTCACTTACCAGGCCTTGGTAGCCCCCAAACAGCAGGAAAAAGAGCAGGAAACATCTCTCCAGAAGGGAGCCTGGCAGCCATTTTGTGATCCCCCCCCCGCACCCTCCTCTCCCCGCCTATCAGCTGATGGGCTGGCTCTGAGGAGGCTTGGGGAGGCTTGCTCAGCACCTAAAAAGCCTGTCTGTGTGTCTTTGTGCTGAAAAAATCAGCACAACATGCTTTAAAACATGATTTAAAATTGGCTTCATTGAAAAAAAAGATTTCTAAAGTGCTTTGCAAACTGTTCCCTGCCTTCCTCCTCCTTTCCTGAACCTAAGGGAAAAAAAGAAAAAAATATCCCCTCTAGTAGCAGAAGGCAGAATAGCAGCTTCCCATTAGTTTCTATGGACGGAAAGGAGCAGATACACATTAAATGGTTTTCAATGCATTCCTATGGGAAATGCAGATTCGACCTAAGAACTTTTCTACCTAAGAACCACCTTCCAATATGGATTAAGTTCGTAAGTCGAGACCCCACTGTGGTTGGCCAGGAGCGAACAGGATGTTGGGCTAGGTGGACAAGTCTGATCCAGTATGGTGGTCATGGTCTTAACATTGTAATGCTTTATTTAGGGATATGAATCCTTTCACTTGCCTGGTTCTTGTGCATGAGAATGAAAAGCCACCAAATTTTCTAACTCTCCTGGGAGGTGGTGAGATGTTTCCTGTTGATTTCAATGAATTTTTGCATTTGTGAGAGTGCACAAACCGAACAAATTGAGCAAACGGCATTGCTAGTCTGTGAAGACTGCTGCCTTGTTGCTTTGAGTTTTGACATTTCTGAACATCAGAAGGTTGTATCATATCAGCCAATCTTCCACTCCTTTTGAGCTTGTTGTGTGTGCCTGTTGTCTTGTTCTAATGCTAGAGCTTGAAAATCTCCCAGAGTTAGCAAATTCTGCAGGGTGTCACAACAATGTGAAGATAGCCTGTCTGGTTGAGATGGAGTAAATTAGTGAGGTTTACATCTTTGTTGCTATTTTGGTTTTACAGTCTGCTTCTTTAGTAAGAAGGAAAGTTACCTTTAAAATTGTAATAATATTGATAACTAATTACTTTTGTGAAGCTTTGAGATTATAACAAAGTTTTCCAGACTCCGGTGTTATTTGACATGTCTCTGTGTCCAATCAACTTCTGGGAGTTCACGTGTCACAAAATCTGTGCTGGCCAAGAATCCGACCGATATTTTGGACCCATGGGTGAGGGTCAGACAAAGCTCCACACATCCAGCCCTTGTTGTATTATTGTCAGACTTACGGCAACTCCTGAGTACTGTTCACTTCTTCCTGTGGGACTCTTAAAGAGTTTCACACTGGTGGTCCTTTTGTGCTGCAAAGGAAAATTTCAAACGTAGCTTGACCTGAAGCTGTGCAAATCAAAACTCTCATCAGCTTGGGATTTTGCCAAGCGGTTTGCTTCTTGGTTTGAACTGAGACATGCAGTGACCCTGCTTTCAGTCAAATGGTGAATGGTTGCCCCCTAAAGGGAAGGAAAAATATGATTCAGCCATCTTCACAAACTGTTTACAATCTCTGCTGCTGATTTCTGGATAAAGATGTCAGTAAGAGACTCAAAGGTATCTCCTGGTTAACAGCATTCTTCTATAGCGCAGGGTGCGTGCCAAGCATTTTGGACAAGAAGGATTACAGTGTCCAAGTTTTCTATTGTGTGTTTGCACATAAATAATAAAGAAAGCACGTTCTTCTTGATTGAACAGCGTTTGTGCAAATCATGTCTCTGAGGGGTTTGTAGTAGCGGCAAAACCAGCTCTTTGCATATAGCAAGGAACATGGTTGTAAAAAACCCCCATTATTGTCAATTTTGGGCTAATAGGAAGATTGAGAACGATGTTTGTTTATTTGTGTTTGTTTGTTTATTACCTCACCTTTCTCCTTAAAAAGGACCCAAGGTGGCTTACATTTGGAATTAATCGTTATAATTGTAATTGTATTTTTTTATGATTTTATACATGTTATATTGATGTGTTTTTATCTATGTAAGCTGCCCCGAGTAGACATTGTCTAGAGGGGCAGGGTAAAAATCTAATAAATAAATAAATAAATAAATAAATAAATAAATAAATAAATAAATAAATAAATAAATAAATAACAAACAAACAAACAAACAAACAAATAAATAAATAAATAAATAAATAATTAAAATACAACATTTCAAACAAAAGCAATAACAAATAAGTATGCAAATATTAAAAAGGAACAAATACAGTAAATACCATTCTGGTAAATGAAAACAATATTAAAAACACATAAAAAGCAGTAATTCATAACAATCCATTAAAAAAAATTTCACTCAGGCAGCCAATCATTAAGGGAAAGTTTGCCTGAAGAGAAAGGTCTTGGCTTGTTGGTGGAACGACAGCAAAGATGGGGCCAGCTTGGCCTCCTGTGGGAGGGAGTTCCTAAGTCTAGGAGCAGTGCCAGAGAAGGTCCTCTCCTGTGTCTCCAACCAAACACACCTGTGAAGGTGGTGGGACTGAGCAAAAGGCCTCTCTGGATTATCTTAATGGGAGATATTGTCTTTTGAGATCGCTTGGACCCAAGATGTTTAGGGCTTTGTATGTTAAAACCAGCACTTTGAATCGTGCCAAGAAACAGATCAGCAGCCAGTGGAGCTGTTGCAATAGAAGGGTTATCTGATTCCTGTAATCAGCCCCAGTCACCAATCTGGCTGCATTTTTGACCCGCTGAAGTTCCCCGATGCTTTCCATCGGCAGCCCCCCAGAATGTGTTACAGTAGTCTAGGAATGGGTGCAGCTGGCACACTAGTTTTGATTGTGCAGATGCAATCTTGGCCACTGCCAAAACCTGGGCATCTAGGCTCAGAGATGAATCCAGGAGCACCCCGAAGCTGCTCACCTGAGGCAGTGCAACCCCATCCAGAACAGGCTGCGCTCCTATTCCTTGATCTGCCTTTTGACTGACCGCGAGCACTTCTATCTTGTCTGGATTATGTTTCAGTTTATTCACCCTCATCCAGTCCATTACAGATATCAGAGCCAAAACAGCTTCCTCAGATTTAAATGTCAAGGAGAGGTAGAGTTGGGTATCATCCACATAATGGTGACCCCCAAACCTCCAGACAATGGGAACACTCTTAAACCTTTCCCAGAGTTTCCTTCTCTTCAAAAATCAGCTCCCAAATTCTGGTGAAAGAGTGAGGGAAATGATTTCATCAATAATATGTTGTAGCCGCCTAGAGTGGGGTATAAATAAATAAATAAATAAATAAATAAATAAATAAATAAATAAATAAATAAATAAATAAATAAATAAATAAATAAATAATAATAATAATAATAATAATAATAATAATAATAATAATAATAATAATAATAATAATAATAATAATAATAATAATAATAATAATAATAATAATAATAATAATAATAATAATAATTTTTTTTTAAAAAAAAGCTCTGAGAACTTGAGGGACCATGTTTGCTTCAGCCTGGAAAATGGCATATAAACAGGGATTGGCCAAGATGTGCTCTTCCGGCATGGGAATTTCATATCTTTTGGACCACAGTCCCCAGAGGTCTGCAAGAATTGTTTCTTCAATATATTGAGTAGTTTGACTTTACCTTGAATAATGCACATATTTAGAAGCTGCATAGTGTTTGCTTTTATTGAAAGACTATTGCCTTTTAGGGTAGTCAGGCATTCACATTTGTTAAGCAACTGAAAGACTGTGTTGATGTATAATCATGTTGTGTTACTGAGCAATATCGGCTTACAAACAGAAAGGTCTTCACTTTCCCTTGGAACTCATAAGAGAATCCCTGGAATACTCTACGTCCTCTTGGATTAATGTCTGAAGTTGTTTGTGGCCCCTTTGAGACAACAGGAGAGCTGAAATCACCATGTTATGGAGAGAAAGAAAATGTACCTGTGGAGACAGCTCTAATTAAAATGTGAGGATGTGTCATGTGACTATGAGGTACATTCCCACATCAGCCTTTCACCTCACCATTTCTCTCATTTTTCCCCTCTTTTTCTCTGACAATGTAATCTGTCCGTTTACAACCATAGCTTCTGAAATCAGACAGACCATAGAGAATCTGTTTGCCTTTGCAACAGCAATAAGGCTGTTGTTGAAGAGGAGGGAATGAGTGAATCGAATAAGAAGGGAGGAAGACAGCCTAAAAGCACTGATTCACACGAAACTGTCCCTTCTCTCCCTCAGCTAAGTGCCGTTTCCCCTCAGATGCACACGAAAGCCTGAAAATGTATCTCTCTCCGTCCTATATGCGATGTCCCGTTCTCTGAGGAGATGAGCCAAATATTTCAAGGAAAGAAAAAGGGAAGAATCTCAGTGATCTCCAGAGAGATGCAGCTGTTGTGGGAGGGGGAAAAGGAGAGAAGAGGATGTGGTTTTTCTGCACGACGCCATCCTCTATACCCATGGAAACACTCTGATGTGGAACCCTCAGACTTCATCTCACAGGCGTGTAATGTGATTTGACATGGCTGGAGCAACCTGTTGTGATTTACTGCCAAATGCGAAAACAAATACTTGCTCCAAAGCAAGCCCTAAGGAAAATATGGGTTTTCGCATGTTTCCTCTCATGTCACAAACAATATTTTTAAAATGTAGGAAAAAGAAAGTGGGGGAGGGAAAGGGAGAGGAAATGAAAGCAAGTTTTGGCATTAGGAGAACATTTCTGGAGAAGGATTGAGGGGTAACATTCAATGCCTGGGTTAGATTCTGACTCTTGGATATATTCAAGATTAAATTAGGTGCAGAACAGTTTAGGGAGCATTTCTGGTGACTGCTTCTTTATGCCTTACAAATTACAATATAGATGACTGAGCGGTTACACCCCCAGTGTGCAAGTTGCCTTGAAGAGCAGAACAACGAAGAATAATACCGAAGTATAATACCATGTGGTGTGAAACATGGAGGGGACAACTGAGTCCTTGACTTCCTAAAAAAGTCCTCCGGCAGACAGAGCTAGTTCAATACATTTTTATGCATGACAGGAAGATGGCACTTTCTCTGCATGTTGCGTACAGAAACCAAGAATGTTGGCAAGTCTTTGAGTCTGAGTCTTTGGTTGTTGTTGTTCCGTCGTTAAGTCATGTCTGACTCTTCGTGACCCCATGGACCAGAGCACGCCAGGCCCTCCTATCTTCCACTGCCTCCCGGGGTTGTGTCAAATTCATGTTGGTTGCTTTGCAGACACTGTCCAACCATCTCATCCTCTGTCGTCCCCTTCTCCTCTTGCCCTCACACTTTCCCAACATCAGGGTCTTTTCCAGTGAGTCTTCTCTTCTCATGAGATGGCCAAAGTAGTGGAGCCTCAGCTTCAGGATATGTCCTTCCAGTGAGCACTCTGGATTGGTTTCCTTTAGAATGGATAGGTTTGTTCTCCTTGCAGTCCAGGGGACTCTTAAGAGTCTCTTCCAGCACCACAATTCAAAAGCATCAATTCTTCAGCGATCAGCCTTTTTTATGGTCCAGCCCTCACTTCCATACATCGCTACTGGAAAAACAATAGCTTTGACTATGTAGACCTTTGTCGGCAAGGTTATATCTCTGCTTTTTAAAGATGCTATCGAGGTTTCTCATTGCTTTCCACCCAAGAAGCAGCATCTTTTAATTTCGTGGCTGCTGTCACCATCTGCAGTGGTCATGGAGCCCAAGAAAGTAAAGTCTGCCACTGCCTCCATATTTTCCCCTTCTATTTGCCAGGAGGTGATGGGTCCGGCATAGTGGTAGAATATACCAGATGGGCGGGATATAAATCGAACATGTAAATAAATAAATAAATAAATAAATAAATAAATAAATAAATAAATAAATAAATAAATAAATAAATAAATGTTGTGTTTCAGACCATTTTTGGCACTCTCCTCTTTCACGTTCATTAAAAGGTTCTTTAAGTCCTCCTCACTTTCTGCCATCAGAGTGGCATGATCTGCATATGGGAGGTTGGTGATATTTCTTCCAGCAATCTTAATTCCGGCTTGGGATTCCTCCAGTCCAGCCTTCCGCATGATGTATTCTGCATATAAGTTAAATAAGCAGGGAGACAATATACAGTCTCATCATACTCCGTTCCGAATTTTGAACCAATCAGTTCTTCCATATCCAGTTCTAACTGTTGCTTCCTGTCCCACATATAGATTTCTCAGGAGATAGATAAGGTGGTCAGGCACTCCCATTTCTTTAAGGACTTGCTATAGTTTGCTGTGGTCCACACAGTCAAAGACTTTTGCATAGTCAATGAAGCAGAAGTACAGTGGTGCCTTGCTTAGCGATGTTAATCTGTGCAGAAAAAATCGCTGCTAAGTGATAACAGCGCTAAGCAGAAATAAAAAGCCCATAGAAACGCATTAAAACGCGATTAATGCTTTCCTATGGGCTAAAAACTCACCTTTAAGTGAAGATCCTCCATAGCGCTGCCATTTTCAGTGCCTCTAAAGCGAGGTATTCGTGCCTGAAAACAATGGGTGGCCATTTTGTTTACCCAGTGGCCATTTTGAAACCGCCGATCAGCTGGCCGAAAATGGGGGCTTTGCAATGATCGCTTCCCTGCGATCATCGCAAAGCGGATTTCCCCCATAGGGACCATCGCAAAGCGATCGCTTTTGCGATGGCAAAAAGTCCATCGTAAAGCGATTTCGTCGCTATACAGAGTGATTGCTATGCGAGGCACCATTGTAGATGTTTTTCTGGAACTCTCTGGCTTTCTCCATAATCCAGCACATGTTAGCAATTTGGTCTCTAGTTCCTCTGCCCCTTCGAAATCCAGCTTGTACTTCTGGGAGTTCTCGGTCCGCATATTGCTGAAGCCTGCCTTGTAGGATTTTGAGCATAACCTTGCTAGCGTGTGATTCTCAAGGCTAAACATGTCCAATTATTTCAGTCTTTCCTCGGAGGGCTTGTTCTTCCGTCAGGAATTGCTGTATCATGAACCAAACCCATAATGTATACCATGATGAGAAGTTTAAGAGTACATTCCCTGTTGAGGATGTATGTAAAAACTAAAAGCAGGTGAACGGATGTGGTAGTTCAAAGCTCGGCATCACATTGGCCTAGGATGTGTGGCTGTGTTGGAAGACCGCCAGAGAGTACTGAAAGAAGACCAACTCCTCCCATGTCTCCAAGCTTTGGCCAAACATAAACAGGATGTCTGAAGTTCTTTTGCCTCTGTTGAAAATGTGCTTTCAAACCACAACAAGCAGAGCACCGATAATTACAGAAAATAAACTCCAAATGAAAAAGAGATGACTATAGCTTGAAAACAAAGTTATGTGAACTGCTAGGCTTCTAATGTGAAGAAATTTGAATGATGTCCAGATAGTTATTAACTAAAACTGAACTAAATGTGTACAGGCAAGTTTGCATAAGGTAAACTTAGGTGAATCCAGCTCATCCATCATAAATCCTTTCTGGTTTCGAAATATTGTATTGGGATTTTTAATCACAATACTGTATAATTTTGTATTGCAATGTATTGTCTCTGCACTTTTTAAAGTTGTTGCACTATTTAGGGCTTTGTTTTTCTTATTTTTTTTTCCTTCTTTCTTCTCTGTCTGGCATGGAGTGGGAGGCCTGCTTGCTTACTGAGGGGCCTTTTAACATCCCGGTGATCATGGGTAGAGGGAGATATGGCATTGGCACAGTCCCTACCCGTGCTAGAAGAATGATGAAGAGATGTTTGAAGGCTGTTCGGTGTTCTGAGACCATGACCAACCCTCAGTATTGAGGTAGCCAGCCCATCCAACCCTCCACTCTAACTCTGGTGCTTTTGAACGCCAGGTCTGTATCCAACAAAACCCAGGTGATTCGTGACCTTATCCTGGAGGAGGAGGCACACCTGGCATGCATAACCGAGACATGGATTGGCAGAGAGGGGGGTCCTCCCCTTGCTCTTGTCTGTCCGCCCGGTTATGATGTCCAGCACCAGGGTAGACTGGAGGGGTGTGGGGGGGAGTAGCCATTGTTCATAAATCCAGCTTGGAGGTTACTAGGCGCTCCTTGGTGGCAAAGCCAGGTTTAGAGGCACTCCATGTGTCGATTGAGGTCAGGGATTGTATTGTGATTTTGCTGGGCGACCGTGCTCCCCGCAACCCAGCCACCTCCCTTCCAGAGCTGGCCGACTTTGTCTCCACGGCACTGTTGGGATCCCCGAGGCTTCTTATCTTGGGTGATTTCAACGTGCATGTGGGGGCAGAGGCTTCTGGGCCAGCTCTTGAGTTCCTGGAAACCATGGCTTCCTTGAACATGTCCCAACATGTCAACGGCCCCACCCACATGGGTGGTCACATGTTAGACCTGGTCTTTTCCTCCAGTTGGAGCGAGTATGATCTGATGGTGACGGACCTTGTGTCAGTCCCCTTGTCATGGTCAGATCACCACCTAATAAAATGTACCCTCACAGTGGCTCTCCCCCCTCGCAGGGAGCAGGGACCTATTTCTATGGTCCGCCCTCGAAGACTACTGGAACCGGTCGGATTCCAGGATGCCATGAGAGGGGTTACGGCTGACCTGGCTGGCACTCCTGTTGACGCTCTGGTTGACAGGTGGTCTACCGCTGCCACCAAGGCCATAGACACGATTGTGCCCAAATGCCTTCTCTGCCGTAGAGCTCGGCCAGCGGCCTGGTTTAACCAGGACCGCTGAGCACTGAAGCGTATGAAGAGAAGGCTAGAGTGTAGATGGAGGAAGAATCTGACAGATCACAATTGGATAGCTGTTTGGATAGCTGTTAAGGTCGCAACTAATGCTTACTTACAACAGTTTGGGACCTCGATACCTGGCGGAACGCCTGCTCCCACCAAGATCTACCCGGATCACCTGCACGAGCCAGGAGGTGAGGCTGAGGAGCCTGATGCTGAGGGAGGCCCGGAGGGAAAAGACACGAAACCGGGCCTTCTCGGAGGTGGCTCCTCTCCTTTGGAATAATCTCCCTCCTGAGAGTCGCACGGCCCCTACGCTGGGCACATTTAAAATCCAACTAAAAACATGGCTGTACACCCAGGCCTTCCCTCCTGTCAGCACTTAACTTCCTTTCTTTTTGCTGTCTATCATTTATTATATTTTTGCACTGTTCTTGTTATTGATTATGCCAGTGGATTTGTGTTATTTTAATGTATATATGTTTGCTGGTAGCCGCCCCTCAGAGTGGTAGAATATATCAGATGGGTGGGATATAAATAAATAAATAAATAAATAAATAAATAAATAAATAAATAAATAAATAAATAAATAAATAAATAAATAAATGAATGAATGAATGAATGAATGAATGAATGAATGAATGAATGAATGAATGAATAAATAAATAAATAAATAAATAAATAAATAAATATTTTGATGCTCCCAGCCTAAAACAGAAGCCACAATAAAATGGAATTAACAAAAGATGAAGATAAAAATAACTAACAAAGAGGTTCTTAATACTTAACTAGGGAAGGGGAAGCCAAGATTGCTCCCTTCTGATTTTGTGGCATTTTCCCCATCCTGCATACAAATAATTTATTCTCAATGGTTTGCAAAACATTGGCTGAAATCCTGTTGCTTAGAGCAAGTTGCATTAGAATAGGCCCATTCAATGAGTGGGGATTTCGTGAGTCAACTCCTCTGTAGTGTCTACTAATTCAATATGCAAATCTGTGAACCACAATCTTGTGAAGGTTGTTCTTTTTTCCCTTGCTAAACTCATGGGATGAAAAGAACACTTGCTAAATTCCTTGTTCTTGTGGATTCTGGCTGTCTCAACACTATGAAGCATGCCAATGAAGAATTTTAAATCCTTGAAAGCTTCTTTGGCACCAGCTGAGAAAGATACAAAGAGCTTTTCTCTCCTCTTTTAAGAACTCTCTAATTTGCACAAAATGTCTTTCAGGTCCTCTCCCTTTGAGAAGCAAAAAGCACACCCCTGTGCACAATAAATGAGCTGATTGTTTAGAAAGATGAAACCAAACCATCCACTGCTTCAGGTTCTTAACCAAAGAAGCAGTCACCCTAGTTTCAGGCAATGCTGAAATTTGCACAAAAAGTGGGCATTTTTGTGCAAAAACCATAGTTATTGCTACTGCTTTAATGACAGCACAGAAATTCGTCATCATTTTTGGCCTTGAGGAAACAAAAGTTGCTGCTCTTGTATGCAGGGATGAGAAAAGTAAGGATTTACATCCCTGCCAATGTAATTCCAAGTCAGGAAGAGGTGTTAGCTTTATTTGATATTTACTTAGCTGGTATAGATCAGAGGGCTAGAGCACCTGACTGAGGAACTAGAGGTGCCTGCTCCATCTACAGGTAGAGTAGACAGGTAAGACAATGAAGCATGTATGGTTGATGAGATGACACGTGCTGCTACTTTTATGTCCTTGGGATGCTGCATGGTTCCAAAGCACCATGTGAATGAAGTGAGTACTTTATGTCTAGAAAATCCCTGTGAGGGTTGCCATAAGTCAGACTTGACAGTGTATAATTATAATTAATTAATTTCCAAAAACATTGCTCTAGTGACTAATGAATAGGAGTAATCATCTCTTATGAGAATGGTTATATAATCAAAAGAGAATGAGAGAGAAGGGAGAGGGGAAAACCTTTCTGATTAATTATACTTGGGAATCCATATAGTATGGTGCAGGAGGAAAGATGCTTAAAACATATTACTGAAGCTCCTATAGCTAGATTATACATTTGCATCTCTAACCCAAATAGTGCAGCAGAAGGAACAAGGAAATGAGCTTTTCCATAGAGAGAGAAAAAAAGATAGGATTTAAGGAGGACCAAAGAGAGAAGGGAAAACATACTTGACTATCTATCACATGGAAGGCGCCCTGAAAAGAAACAGTGTTATGCTTACAAGGGGACTTGTAAGCCAACAATGGATCCCCAAACTGGCTTGGAAATCAGCATGTGTCTGATGATGCTAGGCCTAGTATTAGTCCTGTCCTTAGATCCACACTTCCAACAGCTGCATCATCTCCTTCTGCTTTCCTTCTTTTTTCATGGAATGTTTTAAAGCATCTTTTGTAGCAAAGAACAGACCATTCCCCTGCATCCTCATGGTGATGTGTATTATGGAATCTGACACCCTACAAAGGAGCCTCCCACCGTAGGAATGGATGTGGGGTGGTAGCTCTGTCACCCAATATTGTCTCTTTACCCTTGAAACTGAACTTCAAAGGCCTCCTGCTGTGATGTAAGAGAATATATAGTAAAGAGAGGCCAGTGCTTTTCAGAAAATCTCCACTAAGTGGCCTTTAAAACGTAGAAATATTCAGCATGTTTTCTTGAATTAGACAACAAGAGTGAGAAAGAAGAGGGAGACACAGATTATACCAAATCTAACTATATTCTCATTCAAGGGAAAGCTTCTATTGCCCCCTTTCCCCGAAATAATGACGCAAGGCAAGTATTATGGGATAAACATGGGCCACACTTTATTAAATAATCATCCTTGCCCTCTGTAAAAGGGGGGTCCTGCCGTAGTGAGGAATTCAGTTTTAAGCACAGAGGTCTCAATGGACCCCTTACAAAACAAATGGGCAAGTCCCTAGCCCCACGTTCTCGTGGTCATGAAGACAGCGAGAACCTGGCCAGCCCCAATTTGACCACCCCAGACCTCTAGCCACCTTCTGCTTGTTGACTGTTGGTCCAGGTGTGGCCCCAGCACATTCCCCCCCCCCCAAGCACTGTAATCGCATGATCTGCAGCACTGGGAGGTCAGATGAGCTATACGTTACCTGTGGCTGTGATGGGACTCACCGAAACCTGTTCTATCCGCACTACCTGCCTGTGTGACCAAATATTTCCACCTCTCAAAATGCCATTGCACCTGCTCCAGTGTGGGATAGGTGAAAAATTCCTGCATCCAAAAGCCAATTAGGATACAGGTTAAAAAAATTCCTATCCAGTCCCTGAAGGCAACCAGGTAAACTCACACTAGAAAATAGGGTGGGTGGGTGGCTTGCCAGCAAGGAAGTGGACGGAGTAAGGGAGGTACACTAATTAAGTAACTCACTTGTGTCACCCCCCCCCCCCGGAGGCTCTTGCGAGATTCCGAGTGTCTCTCACTATTCTGGGAAGGAGGCAAAGGGAACCCACAATGCTGAAGGTAAGCTCAACAGCAGATCCAACATTACAGTGGTGCCCCGCATAGCGACGATAATCCGTTCCGGAAAAATCGTCGCTATATGGATTCGTCGCTATGCAGAACAAAAAAGCCCATAGGAATGCATTAAAACACGTTTAATGCATTCCTATAGGCAAAAAACTCACCGTTCTGCGAAAATCCTCAATACAGCCGCCATTTTCGCTGCCCGGTAAGTGAGGAATGGGTGCGCAAACACTGCGGGCGGCCATTTTTTTTAACCCGGTGGCCATTATGGAACCGCCGATCAGCTGTTAGGAAAACAGCTTACCGATCATCGCAAAGCGATGTTTTACTATTTAAAACATCGCAATGCGATCGCAAAAACGATCGCAAAAAACATTGTTATGCGGATTCGTCGTTAAACGGGGCACCCGTTATACGGGGCACCACTGTATTTTTGTATGTGTGTGGGGGAAACATAGCTTTGAAGAGAGGGCACCTATCTCCCCCTTTTCTCATCTGACTGGCTCCTTGTGAAAGTGGAAAAAGTAATGAAGTTACTCTGTCGGTGCAACATCAGCACATCAAGAAGCCAAGGCTGAGCGTGGGATATTTTGCTGAGCTTGAGCTGCACGGTGACATCTTTGAAATTCACTTAACAGTGAACAAGAGAAGCCGTTTTGCTCTCCTTTTGTTCAACATCCCACAAAAAAATTGTCTGCAAATCTCAGTATTCTGAAAGAAGGCCACAGTATAAAATAAAGCACTAGAAAGACAGGCTAAATCTAACATTATGGAAGCAGGTTTCTACCCACATATGGAAACTGGAGAAAACTATGGGTCCCATGGGGGAAGACTGCATACACCAGCAGGGTCCATTCCATATTTTCCTGATCAAGCTGTGCAGAAGTCTTCCAATTCCAGCACAGATGGCATAGGTTCCAGTACTCACCAGGAAAGAGCAAAACCAAAATCAAACATACACCAAACACCTGACTGTACTGGAGTGTTAGAATTCCTGCACAAGATGGCGTCTTTCCTGAGCACGATTCACTGGAAAAGTCACCAAGCTGCATAAATGTGGGCAGTTTTCTACCCAGAGGAACAAGTTAAAAAAATGGGAGAGGAAGGGAAATGGAGTGCAGGAAGCTAAGAAATCATGCTGGTCCAGGGGAAATTCTCAGCGGGCAGTCACAGCATCACAAGACTCATAAAATCATCAAGAACGAGAAATTCTATGAGTATTCATCACATCCCTACAACTGAGCAACTGAGCAGGGTATTTTCCCTGCTACATCATCTCCCACTGGGTGACAGAAATTGGAAGTACTTACGATGATTGTGATTAATTTCATTAGTGCTCAATTCTCGTTAATACTTCTCTCTCTTCTCCTCCCCTCCTCCATCTTGGAGGGCAGATAATTTTTCCTCAGCAAGTAAATCCAGGGTGACAGTTTAATAGGTTCAGACATGCTTAGATCTAAAATGAGACTGTAATATTAATATACTATTGACCAGTTATGGATTAAGCAAACTGAGGGCACAGTAAAGCAAATGACTTCAGTGGGAAGAGTTAATGTGCTAAGTGGTTCCCATGCAATGATTAAAAATGTTCTTCATTTACTTGGAAATTAATAGGTTCTTCAAATGAATCTAATAAAAAGCCCAGCTTATGGTATGCTAGGCTGGGCCTCCCATTTGATGGGAAAGTGCTGGCCTGTCCTAATTTGGACGCTCTTGTACTGAGTGTTGCAATCAATAAAAATAATAACTTCGGGTGGAAGGAGTTATTATGGGCGATACGGAGCAGCTGCCGAACTTACGGCTCAAGGTTCAGTCTCTCGCTCTCCCCCAAACAACCAGTTATGTACTTTGCTCATCTGTATTAATCTATTGTACATGATCATGTCATTGATTGGGAAGGGCAAGGAAGAAAGCAACACGTATTCCTAGTCTTTGGTCTTTGGCAAAACATTAATTAACAAAAATTGGCATAACTGGGGAAAATTAATGGGGCAATTGAGAATGGGAGGTGGTTGTCTAGTGAATCTAACCAGTTTTATGCCAGATAACCTTCATAATTGCTTTTCAGAATGTCCTTCAATTTATTGTATTGTAAAATAGGAGATTACTGCTGAATAGCTCAGTGGTTTAAGTATTTGGCTGCAGAGCCAGAGGTTGGGAGTTTGATTCCCCACTGTGCCTCCTTGATATGAGCTGGATTCAATGATCCATCCTTAAAATGCTTAGTGAAACAGCAAAACATCGTCACAACAAATCCTCATCAACAACATTTTGGTGTAGTGTTGTTATGAGGAGGAAATTTAAATGGTGGTCCCCTGATTGACCTACTTAAATGATCCTAAATGAACTGAAGCATAGCTATGTCAGCCAACAGGATTGTTGTGTGGAGTTTAAAAGGGCATTTCGCAGAACCCAGCCTAAGAGGCCCAAGGCGAGCATCGTGGTAGGACTTGCTGATGACATCCTTCCGATAACCCTCCAATCTTCCCTAATGACCTTGCCTCTTCTGCCGGGTGCCATGGTGGTTACAACCCCATCACCTAATCAGATGCATCATCTGGAGCTTTTGTACCTGCCAACCAGAGAGAGCTATGAAGCGGACAAAGAAAAAGAGCTTTCAGCCATTTCTGAACCACTGCATCTCATCTTTTCCTGCCATGATCTTCTATGTAATCAGCGGACGAATGGAAATAAGTGCCTGCAACATGGGAAGAGAGTCTGAAGTGTGTATTATGTGGGGATGTTCAGGAGGGTTAAAAAAGGATTGGCTCAGAGCTGTGTGTTAAAAGCTTTACACAAGACAAAGATGGAGCGATCGTTTATATGCAACCCTGTCTCTTTTCCGTCCCACGTGCTGGGCTCACTGGGGCAATTGTAATGGAAAGTTTTCAAGGGCTTCTTTCCCATGTAGATAAAGACATGGCTAGTGATTGCGAAAGTCTAAGCTTGAGTTTTCCTTAAGAACGATATCGGCCCAAAATCCTGTTGTTTGCTGTAGTAAGCTGCAATTGGAGTAGGCCCGTTTGAATCAATTGAATTTACAGAAAAGTTGACTCACTAAATACCAGTGGGCTTGCTCTAGTGTGACTTACTCTGTTAAACAGCAGGATTTGGGCCATTAAGCTATAATAACTAAACGTGATTGAAAATCGCTATTTTAGATAAGTAGCTTGATTTCTCCATTTGCAACTAAGAAGACAAATGGAATGGCACCTTATAGGTTCACAAAGAAAACCTTGTAGCCGTTAAAATTTTCTGAGAGTTTCCACATACAGAGGATCAAGCATGAGTATAAAGTGTCACAAATATCATAAATAGATTCTCCTTTGCATACATATAGGAACATATATTCATTTAGGCCTGAAAAAAATTATTTATTTCATATCTATCAATTTAAAATATTTCTATGCCACCTTTCTCCCCAAAAGGATCTAAGGCGTCTTACATCACTTTATGAATGTTTACTGTATGACATGATTTAAAAAATAAACTAACAGTACTTGTAGATTTTACTTGGTATAGATTTGCGCTTTACAGACTTGTTACAGTTTCATAATACGTAGCTTCCATAATAGCATACTCATAGCAGACAGAATAACTGAAAAACACTACTTCTTATGCTCACAGACCAACAGAACAAGCAGAATAAGCCTCAGCCTAACTGTTACTTCTTCTGTCTGCAGTTAACCCTTTCAAACACCTATTGGCTAACACCTGACAGAATCTGATTGGTTTGTTGTTGTTGTTTAGACGTTAAGTCGAGTCCGACTCTTCGTGACCCCATGGACCACAGCACGACAGGCCCTCCTGTCTTCCACTGCCTCCCGGAGTTGGGTCAAATTCATGTTGGTAGCTTCGATGACACTGTCCAACCGTCTCATCCTCTGTCGTCCCTTCTCCTCTTGCCCTCACACTTTCCCAACATCAGGGTCTTTTCCAGGGAGTCTTCTCTTCTAATGAGATGGCCAAAGTATTAGAGACTCAGCTTCAGGATATGTCCTTCCAGTGAGCACTCAGGATTGATTTCCTTTAGAATGGGTAGGTTTGTTCTCCTTGCAGTCCAGGGGACTCTCAAGGGCGATTGGTTACTATGCTCTATTATGTAATTTAATCATTTCCATATAGCTATATTCACCTTTATACATACTGGGTTGCACTAGTGAATTTAAAAATGTGGGGTTTTTTTAACACGCCACAATGTCTGTCGTGTGGGTGTAATTTGTGCCGTTCTTGATTAATGTAATGGTATTCATTTAAGGTTTTGTCTCCTTCTGCCCTGAAAGGTAGTGCTTCTCACCTGCAAAATTACCAATACAGAGAGGGTTTTCTGAAGTCATTTAATGTAATTGGTTGAGGGGTCCTGATGTCACGGAAAGGCTGGGTGGAAGAAACTTCCTGGCCTAATTGCCCTATAAATGGGATAAACTGGGTTTAAGAGAGAAAGAAAAGGTGACCTAGAAAACGCCTCAGGAGCTAGGGTCTGGGTTATCACATGATACGCTTGAGCAGCTTTCACTTAAAAAAATGTGGCTAGCTAAAGAAAATATGCATTTTAGACAATGGGGGGAAAATGTGTACATTGGGCAAAATGTGTACACAAGTGATTTAGGTCCGATTGCGAAGCTGGATATTGGGAGTTCAATTCCCCACTGGACCTCCTTGACAGGGGCTGGACTGAATGATCCATAGGGTCCCTTCCAGCTCTGCAGTTCAAAGGTTATTATTAACTATGGATTTAAAAATACTATAAATTTTAGCACAGGGGTGCTAACCCAAGTTATACAACCTCGTATGAAAAAAGGAAGAAAATACAGACAGGAATGGGAGAAATGCAACAAAAGCGAGACTCCGCCTACTGTTATCATGTGACCTAGCAGGAACGCAACTACCTCTTTAGAACAACAGGGAAAGGTTTATTATGTGACCAAAGAGACTCCATGCTTAAGTGGTAGGATGCATTTGCCTTGGTGATACACAAATTGTGTGGGTTTATAATGATGTCACATCAGCATCGTGGAAACAGGTCTTGTATTCATCATCACTTAATCATGTCTGCTGATTCCAGTTTCTGAAGGTCAGGCTATTAATCCACTCCAGGTTTCAGTGTACCATAGGAACTGTCCAAGGTTCTGAATCCTGTTCACAAAACAGGCTCAGAAACTTGGATAACTGTTAGAAAGTGCAGACTAAAACCAGGATTGGATTCATGTCCCTCCAAGTTTGGAGCAATTAGTTGTCACTTCCAGAATCATTGTCCATTTCCTCCCCACTGGGGTTGAAGAAGTATTCTGTATAGAAAAGACACTTGGAAAAATTAGTATTGGAAAGACTTCTGGACAATGAAAATGATACTTCTGGACAGCAAGATCACAGATCAGGAACAGCTGCACATTCCTCAGGTCTCGTCTGCGGCCCTCATTATCGTCGACTCTTAAAAAGCTTTTTAAAAATAAAAATATCTGTCCTGCTTATGAGATGTGGGAATCAATTATGATTCATCCCCTCAGTCGTAGTGGGCCTTTGCAAAAAAATGGGAGTGCCTTCTGGTTGCATCTGTTCTCTTTGTTTTTTGGGGTGGGTGGGAAAAGAGACACTCTTCCTAATCTAAAACAGGCTACTAGAGAAAAAAGTGAAAAAAGTCGTGCCATGACCACGTGACGGAGTGAGCGCCCGTTGCTTGTCCCAGCTCCCGCCAACCTAGCGGTTCGAAAGCATGCAAATGCAAGTAGATAAATAGGTACCATCTCGGTGGGAAGGTAAACAGCGTTCCGTGTCTAAATCACACTGGCCATGTGACCACGGAAGATTGTCTTCGGACAAAATGCTGGCTCTGTGGCTTGGAAATGGGGATGAGCACCGCCCCCTAGAGTTGGACACGACTGGACAAAAATTGTCAAGGGGAACCTTTACCTTTTACCTATGCCCATTAAAGTCTGAAAGGGCGTTTTTTTGTAAATGGGAAAAATTTAGGAAGGGGTCACAGAGATGGAGCCCTACAGAGCCCAGAGGGGGTCTTGTCAGATCCCCATAATGTTGCCCACGTCTGCTGGAGACAAAGTAGGAAATTTTATTGAGCCGCCCCCCCAAAAAAATGACTCCCAGAAATCTGAACAGCTACAGTGCAATCTTAACTCAAAGACATGTCTGCTGCTGAGAATCTGGAATAAGCAGAAGACTTCTCTCTTAGAAGAAGACCTTAAACCTGCAGAAATACTTTTGTGCCAGCAGAACCTTATTCTCTTTCCTGATCACAGAGATCTGCCAGCAGAACCGCTCTGTCAACTGAGATCTTGTTTCTTTGTTCATCTGGAAAGGATGGTTTAAGTTTTTCCGAACAATTTGTTGTCAGTTTTATCCACTTTCTGCCTAGTGTGATTACCTGATTTGATGTGAACGGTTGCTAAGGTGGGTGTGTCAGTTTCAAGTGTCTCTTATCTCCAGACTGGTTCTTTAAAACCGCTAATTTTTCAACTCATGCTGGAACAGAGTTTCCCCAGGGCACTTAGGAGAACTCAATGAACAAAAAGAGAGAGGCGGAGACTGCCTCAGTGCAAACTGAACTCTCTGCCTCTGCTGACTCCTTCAAATCATCATCTGAGCAGCTACAGCGATTCACTCCAGCAAACCTGATTTCAATGTATTCGCGAAGGCTTTCACGGCTGGGATCTAATGGTTGTTGCCATAAATACTCCACCCACTCTCAAGCCTACCCAGAGCACAGTTTGCTGTCCTCTGAAGATGCCGGCCACAGAGACCTGGCGAAACTTTAGGAAGAACCACTTTCAGAACATGGCCAAGAAGCCGGAAAAACCCACAACAACCAAACCTGATTTCATTTATCGAAAATACATAACAGATCAGACCCTATTTGTCTTGCTGTGTAGTTGCATCCAAAGAGGCCAAAGGTGTGTGCAGTTTTCACTAACATCCAGCATCCCTAAGCTCAGAGAAGATTTGGTTGCAGCACATCTTCAGCTGGCATAGCATCACTGGACCCTCAGCCATTTTGTCTAGTTAGGATCGTGTTCCTACACAGATGTGCTTCTGAACAAGCTGCTACCCTGAATCATCCTGGGGGCAGACTTGAAGACGTCTGTGTAGTTAAAAGGGAGTGTGTTTTTTGGGCCGACGCATTCTCTTTCATGTGTGGCTGGCAGCTGAGAAGCCAGGAGGCAGTGATGCCCACAAACCTTCCTGGAATGCTTGTTTCCATTTCATTGAAGAGCACAATGGTCGGATTGCACCAATTAACAACCCCCACAAACCCAATGCTTGTGGCCAGTTGGAAGAGCTAAGGAGGCCTTCTGTGTGCGTGTGTGTTTTAAGGCCTGAAGCCAAGGCTGGCAACTCATAAAAAAAAAGTTTAAGTGTCCCCTCAGGCAGTTTTGTAACCCAATCTGGAAAAGAACTGCCCACCCAGAGACATGAAAGGACATTCAATCAAACAGGAGCCTCGGAAGAACAGGAGTTGCTGCAGGCAAAAAATAAAAAATAAAAAAAAATTACTGTGACTACTTTTTAGGAGACACGAAGGAAGGGAAGGAGAAAAAAAAACAGATTTGGGTTCCTTAGAATTTCATTGGGATGAACGAAATGAACTGAAAAATCTGGGTGGCTTCCTGCCAATAAGCAGGTATGCAGACAGAAGGAGTTTTCCCACTTATATTGGATTTTAAAAAAAGAAGCTGTCACAAACAGCAACAGGTTCAATCATCAATACAAAGCCGCTTCTGTCTAATGCACTGGTTCTTAACCTTGGGTTGCTCAGGAGTTTTGGACTGCAACTCCCAGAAGCCTTCACCACCAGCTGTCCTGACTGGGGTTTCTGGGAGTTGCAGTTCAAAAGCATCCGAGTAACAAAGGTTAAGAACCACTGGTCTAATGCATGAGCTTTGAAATGCCAGTTACAAAATGGAGGGAAGATTTATACTCAACCGTGCAAGCCGCCTCGTAGGTTTCACAATACTTCGTAATTGAGGGTGAATTTAAAGGGACTGCTGATGGCTCACGTGGCTTTATTTGGAAATTCAGACAAAGTGTGCAGGAAGAGATCAAATCACTTACTGACCACCATAGCTAAGCAGAGCCTCTGTGTTCAAGGCAGAGCTTGGAGCAATTAAGTTTTGGGGCTACAGTTCCCAGAATCTTTTGAGGAAACTGAATTCCCCAAAAGTAACCTTTTCAGGCTCTTCGTGATGAAATTATAACACCGGCCAACTGTTGCTAGGAATGCAACAGAAAAGAGAGCTGTTTATTGGTGTCTTCTTGTGGAGTCAGCTGGACGTGTATTATGGAGTCTTGATCTAGGCCTGATCTAGTCCTCCATCCCACCCCAAGCAGTCTGGAGGTCTGGGAAATCCACCCAGACAAGGATCTGGCACCACAAAGAACTGTATGGGGTGACTAGAAGGGGAACTAAGCGGAGATTCTCTTGAGGTTGGGAGCATACCATTGCAACTTGGCTTTAATGTGACCCAGAGAGGTTCTTTTTATCTTCTCATTTCATTTCCTATAAGGAACGTATATAACTCAAAGGGCCTGAGGAGCCTAGATGCAGAGCTGGGCACCAGGAGTTTGAATCTTCACTGTGCCTTTAGTGATCACTCTGAGCAAATATGGCTAATGAGGATATGCACCTTGTCATCTGAATGGTCTTCTGCAAGAAGCACAGTTCCAGCGCACCACAAGAAGTGACTGGTAAACCATTTCCGAGTACTTTATACCTAGAAAACCCTTGGAAAGGCACCCAAAATCAGTAATGACTTGATGGCACATTATTATTATTAATTCCCTGTATACTGCACGGATTCAGCCACTTTTTCTTCTTCTTTTCTTTTATTGGACTTTTACCCCAACCCCCTAGAAAAAGTCTACTTGGGGTGGCTTACATGAGTGATAAACTTTGGAAATCTTTATATCCATTCAATCACTATGGTTTCCACTATACCGTTCTTCATGCCTGGGAATGGGAAGCCTATAGAACCATCCAAACACCTCCTTTTTCTTCTTATATTTATTCTTCCAACAGCTCTCTTCAGAAGAAGAGACTTCCTTAGTCATTGCTTAACTCTCTTACCTGGATCCCCCATTGCTACCTGTGGCTCCTGTACATCATTCTGTAGTTGTTATATCTATTGATGTCTTCTCCTTCCATGTTCCCTTGTCCATCAAATCTATCTTCAAGCTTAATGGATGGATGGTGAGTTTAAGCAATGTCGTTCCACATTGCCCCATACACCATTCCACATTGCCCCATACCAGCTCATATACCTTGGGACTTGGGGTAAGCCATTTAGTACTTGCCCTTTTTTTTTTTTTTTTTTTTTTTTTTGCACTTAAACCTCCACCAGCCTCAGCCTTCCTGGCCAGTTGACAGGGAACATGGGAACTCTAGTCTGAAGCCTTTGAAGAACATTAGATTATGGTCTAAAACATCTGGAGGACATCTTCCCGATCCTTCCCTGGAGAAAACAGCCATCAGAGTTTGTTCTTTTATGTGCACTGTCCTTTTGTCTTTTCACGACAGCACCTTTCTTTCCAACAGAAATAAAACCAAAACATTACTTTGATGAGACCTTTTGGAGAGGAATGGGGCTTGATCTCCCTCATAAGCTTAGGAACTGAGCCTTTACTAATGTCTAGAAATTGAATAAGCATGCGTGGCTGATTTCTAAGGGGAGCTGGCAAACTTTCCTTTGCTTCACTTGTTAGTTTTTAAGCCAATGGAAGGTCAATTAAAACCATCTATACAGGTTATTGTGTGGAACGGAATTGCTCATCTTTTGTTGGATAAGAAAAAGGTTACGGACTTGAAGACTTTGTTACATTTAAAGGGCTATGCAGTCACTCTCAAATTCATCAGGAGTTCCCCTCATATAATATTGTGGACAACTTGCTAGGGCACATATTTTCATGCTCTACTGTTTTGGTTTCAAACTCAGATGAGTATAGACCATTGTGTACAAATTTCCATTATATTAAGGAAGAGCTGTCCTGGATCGTACCAGCTCTTGTTAAGGATCCCATTTCTCACAATGGTCAGTCAACCGCCTCTAGAAAGCCTGCAAGTAGGATCTGGTGACGCTCAGTCAAAAATAGGGCTGCAAAATGATTTCACTGGATTCGGCGATCACTCTGTCCACCAAATCTAGTACTTTAAACCTGTTCTTCACTTCCACTTCGTATTCATGAGGGATTTGGTTTAGATTATACCTCACTAGCCCAGTGGATTCATATTTTTTGAACCAATTTTGACATAGATCTAGTCTCTAATTGTTCTTTGGATATGAATGCAAAATTTAAACTATAGAATTGCTTTGACCCCACTTTTTTTAGCACCCCCAGGAATACCATACTGAAAAGTCTGATATAACAGTTAAACACATTTCTTTAGGAGGATGTTATAGAAGCTTGCTCCTGAAAGTACATCTTAAGGGAAAGTGCCTTAGCTCCCACTATTACACCATTGTTACACCAAAAAGGAGCTAGTTATAAGTAACTAGTTCCTTTGAAACTCTGGGCTCCACCTACTTGGCTTTAATAATATCATGTGCTCTTAGTCTTTTTCATGACTTGTAATAGAGCTTCTGACTCCCTCCCTTAACTGGAATTTATCTCTCCTCCCCTTACTTCATAGGCAATAATTGCAGAACCAATTGAGTGAGTTGAGGAGAAGAGGAGAACCTCCTCTGATGGGGATGAAACAGGAGGAAGGCAGCAAATGGGAACAGAAGAAAAAGAAAAACCTGGCCAGGGGTGAAAGTGACTTGGAAGGAGAGAACAGAGGATTTAATTAGAGCTAGAGAGAGTCGGAGGCTGAGATAGCACAGCAGACACCGCAGGAGCCAGGAAATTGGTTCAGTAGAAGAATGAAGAGAGAGAAAACCTGCAAATTACCCGGGAAGGGTCCTGGCACATTGGATCAATGGCAACTGCAGGATTAAACTCCAGCTATCATAAAGCTAGTGTGGAAAACAGATGACACAAAACTGCCGTGTTGACAGTGTCCGATTTGTTCGGAAGAAACAAACGTTACTGGTCTGTTTGCTTTTGTCTGCTTCTCTCTTTAATAGATGGAATTAGATTTGCGGTTTAATGCGCTTTGCACTTTTTCAGGACTAGGCTATATGGGGCTTTCTATATGATTGAATTTGATGACCAACGTGGTATTTTTCTGAACCTAGAGGTGGCTATGGAAACAAGGAAAGGAAAATCATGCTTCTCTCTCTCTCTCTCTCTCTCTCTCTCTCTCTCTCTCTCTCTCTCTCTCTCACACACACACACACACACACACACACACACACACACACACACACACACACACACACACACACATTGTATTTCTCCAGGGCTCTTTGGGTTTCCCAAGCCGTTTGAGCCCATTTTAATGTTGAGATTTCAAAGGTCCAGAGTGGAATGAAAAGACATCCCCTTCCATTCATTTTGCGAAGCTAGAGGAAGATTGCCAACTTTTTCCCATAGAAAGAGGCCAACGGTTACCCCCATTTTTTTTAAAATCACCAAAAAGCATCCCATTGCTTCATATGGCACCGGAGTTCCTTGATTCATATTCCTCTGGCAGAGTACCATTTATACGTCGATGGAGATTTAGATGACAATTTAATGTGAAGTGACCAGATTTTGCATTTTTAAATTAGTGTGTAACTTTAATTACACATTAGGGGGGGGGTTAGAGTGATTAGAACCCTGGATGAGAATGTCAAAGATCTGGGCTCAAATCCTCAGCCAATTGTGAAATTCATAGATAACCTTCCAGCTTAAGTAGAGTCCTGTCCAGGAGTTCACAGCCTGTAGGATGTAGGGATGCAAACCTTAGCACATTTCATTCTACCAGGCAAGAATAAAAAATTTCTAAAGTTTTCTTCTCCCAGATCAATATTTTTGTATATTTTTGTGTATTTTTCATATTTGGGCATTTACCTGGGGGGGACGTGGTGGCGCTGTGGGCTAAACCGCAGAAGCCTGTGCTGCAGGGTCAGAAGACCAAGCAGTCGTAAGATCGAATCCACGTGACGGAGTGAGCGCCCGTCGCTTGTCCCAGCTCCCGCCAACCTAGCGGTTCGAAAGCATGCAAATGCGAGTAGATAAATAGGGACCACCTCGGTGGGAAGGTAAACAGCGTTCCGTGTCTAAATCACACTGGCCATGTGACCACGGAAAGATTGTCTTCGGACAAACGCTGGCTCTATGGCTTGAAGAGCGGGATGAGCGCCGCCCCCTAGAGTCGGACACGACTGGACAAAAATTGTCAAGGGGAACCTTTACCTTTACCTTACCTATAATTTTTTTTTAAAAAAACAACTTGCATTTAATGCACCATTCTCTTCTTTTACACAAAATGCTTTTTAAAAATGTATGCATTTATTGCACAACCACAGGGGTTCTTTTGGTAATATTGCTGCTGATGAAAACAATTGCTGACCTTTTTTGTAATAATGGGGGACTGAAAATATATTGGGACCGCAAAATGCAGCATCCACACTAGAATCAAAGAACGTGAAAGACACTGCAGAGTAAAACACCCGGAAAAATCAGCAGTAGCTGAACATGCCCTGAAACAAGCTGGACATGAAATCCTGTTTCTAAACACAGAAGTACTGGACAATACCAGCAATCATTCTGTTAGACTACACAGGGAAGCCATTGAAATCCACAAACATCAGCAAAGCTTCAACAAAAAAGAAGGAAATCTAAAACTCAACAAAACCTGGCTCCCAGCACTGAAAAATATAGCCTGTGAAAACGTTAATGAACTCTACCCAGCGGCAGGGACCAGAGATCACTGCACACAAAAGACTAGCTAATGATACCCATCAATCATAGTGACAGTTGATCTCCCCCCTTATCACAACAAAACACCCATAACAAAAAACACCCTGATCACAAGAATCACACAGTCTCCTGAAAAGAGCAAGAACCTGATCCCGCAGCTCCAAATACTCAAAAATCCCACACACTACATCAGAACACAGACAGAGTTCTAGTTGCTGTCCTCTGAAGATGCCGGCCACAGAGACTGGCAAAACATTAGGAAGAAAAGAATCCAGAACATGGCCAAACAGCCCGAAAAACCTACAACAACCATCGGATCCCGGCCGTGAAAGCCTTCGAGAAAACAAACTAACTTGACCTCATTTTTTGATCAGGTAACCTCCCTGATAGACAGAGGGAATGCTGTAGACATAGTATATCTTGACTTCAGCAAAGCTTTTGAGAAAGTGCCCCATGATATCCTGATTAGCAAGCTAACTAGGTGTGAGCTTGATAGATCAAGTGTCAGGTGGATACACAATTAGCTAGAAAATCATACTCAGAGGGTGATGATTAATGGGTCCTTCTCTAACTGGTAGGAGGTCACAAGTGGGGTACCCCAAGGCTCAGTCCTGGGCCTGGTGCTTTTCAATATTTTTATTAATGACTTGGATGAGGGAGTGCAAGGAATGCTTGTCAAATTTGCAAATGATACAAAATTGGGCAGAATAGCTAATACCCTAGAAGACAGAAACAAAATTCAAAATGATCTTGATAGAATGGAGCACTGGGCTGAAAGAAACAGAATGATATTCAACAGGGATAAGTGCAAGGTACTGCACCTCGGAAAAAGAAACCAATTGCACACTTACAAGGTGCGGGATGCCTGGCTCAGCAGAACTATGAGCGAGAAGGATCTTGGAATTGCCATAGATCACATGCTAAATATGAGCCAACAGTGTGATGTCACTACAAAAAAGGCAAATGCTGTTTTAGGCTGCATTAACAGAAGTATGGTTTCCAAATCCCACGAGATGCTAGTCCCTCTCTATTCAGCAATGGTTAGGCCTCACCTTGAGGGTTGTGCCCAATTCTGAACACCACGCTTCAAGAAGGATGTTAACAAATTGGAACAAGTTCAGAGGAGGGTGACAAGGGTGATCAGGGGGCTGGAAACTAAGCCTTCTGAGGAAAGGGTGAAAGAATTGGGCATGTTTAGCCTTGAGAAAAGACTGAGAGATGATATTTCAGCACTTTTCAAATATTTGAAAGGCTGTCATACAGAGGAGGGGCAGGATCTGTTATCAATCATCCCAGAGTGCAGGACACACAACAATGGGCTCAAGTTAAAGGAAGCCAGATTTAAGTTGAATATCAAGCAAACATCCTAACTGTTAGAGCAGTATGACAGTGGAACCAGTTACCTCAGGAGTTGATGAGTACTCCAACACTGGAGGCATTTCAAGAAAATTGAAAACTTTTCCTGCCACTGGCATTTGAAGCAAGCCCACCCCCGCTATCTGCTTGTTCGCTTCCATTGCTTTTGTTGGTAGCCTTTTTCCTTCTCTCTCTGATCTTGGACCAAGCAGCAAGCATGGAAAGTCTCTCTACACTGTAGATACCCCGTTCCTCATCCCTTTTTTTGCTCCTTCTGACTGTAACTACAAATGGTAACTGTAAGTAAAGATATATTTTTCTACTTTAAATGCTTCTAGGGTTATTTTATCATGCAAAGTACTAGTTTGTATGGAAAAGAAACTAAAGGAGGGGGTTTGATGAGACTGCGCTGATCTCTCCATGTATCTTTGTTGTTGCTTCTACCTCCTCTCTGCTTAATAAATGGAATAAATAAATTCCACAATTTCTTAAAAAGATCCCACATCTGTTGGAACACTGGGGGCAGTGCTTGTGTGTAGATCCATCCCTTCTATTCACTTTTGTTCCAGTATGTTCAGGAAAGTGCCAGAGTGGGGCTGAGAACTAGAGAAGTGGACATTGCTCTGCTACATTGCTTTCTGCTATCCTCATCCAAATCTTGGTGCACAGCAATTGCAGAATATTTTTCCCCAATAGAGATTAGCACGAAAAGCCAAACCACTAAACCAGGGGTTCCCAAACCCCGGTCCGCAGACCGGTCCTGGTCCGTGGCCTTGCTAGAACCAGGCCAGAGACAAATCTCCTGCCCCCCACATGTGCAGACACATGCACGCCCCTCCCATGCACGCACAGCCCTTCCCACACATGCACAGCCCCTCCCACACATGCACGGCCCCTCCCATGCACGCATGGATGTCCCCCCCCCACCAGCATGCTAAACTGGGCTGTGGAGGCAAAACAGCTGGGGACCACTGCACTAAACCACAGAATTATCCAGCTATGCACTGCAGTACTGGCATGCATTTTTCAATTTCTGTGGGGAAAGCATTTTGTTGGACTGAGGATTCTCACTGAAAGCACACACCTCTTTGCATGTCCTGTTTAGGTATCTGGCTGCAGAACCAGAGATTGGGAGTTTGATATCCCACTTGATATCAAAGTGGGATATCAGTATGCCTCCTGAAAGCAGAGCCAGCCTGAGTGGCCTTGGGCAAGCTGCACAGTCCCAGGGTGACCCCCCCCCACCTCTGAAGAAAGGAATCGTAAGCCAGTTCTGAGCATTCTGCACCTGGAAAACTCTAGAAAGAGTTACCATAAGTCAGAATTGACTTCAGGGCACATCACATTATTATTATCGATGTTGTTGTTGTTGTTGTTGTTGTTGTTGTTGTTGCTGCTGCTGCAGTACATACTTGAACAGATAGATTTCCACCATTTTAGCACCTTTGCATTTTCCTTTCATCTAGGAAGGAGCACTCTCAAAGCAAAAGATTGAGTATTTCCAAGTTGCTGAAGGTGTTGCAGTTTTTTTTAAAAAAAAAAAAAAATCAGCTCCTAACTGCAGTAGTATGCAATAAAAGTATAATAAAACTCAAATCTCATTTGTTCCACTTCACGTTCTTCTCATGAGAGGAGGGAGGGCCCTCTATAAAAAGCAGCATCTGTGCTCATGTTGCATCCTCAAAAAATATTGCATGGCCACTAATTCCATTTGACATGTTTTAGTTGTTCACTCGATCATCTGTTTCCATTTGCTACCTCTGGATCACGTTGTGCTCTGACCAGAGCACAGAGTGCTGTCCTCTGAAGATGCCGGCCACAGAGACTGCCGAAACGTTAGGAAGAAAACCTTCAGAACACGGCCAAAGAGCCCGAAAAACCCACAACAACCACTATCCAAAGCAACATTTATTGAGTGGATAATAAAAGACCATCCATGATTTTCTGTATAGGATTTACATACAAACACATAAATAAACATTGTTATATTGGACAACACTAATCTAATAGTTCTATTTGGTATAGTGAGGAACAGATCCTCTGGTGGCAGCGAAAAAGGGTGAAAAGTACATGTCATGCCTGAAAGGGAACCTGGTGTGTAGAAAAACAAACAGGGGAACTGGGTGTGTGTGACATAAAGTGGTGAGCAGCGGCGGGATTCGAAGAGAAAGAAATCCAGTAAGCCAAAATAAAGAAGAAATTTTCTGGTTCTGCGATTCAAAGTGAATGAATGCCAGTAAGCCAAAAGGAAAAGAAATCCTCTAAGAGACCTGGTTGTCAATAGTCCAAGTGAAGGAGTAAGAAACCCTGAAGCTCTGTGTGAATAGCTTGGTAGGTACTCCTGATTGTGGAAAGACAAAGGCAGGAAAAGACTCTGAGGAGATTTCTGTAGTTAAAAGTTTCCCTCAAGCTCCGCCCTCCTGTACTGTCATTGGTTATTCCATCAGTGTTCTACTGTGATGGACAGGCTAGGTATTTGGACTGTCCATCACACACATTTTCTAGCTAGCCATACATTTAGTGGCCCTTCATCAGTTCATTTGCAAATCGGAGTATTGAAATGCGGACAATGGTTGGAAATGATAAATAAGACAAGCAGGATAAGGCAGAGACAAAGCTGATGTCTTATTTCAGATGTGTTTGTTAAATATCCTGATATTTCTCGTCTGTGAAGAAAAGGAACAGCCATTTTGCCTTGGTAATTCAGAGCAAGACATGCTAATTCTTTTTTCACGGTTCAGAGATAGGGTTCCAAAATGAGTGCTGTGCATGCTCATGTGCCAGAGTTGGGGTTGGAATTACTTTTTAGGATTGTAAAACCCAGAATCCCTTTGGCATTTGTGGATCTAGCGGGAAAGTGATCACCCTCCATCTACAAACCTTTGTAGAGGAGAGGTGAGGAGCACATACTAGCTGGGGAGGGGGGGATCCAGCTGGGGAGGCGGGCGAAGGGAACGTGCAGTGCAAATGAACCAGCATAAACTTCCAAACTGAGGTTCACACCCATCTCTGGTCTAGATACTTGTTGATTTATTGGATTGATTTATATAGTATATGGCCCCACTGCATTATATCAATTCATGTAGTTGTTGCAGCTGTGAACACAAACATCCAATAGGTTATGTCAGGGGATAAGAAAGCAATGGTGACAAGGTGGAACAAAGGAAAGAGGAGAACGGGGTAAATTTAGAAGGCAAAGAAAGGGGAAACGTTCAAACAGCAGCTGCCAGCTCACCCCTGCTCCTGGAATCTGCTGCCTCAGACATCCACCTTATCTTGTCTGATACAGCGCCAGATCTGGCTGTGAGGTTCTGAAACTTGACCTAGTTTAGGGCCTCGACATTTCTTAATCCAGCCCTGGTTGAAGGGGACCGTTTCACCAAATGTCTCTAGTGGGAGAAGAAATTATCTAACAATTTCTCAAGAATAGGAGTGAACACAGTATCTCTGTGTCACTAACAGACCTTGGGAAAGTTACTTTTTTGGCTCATAACTCCAAGACTTTTCAGACAGCCTAGCTACCTCAAAGTACCTTCTCTAAGCTAAGCTCTGGTTGCTAGTAATGTCAATAGGCTTGACAGGCCAGCCACCATTTTGAATTTCCACTATGCTTCAGATCTACTGTTCTTTTCAGGCATTGTATAAGGATGAGGCGGAGGACATTAACACCAGAAAAGAAAAGGAAAGAAAAGGAAAGGAAAGGAAAAGAGAAAACATTCATGAAGAGTATCTGGAGATAATTCTCGCTTTTCTGTGGTTGAGTGAAAAGTGGTCTCAGAAGAAGGACATCTGAAAATTTCAGCTCAACTCATTGACCAAAATAG
The DNA here is from genome assembly GCF_051106095.1 of Pogona vitticeps. Taxonomy (NCBI): domain Eukaryota; kingdom Metazoa; phylum Chordata; class Lepidosauria; order Squamata; family Agamidae; genus Pogona; species Pogona vitticeps. The sequence continues at coordinate 342,839,751 of NC_135783.1, forward strand.
CTTTAAAATGCTCTGTTGCTTTTGTGCCATAGGAAAGATGTAGGGGAGAAAAAGGGAAATTTGTACAGTGATTATCTGAATAATTTTAGTGATGTACACAAGGGATATTAGGTTTTGCTTCCTTATCATCAGCAGACTTCCTCTCCCTCCCGCCTGTTTTAAAAATCAGGTGAACCATGCCTTCAGTTCTTGATTTCCCATGTGTAAAATTAATTCAGCCACCTCCCTGAAATTTTAAGATAGAGGCCTAAGTGTGTAGAGGGAACAAGAGAGAAAGATAAATACCTTGAGCAATGCACTCAAAACCCAACCTGAACTTAAATTGAACTTACAGACACTCTTGGCTTTGCTTTTGTTTTACTTTAAAGAAATTTGAGGATTAGCCTCCCTTCATCTCATATTTTGAAACTTGTCCTTCCTGTTCAAGGAGAGCCAGAGGTATTAATCTCACCGGAAAGGATGAGCTAATAGTTCTGTCAGCTAATCCTGAGGGTGGAAAGGCCAAAAGTCTGTGAGGAACTCTATTTACAGTGGTGCCTCAACTTATGAACTTAATAGGTTCCGGAATTCTGGTCGTAACTCGAAATGGTCGTAAATCAAAGCACCATTTCCCATAGGGATGCATTGAAATGCAATTAATCCATTCTGGCCGAGGGAAAAATGTCACACACACACACACACACACACACACACACACACACGCACGCACGCGCACACACACACACACACACACACACACACACACACACACACACACACACACACACACACACACACACACACAAACCCACCCCTGCAAGACCCATCGGAAATGCAATTAATCTGTTCCTGCCAAGGGGGGGGGGGGAGAAAAGCAAACAAACCATGCAAGACCCTTCTGAAATGCAAAAAAGGCAAAGCAGAAAGCAAACTGTACAAGACACATCAGAAATGCAAAGAAGAAGAAGAAGAAGAAGAAGAAGAAGAAGAAGAAGAAGAAGCAAAACAGAAAGCAAACAGACCATGTAAGATCCTTCAGAAATGCAAAAAAAGCAAAGCAGGAAGCAAACAAACCATGCAAGACCCTTTGGAAATGCAAAAAAGCAAAGCAAAAAACAAACCCCACAAGACCCATCAAGGAATTGGAAAAAAAACCCAAAAAGCAAACAAACTCCACAAGACCCATCGGAAATTGGGGGGAGGACCCAAAAAGCAAACAAACCCCGCAAGACCCATCGGAAATGTGGGACAAAAACCCAAAAAGCAAACAAACCCTGCAAGACCCATCGGAAATGGGGGGAAAAACCACCAAAAAACAAACAAACCTTACAAGACCCATCACAGCATAAAAACATGATCCCACCACCCAGCCCAAAACCACACTGCAAAACCCACCCAGAACAGTTTTTAAAAAGCAGAAAGTAGGACCTTACCTTACCAGGCAGTCCGAAGCCTCCTCCGATCGCACTCACTCTAACTGCTGGGACGAAAGAGCTACAAAGTAGTAGCCTCTTCGCCTACCAAAGGTTAGCAATTTGAATTCCCCGCCTTTTACCCCCTGCCTTTTTCTGTTCGTAACTGGAAGCTCCGGGCGCAAGTTGAAGCAAAATTTTGCGGCTGGAGCTGGTCGTAACTTGAAATGGTCGCATGTCAGGACATTCATAAGTTGAGGCACCACTGTATGTTCTGTTTTCAACCCAGATCTTTGATGAGTTGGGAGCGAAGTCATAGAACTTAGTAGGATGCTTTCTTTGAATCATACATGCATAAAAGCCTGCTCCAGAACACGGCTCATACTTTGAGATCGTATCAGAGCCAGCCCACAATACTATGCTGCCTGAGGCAGAGCAAGAAACTATGATCCCAAGTACCTCAAGTGGGGAAGTAGTTAGTCTCTTGAGGAAAATTATCTAGTAAGCACCTTTCTCTCTTGCCTTTCACCAGTAAGAATGCAATAACAGCAAATTATGTGGCCCATAATTTTGAAACTCTTGCATGAGGCCCATAGTCTGCTGTGATAGGTGCCCACCTAATGGCAGGGCTGGCCCAAACCCTTCTTCTTCTCCCTCCTCTGATACACATAGGCTTGTAAGAATTTTTGTCTCCAAAGCAGTGCACCAGGTCTGGGAGTCTGCTTTCTACAATTTCTGCAAAATAAGGATAGTATCTTTTCCCATTCTGAAGCTAAAAGCACATACCAACAAAGCACAAAAAAAGATTGGCTGATCGCTTGTAAGCAACCCATCCAATGGACAAAATCCTGTCGCTTGGTGTATGAATCACACTAGAGTAGGCCCATTGAATCAATGGGGATTTAATGAGTCTACTTTTCTGTAAATTTCTTTGATTCAAATAGACTTATTCTAGCTGAGACATACTGTGCTAAAATAAGTTGCAGTTAAGAGTAGGACTATTTGAAACAATGGCACTGAATGGACGAATTGACTCACCAAATCCACATTAATTCAATAAGCCTACTTCAGTGTAATTTATTACATGAAGCAACAGGATTTTGCTCAATGTCTATTTTTCATAGCCGTTCCTAGTTGGTATGAAAGATGTAGTCTTCAGAAAATACGAAGTTTGTAATGCCAAATATATATATATGTGGGTCTCTGTGTGTATCTATTTTAAATGCAAGTTCTTTCATTTTGTTTTTTTATTTCCTTTTCTTTTGCTAATATAGCTGATGAGGAGAAAACATGTTGGCTTTTTCACTCTTGTGTAACTGCAAAAAAAAAATATCTCACACTTGTTGGGCATATTTCCAAAGTAGCATCCTCCCCCCCCCCTCAAGGATGAGAAAACATCTGGGCATTCTTTCCATCTATATTCACATTTCAAGCACACAGCACACCCTTGCTACAGTGTCGTTCAATAGGCACCTTCATTTTGGCATGTCATGAGGGAATCCCCCAAACATCTGCAACTCGTCCACATCTGGAGCATTAGGTCTCAGCATATTCTCTAGCGTCCCCTATCTTTTAGACAGTGCTGTTCTGTGGCATTGGAGACGTGTGTGGAGTGAGGGGGGAAGAAATCAAAGATCACCGATGTTTCCTTTTAGAGTGTTCATTTCCACACCAGATAAATGATGCACACAGTATAATTATACAGAGGGAAGGTCATTTGATGTTCAGTTTTGCCTCAACAAACATTACTTGCTTCCTAAGCAGCATTTTAGCCCTCTCAGTGTCTGTCTAATAGCTGGGTGTGTGTTTTTTTAATTACTGATAATTAGTATTTACACAGAGCTGTTAGCAAACAATTCCTGAAGTGCTTATAGTAATTACACATGTAAATAGTTATAAAAGAAAAATGTGCACACTGCAATGGAATGAGCAGGGGTGGAGTAATCAGCAAAACTGAGGTCAAGTTTTAGTGGGTGGTAAGAAACAAGAAATATAAGCATCTCAAGAGATTAACATGTATCCACTGTTCATCATATACATCATAAGTTTGTTTCACAGAATTTCCAGGTTAATTTTGCAATTGCCTAAGGCAGGGTGCAATTATATTTAAAAAAAACAGCCAATTACAATTAAAACAGGTAAAAGCAATTTAGGATAAAGGGGATTTTAAAAAGCAATATCCAGTTAAAATCCTTTAATTGGTAAACCAGAGTTTCAATGAAATGAACTCAGTTGCTTGCCAGCACGAGCATTATAGGGGCAAATGTTGACCTATTATGGCCACGGCCATAATATTCATAAGGTTGACTAAGGGTCCTGCAGGGACTAGAGGATTGTAATTTTTTTTTTCCTGGAGTGCTCTAGGGCAGTCAGCTGTCATGAGGAGAAAGACTGAAGTGCTGGAGGGGTCCCGTTATATGTGAAACCCTAGGGCCCCAGCCATGGATGAATATGGTCCTGTAGATGACACTCATTATGACTGTCAAGGATAGTCCAAAAATGCAGGCACAATGGAGATCTATATGAACAAATCAATCTGCCTCTTCTCTTTTCCCTGATGTTGCATGCTTTTTTTTTTCTTGAACTGCTGGATAGCTCCATGGTTTAGGAGAGACTGAGAGTTCAGTTCCCCACTGTGCCTCTTTGACAGGGACCGGACAATGATTCATAGGGTCCCTTACAGCCTTGCAGTTCTAAGATGATGACGAGTGCTCCAACACTGGAGGCATGCATGAAAAACTTAGATAATCGTCTGGCAGATATGCTTTGATTGTATTCCTGCCTTGAGCATGGGGTTGGACTTGATGGCCTTGTTAGGCCCCTTCCAACTTCACATTTCTGCTTCTTGGGAGGAAAGCGACGACAAACTTCGACAGCATCTTAAAAAGCAGAGACATCACCTTGCCAACAAAAGTCCAAATAGTCAAAGCTATGGTTTTTCCTGTCGTGATGTATGGAAGTGAGAGCTGGACCATAAAGAAGGTTGACCACCGAAGAATTGATGCTTTTGACTTGTGGTGCTGGAGGAGACTCTTGAGAGTCCCCTGGACTGCAAGGAGAGCAAACCTATCCATTCTAAAGGAAATCAAACCTGAGTGTTCACTGGAAGGGCAGATCCTGAAACTGAGGCTCCAGTACTTTGGCCATCTCATGAGAAGACTCCCTGGAAAAGACCCTGATGTTGGGAAAGTGTGAAGGCAAGAGGAGAAGGGAACGACAGAGGACGAGATGGTTGGACAGTGTCACTGAAGCGACCAACATGAATTTGACCCAACTCCGGGAGGCAGTGGAAGACAGAAGGGCCTGGCGTGCTCTGGTCCATGGGGTCACGAAGAATTGGACACAACTAAACAACTAAACAACAAATGATGATGATGTTTCTGGCATCTGGGAGTCACAGTGACGGTGGCTGAGCATGGTTTGGGGGAGGGGCACCAAAGGGCACTTTATTTCCTGCCATAGATGGACAAGCTTAGGCTGCACAGCTGAGAAGGATCAATAGAGAACAGCGCAATTGTGTGTCCACTTGTGTTTGCTTCTTTTTGCTCCAGGGATGGAAATTACTAGTGTAAGAACCACAAATTCACCTTGAAAAAGAACTTAAAATACCAAAGCTCAATTAAACAAATCATTGCATTAACCTGGCTAGAGTCCTATTCCTTTTGCCCACTGGTGATGCAAATCCCAACAAATTGCCAATGTGACTTGGCACATGACAGGAAGTACAACTCTTCTCTTCTTGGCTGATGGCAATTCACCACCAAGATTGACACCATTGATGGGAGAGAATAATAGGATTCTGGCTGATAGGATTAAAAGCAATCAAAGGCACAGCAATAACGTACAGCGCCTACACCTTAAAATTGCCCTTCTGTAACACCCAGCATTGATGCTGAAGAGCTAGCTGAATGAATCCTTCCTCCTGGCAGAGGGATATCAGGATACCAACTAGTGTCCCTTGTGAGGGTGTCTTATTGGAAGCAACCAGTATGGAAGCTCACTCTCTCAGTCCTAATGGACATGCATCTGAGGCAACTTGGACCAAGGGAAGACCCCAACCCAACAAACTTGGGTAGATCTTGTATGGACGAACTGCTGGATAGCTCAGTAGTTTAGGTATCAGGCTGTGGAGCCAGAGGTTGGGAGTTCGATTCCCCACTGTGCCTCCTTCACAAGGGCTGGACGTGATGATCCATAGGTCCAGATCTACTGTTCTAAGATGATGATGATGATGGTGGCGGCTGTCCTTCAGACACTCTGGATCCAAGTCCTTTCATCCATGCAGCACTATGTGCATCTTCTCTCACTATCTCCTCACTTTGGTGGTAGGCAAGTTATTGTTTTTAAAAATGTGCTAAACCTTCCTATTTTCCCCCCAGAAAATTTCACCTGGAAATCTGTGCCCCCAAAGTTGGATGAAGTGATGATGGACAAATGCAGGAGAGGAAGATAAAAATTTTCCGATCTTTGCAGTAGTACTAGCTGTGGCTACTGTACAACCCTTGGAGAGATCACATTGCTTATTCCATTAGTATAAATTATTAAGATGAAATGGTCTTTTACAAGTCAGCATCTGCAGACCTGTATGAAATTAATCCTTTCATTCCATTGTAAGGTAATAAACCTTTACATTTCAGAGGGGAAGAATGGGGACAACACTTTACTCACCTATGCCATTGAATTCACGGAGAAATATATTGCAAGGGTTGACAATAAACTCATTCTGTCTCACCCCCTCCCTCTCCCTCTCTCTCCCTCTCCATATTCATATTCATCATCCTTGTTCACCTGCAACACGGCAGATAGCCATCAAATGCTTTCATTCTCAAGAAATCCTGTTTACAATTTTGCAGGCAGATAGCATCAGGACGAATGACTGCGTAACGAACCCTAATCTTTTCTCCAGAGGGATAAGAGGCCTGATCGCTCTGAGCAAACTTGAGGAGAGATTGCGCCATTACTTTGCATTGACGAGTGAGACTCCCTTCCTCCACCTGCACCAAATCGGCATCGATCAGCATCCTGATTGGCGCCTGTCATGTTGGTAGGGGTAGCCAGTTAATCCAAGAGACCCGCCACACTCTTTATAGCTTGGATCACAGTTTGTCTAATCCCCCCCCCTCTGGCGAAACAGGTGAGATGAGCTTATTCACATTTTAGACTAATTTGAAGCTCTCCTCTACACTGAGCTGCTGGTAAATTTTGTCCCTCCCTGGTTTCTAAATTAATGCTTTGATGGCCTATAACTCCTACAAGCTCTAAAGACCAGAGAGTGGAAGAGGAATCTGAACTCACAAGGGCTCCTGTTGCCATTTCAGAAAGCATGCTTTGATATCAAGTTCTTTTTTATCAGCAGAGGCTGTAACTTTAGGTGAAGTGTTTCCCAGGATTTCAGAGCGCAGCATTATAATTTGCATTTGGTACACAGCATGCTTTCTCTGCAAGTTCCTCTTACCCACACCGGATCTTGTTAGAGATGAGAACAGCCAGGGACGGATTAAAAGAAGTCTAACTGGGTTTTGGAACCTCTTTAGAAGGCAGGCATTTTCCAGACCATTATGCTGTTTCTTCATTTTTTCCAATGCCTGATACGTTATGTCTGAGTAAAAGAACTTAAAATTTAAGGTAAAGGTAAAGGTTCCCCTTGACATTAAGTCCAGTTGTGTCTGACTCTAGGGCACGGTGCTCATCCCCGTTTCCAAGCCGTAGAGCCAGCGTTTGTCCGCAAACAATCCTCATTGGTCACGTGGCCAGCGCGACTAGACACGGAACGCCGTTACCTTCCCACTGGGGTGGTACCTATTTTACTCGCATTTTTACATGGTTTCGAACTGCTAGGTTGGCAGGAGCTGGGACAAGTGACGGGAACTGAATCCGTCGCATGGATTCGATCTTACGACTGCTGGTCTTCTGACCTTGCAGGACAGAGGCTTCTGCGGTTTAACCTGCAGCGCCACCATTTAAGAGTGCCTCAATAAAGTTACGGCATTTGCTCTTCCTCCTCAATGTCAATTAAATGTCTAAACTAAGTGGTGGTGGAGAGGCAAAGCTTGGGAAGATCATAGGAAGCTTAGGAATCTACCAAATCTCTAAATGCTTTCTATAAACTACTGATCTTTCAGTGGTTTAGGTCTCTGGCTGCAGACCTAGAGCTTGGGAGTTCAATTCCCCTTGACAAGGGGCTGAACATAAGGTCCCTTCCAGCTCTGCAGTTCTAAGATGATGATGATGAAGATGAAAGCCAGGGGTTCACCAGAACAGTGAAGCAGCCAGGCAGCCTTCTCCAAGGAGGGAGTTCCATTACACAATGGCTACAGCCAAAAAGAACTGGTTTCTTATTTCCTTCTTGAGATCAAGGAAGGAGAATCTCAAGTCTACTGGTTCAATTCACGGAGGTCCCAATCCTGCCTGTAAAGAGTTAGTGTTCTTCTGTCTCCTAAAGTCTCATTCCTTATAGACTGACAAAATGTATATGATACTCTTGAAATCTATGGAATACATGCAGTAGCCAGTCATAGGCATCCTTCAGTCTCGAGAGACTATGGTGACATGCTCTGAATCGAGGAGTGTCCTCTCCAGAGCATGAAGCCCGGGTAAGGGAATATGGAGGATAGGCTGTTACCCAAGCAGCAGATCCCCCCTCTCCACATTGCTGAAATGGTCCAATGGAAAGGCAAGAGCCAATACAACTGGTTCCAGCAATGTCGCAGATGTTGGCAGAACGACACATGCTGCCTTCGGGACCCCAGCTCCGGATTTTGCCTCTAGGTTAACTCCTGAAGCCTTTTCCATGAGTGGATATAGCCACAAGGCAGTGGAGGTTTGAAATTGGAGTTTTCCTTCTCCTAGATGGGCTGCCTTCCATGGCTGACGAGCCCCATCTACCCGGCCTGCTCTTTAATACTGTGGAAGTATGATCTGACCCTTAAAACTTTCCTGCCTCCCAGGCTTATGCAAATCTAATTGGCTTTCCTATTTACCATATTAAAGCCAGAAATAGAATTTGAGAATTTCGGTCCTGGGACATGCTCTTTTAAAGCAGAAAGTCCCACCCCCTAGGCCCCACCCCCAGGCCATGTGGTGAGGAGCACCCTTGCACCTAAAGCTTTGGGCTCGAAGTGAACATCACTTGCCTTGTGTTTTCACAGTTGGGGGGGACGTTGAGGTGAAATGAAGCTTCTGAGTTTGGAGCACTTGGTGCAGGAGTAACACCTCCCCAGCAAAAGAGCAGATTTCTTTATGTTTTTTACGGGACTACAAGGGATCATCAAGTTTTGCTGCTTTCAGTTCAACACATAGAAACTTGGCATTTATTTGAGGCTTTTCTCACTGTGAGGAGCAAAAGCAGGTGTCTCCCCAAACAAGTTGTAAAAACTGCAGCTGGTACAACAATCACAACGATACAGCCTTCGTTCCATGGGGATTAGACTCACTGCATCAATTGCTGGATGGTGAATAAACACGTCTACAATCCCTATTCATTCCATGGGTATACTCTCTTTGTGATTAGCAGTCGGTTCAAAGTCCACATATGTATTCCTTTGTTTGTTCATTTATATATTGGTTAAAGCTGTGCTTCAACTTTGGAAAAGTCCTGAATTACTAATTGAACCAGTTGGATTGGACCGAGTCGTGTTAGATCCAGATCAAAGCAAAGTTACCGGATTTGGTTCCAGAATAGAACAAAGCACATTTATTAATTTATTTGTGTTCATTGCACAAACAATGTTGGATGAGGCACAAAGCTTTGCAGCCTTTTAATTAAATTCAAACATTAAAGGTGCCAAGTATGCAGACTCTTGAACATAGCTGCCTGAAATTTGACAGGTTTCTGCCCCTCTTAAAGGTCCATTGTGTTTCCAAATTTCATGAACATTGGTGCAAAAAAAAAAAAATATAATCCTTTTATTTTGCTAATGGAAGTCAGTGGAAGGCTTATACATTGATTCTAATCTGTAACAAAAAATGAACCTAATGGGACACAGATCACTCTGTTCCTAATTAGGATATATTCTAAAGCCTTTAAATGGACCCTGAATCAGATCTGGGGAGCCATGCATAGCTGTATTATTCATTTATTTATTTAAAGCAGAGGTGATTGTTGTGGGGTTTTTGGGCTCTTTGGCCGTGTTCTGAAGGTTGTTCTTCCTAACATTTCTCCAGTCTCTGTCCTTCAGAGGACAGAAAAGGTGATTTCAGTAGGCATGGGGGGCCAATTTTCTGCTCTTCCAGATACTCTGTGGGGCCCACTAAGACCTTTGAATACCTACATCCTGTTTTCAAAAATGGGTATTCAAACAGGCACCCCATGACAACCTACTGAAAAAGTCCAGTCCAGTCTAGGAGACCTTCAAGTATGGAAATCATAATATACCATATTTCCCCGAAAATAAGACAGGGCCTTATATTAATTTTTGCTCCAAAAAAACACCTTAGGGCTTATTTTCAGGGGATGTTTTATTTTACAGTCATGTCATCTTCTTCTGGTTGCTGCACAAGGGTGGAGGGCAGGGTTTCATTTAACTAGGGCTTATTTTGGGGGGTAGGGCTTATATTAAGAGCATCCTGAAAAATCCTACTAGGGCTTATTTTCAGGTTAGGTCTTATTTTTAGGAAAACAGTGTAATAATCTTAGAACTGCAGAGCTGGAAGGAGCCCTTTGAATCATTGAGTCACACCCTATCAAGGAGGCCTCTTGGAGGAATTGAATTCCCAATCTCTGGCTCCACAGTCAGGGGCCCAAAGCACTAAGCTATCCAGCAGTACTCATAAACTTAGAGCTGGAAGGGACCCAATGGATAATCAAATACTCAGGATTTTGGTGGGGAAAACATGGTTCAAGGGACTCTGGAGGGACTGAGGCCACAACAAATGCCTTGGGAGTTCCATTGAATGCCAGGGCCACACTTTGTCATCTATGATTTAAATACAGTGGTGCCTCGCTTAACGACGATAATCTGTTCCAGGAAAATCGCCGTTAAGCAAAAACATCATAAAGCGAAAATAAAAACACCATTGAAACGCATTGAAACCCATTCAATGCATTCCAATGGGGTAAAAACGTACCGTCCAGCGAAGATCCTCCATACGGCAGCCATTTTCGCTGCCTGTATAGCGAGGAATCCATCCCTAAACACAGCGGGGAGCCATTTTAATCACCCGGTGGCCATTTTGAAACCGCTGATCAGCTGTTAGAAAAACGTCATTTTGCGAAGAATCGGTTCCCGAAGCACGGAAACGATCATTGCAAAGCGAAATTCCCCCATTCAGACCATCGTTGTTAAGCGGTTTTGTCGTAATGTGGGGCAATTGTAAAGCGAGCCACCACTGTATTTATCTACTACCTACCTGCCATTTATACCATAATCTACCCACGTGTAAACCTGCTAACAATAGTAATAGTAATTGTGTGGCGTCAAGTCAATTCTGATGTAAAGTGACCCTTTTCAAGGTTTTCTGGGTAGAGAATACTCAGAAGTGGTTTACCGTTCCCTTCTTCTGGAGTCATCCTGGGACTGTACAGCTTGCCCAAGGCTGCACAGGCTGGCTCTTCTGGGATGCACAGTCGGGAATTGAACTCCCAACTAGACATGGAAGCTTTGTAGCTCAGCACTACAGGTGCCAAAGCAGTCTATTCTCACCCCCAGAACCAATCCAGTCCACTCACTGGGCTCTTCACAAGGCATGCATCTTGCGGCAGCATTATTGCACAAATTGTGGATGTAGTGCCGCTGACATTCCCCCAACACTTCCCACACCACCACTGCTCAGCAGCTGAGTGGAGAGACTCATCTTCCCAACTCCTCATCAGAGGGGTCAGCTGTAGGGGGAGGCAGGGCAGTGCCGGGAGGATTACATCCGTGACTTGTGCTATGTTGCCACCATTGGACTCATGCAATGCGAGGAGCCCAATGAATGGATTGGGCTGGTTCTGAGGGGTGGGAAGGGACTCCCATGGCACCTGTAGTGCAGAGCTTTGTACAGTATTCCTATCCACCAGGATATGAATGTTAAGCTCCCTTGTCTATGTCCAATCTCTGGCCCTGCAGCTAGAAACCTAGCTTAAAGGGATAGATAAATCTGTTTTGGTTTCCGTAATGGTCTTTTTTCCCCCAAGCACAAGTTTGCTCCATTCCTTAATCCCACCAATACTTACTTACTTACTTACTTACTTACTTACTTACTTACTTACTTACTTACTTACTTACTTACTTACTTACTTACTTACTTACTTACTTACTTACTTACTTACTTACTTCTTTCTTTCTTTCTTTCTTTCTTTCTGTCTCTCTCTCTCTCTTTAAAAACATGTCTGCTTCAAAATTTATCTGCATTTCTGTTAGCAATTTCCCTTTCCTTATGTATTTTTCCTAATGCGTGCATGTGTGCATGAATTTCTTGATTGGGGATCGACATTGCAAAATTCAGACAAGCGCAAAAAACTGAAGGACATTCAGTTTTGCATATTAGGTTGTGAAGTGTGAATTCGGCCAGCTTGTATTAACATGAGAACCAAATGAATTTTTGCCTGAATCCCCCAATCTCCGCCTCACGCTCATAGAAAATAATCTGCTTGACTTTATGCAGACAGGAGATGAATATCATCAGCCTATAAATCCTGAATGTTGAATAGGATTCGTCTGGCGACCTTCTGAGTAATGCACCCCTCACTAAAGAACAGGCACCAAATGATGCAACACCAAGAACAATAATGATGCATTAGTGAGATCATCTCTGATGATGGAATGTGCACAAGATGGAAAAAATGGGCAATGAACCAGTTTTTCTGCTCATAATCAGAATTAGTCCTGCCGAAAAAGGGAAAGAAAAAAAAAGTTCTCCCAAAATGTCCTTTTGCATCTTCATTGCTCTGTGAATTGATTAGGCAGTTTTCAGCTGATCTAGCACCTGTCTTGTGACCAATTAAATTTAAATACATTTGCATCTGATCAAAACCGCTGCACAGATAATTTTTGTGGAAGGAAATGAGGATAAATTTCAGTTGAATAGAAGAATTACTCAGAAATGGAAATGACATATTGAGCATTTTCTTTTTCTGTCCGCTGCAGGCAGAAAACAACCCTCAAATAAACAAGTGAGCTCTTAAGATGAAAATACAGTTTCACTCGCTGAATCGTGCAGGAATCTAGATGCAGAGCCAGAGGTTGGGAAATCAATTCTTCACTGTGCCTCCTGTGAGCAGAAGCAGCCTGTGTAGCCCTGGGCGAACTGCACATTCCCAGGGCATTCCCCAGAAGAAAGGTATGGTAAACCACTTCTGAGTACAGTGGTGCCTTGCATTACAATTGTTCCGCATTACGACTAAACCGCATTACAACAATGGTCTGAATGGGGCCTTTTCTCTTTGTGATGATCGGTTCCCTGCTTCGGGAACTGATTCTTCGCAAAACGATGATTTTCCTTCAGCTGACTTGTGGTTTCAAAATGGCCGCTGGGTAAATAAAATGGCTCCCCGCTGTTTTCTGGGATCGATTCCTCACTGCACAGGTACTGAAAATGGCCGTCCTATGGAGGATCTTTGCTGGACGGTGAGTTTCCAGTCCATTGGAAGACATTAAACGGGTTTTAATGTGTTTCAATGGGCTTTTTATTTTCCCATTACGACATTTTCCTTCTACAGCAATTTCGCTGGAACGCATTAACGTTGTAATGCGAGGAACCACTGTATTCCCTACCTGGAAAACCTTGAAAAAGTCATAAGTCAGCATTGACTTGACACCACCTGTATGGAAATGAATGTGATCGATCTACTCATCTGCCATTTTGACCTATAATCAAGATCTGCAAACAATTTCAGTGTTTTCTGGAAATCAGTGAGATTCTTTAAATCCCTCTTCCTTGAGACAAATAGGCATTATCATTCTGAGATTACAGATCCTGGAATAATACGATAAATATTGATCAAAGGGAAGCTAATAAAAATGAAGTGTTGTCATGAGCGTGTCAGAAGGTTTTCAGCGTGTGAATATATTGACTGATGCAAATTGCTGATTTTCATGGGTCGGTTTGGCAACTGTATCTCTAAGGCATAACAAATCAATCTGGTATTTTTAAAAAGGCAGTGTTCTGTCATCAGAAGGCAATAAGTACATGCTTGGGAAAGAACGGTGTGTTAAATAAACCAATCTCCAAACAAACATTCAGTTAAAAAAGATAGAATTACCTTTGAAATTATTCTTATGCCCATAAGGTCAGTAGGTTGAAGAACACATATGAAGGAAGGTAAAATATGTTCAGTTTTCATTTTAATGTGAAACTTCTTAATCTGCATTTTGCAATAACTCTGCTAACAAGAACACTGTCATCTTTCAATCATTGGTGGCTGGTATCTCCAGTTTCAAGGGTGCCGTCACTCCATTCCACATTTTAGCCTATGATTGACGGAAGCTATTGAAGGTGCTGAATCCCATTCCACAATAAGGTCCAATTCCTCCATTGATTCCTGTAAAGCAGTGGTTCTTAACGTGGGCGATAATGCCCCCCAGGGGGCAATTTCATTTTTCAGGGGGGCAGTGGAATGAAAAGGGGTGCTGGAGCAGAAGGGGGTGGTAGGGGGGCGCTGGAGCAAGCCAAACCTGTGAAGATGGCTGCAGCCTTTTTACAGTGTGCATGAATATATATTTTCCTCCAATTTTAATTTAGTTTCAGACTTTTTGTCTTGAAATTTTTAGTTCCTGCATTTGGTTTTATGCCCTTTTTATATTTCTTTTTGCGTCTTAAAATTCACTTGCAACTAAATCATTAAATGTTACTTTTTGGGGGGCATTTCATTTTTTTGGAATTTAATTTTGTTTTCAGGGGTCATTGGATTTAAGTGTCTTAAATAAATAAATAAATAAATAAATAAATAAATAAATAAATAAATAAATAAATAAATAAATAAATAAATAAATAAATAAATAAATAAATAAATAAATAAATAAAAAGATTTCATCACCGCGGGGAGGGGGGCGATGATAACTTCCTCAATGGCTCAAGGGGGCGTTTCTTTCAAAAAGGTTAAGAAACACTGCTGTAAAGTATAGAATAAAACCCAGTGTTGATTCAGAGCACCCTGAAACTGGAGTCACCAGCCACCACTGAGTTCAGCTAGTGTACCTTGCCACATTTTGTGACTGCCAGCTTTTCACAAAAGCTAACAGCCGGAATCCCATAACATATGCTTGCTAGCATAAACAATGGGATGTACACTAATGCTGTAAATCTCAGCAAAGTCATGGCACCAATTTTTTTGCCAGCTAAGATGACTGGTACATAATTTGATCCACAAGCGTCAAATTCTTCACAAACGGCAATTCACAACTGAGATTAACACCTTTGGATTCATGTCAATGGGCGCAAGTAACAGGATTCTAGCCATTGTGTACAAAAATGTATACATTAGGAGAGAGCACACATAAAAATTCATAATTAATGAACAATACACGAAGTATTATATTAGAGATCATTACAATTATATGAAAAAAGAACAGACGTAGCAGGTCTGTTGTTTTCGTTTAGTCATTTAGTTGTGTACGACTCTTTGTGACCCCATGGACCAGCACACACCGGCCCTCCTGTCTTCCACTGCCTCCTGGAGTTGGGTCAAATGCATGCTGGTAGCTTCAATAAAACTGTCAACCGTCTCATCCTCTGACCTCCCCTTCTCCTCTTGCCTTCACACTTTTCCAACATCAGGGTCTTTTCCAGGGAGTCTTCTCTTCTCATGAGATGGCCAAAGTATTGGAGCCTCAGCTTCAGGATCTGTCCTTCCAGTGAGCAGGTCTGAATATTAGATAAATACAACTTCAGATGAACCACAATGTACGAATACAGCATTGGGAAGAAATGTTCCCATTTCCATTGTTAAAGTAAAATTCAGTTGGCAATCTGGCTGCTTCTGTGCATGGAATTGGAAGAGGGCACCTTGTTGTCCTTCACCTCATGCCCCAAAATCTCTTGTAACCATAATAAATGCAGCACCGTTTCCTCCCAAATGTCTTCCTCTCCTCGGTATGTAAACTGTAATTCTGCACACATACACTAAGCTATTGGACTGATCCAGAACTGCATTTTCTTAAACAATATGTTCTCAGCATGGCTTCCCACTAGAGATGGGCATGAAGTGCTCAGTGTACATGCACCGAATTGCACGGTTCCGTAGTCTAGTGAAGAATTACAGGTGTTCTGTGGTTCATTGCCCTACCTCAGTCAGAGGCAGGACTCAGAGAAGATGGGGCAGGGAATCTGGGAAACTGCTTCTGAGTGGGCACCTGCTGGAGGGGCCAGCGGGCCATCTGCCGAACCAGCAGTTTGTACTCATCTTTACTTCCCATTGAAACTGCAATAGCAATTAAGCTACGTAGTTGGGTGGAAAGGGACGTGGTGGTGCTGTGGGCTAAACCGCAGAAGCCTGTGCTGCAGGGTCAGAAGACCAAGCAGTTGTAAGATCGAATCCACGTGACGGAGTGAGCACCCGTCACTTGTCCCAGCTCCCGCCAACCTAGCAGTTAGAAAGCATGCAAATGCGAGTAGATAAATAGGGACCACCTCGGTGGGAAGGTAACAGCGTTCCGTGTCTAAGTCGCACTGGCCATGTGACCACGGAAGATTGTCTTCGGACAAACGCTAGCTCTATGGCTTGGAAACGGGGATGAGCACCGCCCCCTAGAGTCGAACACGACTGGACAAAAATTGTCAAGGGGAACCTTTACCTTTACCTTTAGTTGGGTGGAAAGGATCATATTAGGCAGTAGAGGAGAAAACCCTGAACACAGAGCTGTGGATTCCTGCCCCCTATCTTTACTGCTTTATCTTGCCTATTATGATCACTAAAATAAGTATGTCTAGGGAACTGTGGTGCTGGAGGAGGCTCTTGAGAGTCCCCTGGACTGCAAGGAGAACAACCCTGAGTGCTCACTGGAAGGACAGATCCTGAAGCTGAGGCTCCAGTACTTTGGCCATCTCATGAGAAGAGAAGACTCCCTGGAAAAGACCCTAATGTTAGGAAAGTGTGAACGCAAGAGGAGAAGGGGATGACAGAGGATGAGATGGATGGACAGTGTCATTGAAGCAACCAACATGAGTTTGGCCCAGCTCCGGAAGGCAGTGGAAGATAGGAGGGCCTGGCGTGCTCTGGTCCATGGGGTCACAAAGAGTCGGACATGACTAAACGACTAAACAACAACAAGGGATTCATGACAGGAATGGACAGAACTACTTTGCTGTCTCTATGACCTGGAGTTATACTCCATATATAAATATGTATGAACACCCCATGCATACGTGCATAGTAGCTCAGTGGCCCTATACCATATTTATTTGTGTTCAGTCAATATGGAATGAAGGGACTGCATCAACCCCAACTTTCCATCATCCTTCCCATCACTCTCCATCCTTCTCGCCTATTTCACATGTCCCATTTGACACGCACACAAGAGCAGGCTAAACTGATAGCTCAGTCATGATTCTGAGTTACTCAGCCTGCATCTCTTAGAACTGGGAGAGGCAGGAAGAGCACAAGCTACAATCTTGAGGTATGTTCATTGAGACAATACCTCAGTGGAGATCCAGTCTCCTGCCTTCTCTAAGAAGTGTGGGTTTAGGAGAGGGACTTCGGAGAGGGGATGAGGCCATTTTCTGGACAGGAATGTCAGCACCTCCTTATCTGTTCGCTTCGTTAGTAAAACCTTTGTAAGCAAGTCAGAAAAACCTGGTGAGCTTCCCCATTCTTACTTCACAGAGCCCAGCTGAGAGTTCTGACAGCTGCCAATGGGACATACCCCAGATGAAACACAGGGCCATAAACGGAGTGAATTATAAATAACAGTGGCAGGGAAATGGGCTATTTAGACAAATGTAATTGAGTGAAAATGGCATCAGACTCATTCTGATCTAGTTTTATGTGCACAGCAAGCAGATCTGACTCTCCTCAGCCACAGGAAATGTAAAGCTGTTGCAGCTTCTGCCAATCTCAATTCAGTTTTTGTTGGATCTGGAAGGGAATCAAGGAGGTGAACTAACCTTAAGGGAACAAAGAAACTTCACTAAGCCGAAAAAAGGAAGAATTATCTATTTAAATGACAATGGAGAATGACAAAGAGAGACCTTGACAGGACTACAACTTGATTAAGATGGAGCTTTTCATTAATGGCCATATAGCAACTCTAATTGTTACAAAAACTATATTCAGCAGTTCTCCATCATTCTAATTCCATTTCAAGTGAGTTTAATCTAATTTACCCAATGAGTAATTCTTAGCTTTGAATGAATTAGTGCACAAGCCACTTTTTCTTTCTTTCTCCAAAGGGACAATATTGTCACACATGAAAGGTTCCTCCCTCCCTTTGGAAACCTCTTTGTAGACCTTGTCCAGAATCTATACACACATATCACATATATTGCTTACATTTTGGTTAAGAGGAATTTATTTTTCATACTGTTTACTTAAAGTAGTTGTAGGTTCAAGTGAAGAAGTCTGAATTTTTGATCCAAGCAGTTGGGGGCATTTAGCCCCAAATTTCAATATGACGTGTCTTCCCTACTCTAGTATGTGTTGGGAAAAAAGATTGTTACCCTGTGCAAAAAGGACTTTATCTCTCATGGTAAACTACCATTGCAATATAATTATAATATAAAGTGATTACAATTGCAATACAGCTTAATTACAATGTTGTTTTTAGAAGAAGAAATGAACTGCATGTCTAGTTATTTGTCAATAGCCAGAATCCTCGTCGTCGTTTAGTTGTGTCCAACTCTTCGTGACCTCATGGATCAGAGCACGCCAGGCCCTCCTATCTTCCACTGCCTCCCGGAGTTGTGTCAAATTCATGTTGGTTGCTTCGCAGACACTGTTCAGCCATGTCATCCTCGGTCGTCCCCTTCTCCTCTTGCCATCACACTTTCAGCCAGAATCCTAGTGGTTATTTATGCCAGTGTATGCATTCATCTGAACCAGGACCTATTAGGCGTAAATTCATGACATCAAATCCATTTGCTGCATGTGTAGCTCAGTGGTTTGGGTCACTAGCTGCGGATCCAGAAGTTGGGAATTTGATTCCCCACTGTGCTTCCTTGACAAGGGCTGGACTCAATGATTCATAGGGTCCCTATTAAAAAACATTTAAAAGTGCAATGACATAAACTCTAGCGGCAAATTGCATCTCTCATGGATGGTTTAGGTCTCTGGCTGCAGAGTCAGAGGTTGGAAGTTCGATTCCCTAGTGTGCCTCTTTTTGAAAGGCTGGATTCGATGATCCAGAGTCCCTTCCAGCTCTGAAGTTTGATGCTGTTGCTGCTGGTGATGATTGTGTACTGACTCATACAACTAGCATGCAGCAAATGATAAAGTGGAGATGTATTATCCAGCGCCAGTTTGCTCTTGTTATGCCATCACTTATGCCAGGAAAACTAACCACAGGGATACTGGGCACCAGTAATTAGTTTTCGGGCTCTGGCTCAGATAATTACATATTGACTCCTATTTTTCTGTAAGTGGGGACTTTCACAGCATGGACCAGCCCATGCCTATTGCTGCTCCCAGAACTGCAAAATGTTTTTGGACTACAGTTTTAGATTCTTAGGTCCAGCAGGGAAACATTTAGTAAAATCATCCAGCATTTCTCATGAACTGAGGAATTATCTTTAAATGTGCCTAGGGATGGAATGTTTTGATTTTCTGGACTACAAACACCGACATTGTCTGTTCTGGGAGTTCAACATACCAGTATCTTACAGACATCTTAGAAACACCTAGATGTAGGGTTGCCAGATGTCTGGCAAAAGGAGGACATGTCCTCCTTTTCAGGCTAATGTCCTCTGTCGGGCAGGCAAAACTAAAAAGCTTTAAAATGTCTGGCTTTTGTATCTTCACCCCCATCCCCTGCAGCCAAACCTCTTCTCCTTGCTACCTTCTTTGGTTGTGGGCACTTGTAGATCCATTACAGTGGTGCCTCGCATTACGATTGCCCCGCATTACGACGAATCCACATTACAATAAACTTTTTGCAGTCGCAATTCCGATCGCAAAACGATGGTCTGAATGGTTTTTTTTTTTTGCTTTGCGACGATTGGTTCCCTACTTCGGGAACCGATTCTTCACAAAACAATGATTTTCCAACAGCTGATTGGGCGGTTTCAAAATGGCCACCGGGTAAATAAAATGGCTCCCCGCTGTTTTCTGGGATGGATTCCTCGCTGCACAGGCACCGAAAATGGCCGCCCTATGGAGGATCTTCGCTGGACGGTAAGTTTACAGCCCATTGGAACACATTGAAGGGGTTTCAATGCGTTTCAATGGGCTTTTTATTTTCGCATTACGACATTTTTGTTCTACAGTGATTTCACTGGAACAAATTAATGTTGTAATGCGAGGTGCCACTGTATTTCAGAGATCAGAGATAAGGCGGCTTGATTGGTTACAGCTGTAGAACAGCCCCGGGCAGTCAATCCGGCTTCTGAATGACTGCTTCCGCCAGAGGTGACTGTGAGCAGGGGTGGGGAAATCCAGTTAAGGAGGAAAGGAAAGTGCAAGAGAGCAATGGGTGGCTTCATAGAGCGTGTTTAAAGGTAAGATTGTAGAAAATTTAGGGAGGGAGGGAGGAAGTGTGTATGTGTGAGAGAGACTTGACTCTTTCATAAAACCATGAAAAAAGGAACATTTTGAAGCTTATTTTTCCAAAGTTGCCCAAATGCAAGTTGCTTTTCAGAGTTACTTAAAATTTGTTAATTATTCCTGGACACAATGGCAATGTGGAAAGAGTGTTCTCCTTGATTAATGCTCAATGGATAAAGGAAAGGAACAGACTCTTCGTTGACTCTGTAGAAGGCATCATTCCCACAAAGTACAATTTGAAGTATATTACCTGTGAACATTTTTTTGCATATGTGATTGCTAATGAAGATCTTCTGTGAAAAGTTGGCTCCTCTGAGAAATATGTCGTGTAATTAATAAAGATTATAGATAATAATTGTACAATTAGCTGTTTAAATAATGTTTTTGGTATGCCTCCATTGAATTTATTTTTATTTTTTAACATGACTGTTTCTTGGTTAGTTCACTAAGAGACATTTATTGGCAGCAATTGTAATAAAATTGTATTAATTGTGTGTTTAATCTGAAAAGATTCAAATGAAACATTCAATATGTCCTCCTTTGTTCTCCTTTTCATCTTTCTGTGTCCTCCTTTTGGTGCCAATGTATCTGGCAGCCCTACCTAGACGTGACAGGCCTGCAAGAACAGCCTAAATTAGAAGGCTTTGAGGCTTAGCTAGGCCGAACCCCACCAAAGCTTTCTGCTCAGAAAGAAGATGCTCAGCACTGGGGCAGGAATAGGAAGACCGGAATGAATACTTTCCCCATGTATTCTTCAACCCTGTGGAGCCTAATTTCTGAAGAAGGGTTTTCACTCCTTCAGAAAGAAAATAGGAGCCCATTTAGGAATCTTTTGCAACCTAAAAGGCCCATTAGACCCTTTTGCTGGAAGGGAGCTTATGGCTAAAGTGACCTCTTCCTGGTCATATAATTTTGAAGATGACTGTTGGTATTACAGTGTCTCATTTCCTCAGGCTCGCTTAAATGTACCTCGGAGGAGCGTGAAAGCCTCTTTTAAGGTTTCTATTAAGACCGAAACTTCGGTAAGAAGAAATGGTTGAATTCCAGCACGCGTCAGGCTTTCAATTTAACTGAAGAGTACCATTCAGTAGTACCCCTACTGGCTGTAATTATAGTGCCTGAATTGCTGTAAGTTAAGAAATCGCCATAGGCATTGTCATTGTTTTGCATGCTGTGATATGTAGCAAAGAATGCTATGGAGATTTCTTAACTTATGGCAGTTTTTTTAAAAAGTTATACCTTTTGCATAACTGTGCAACAGGATTTTGGACAACAAATGAAGGGAGGACTAGGTTAAGGGTTTAGAAAGTTAGAGGACTAGTTAATAGTATTACCAACTGTCAAGGCAATGGGTCTCAAGATACCTGCTGAAGTCAGAGAAACTCCTGTACTTCCCCAGATCTCTAGGTAAAGAGATAAATCTCAAGTTAAGTGGTGCTGGCAGAACAAAAATGTCCATTTTTTGTTTTGTGAGTTGTCTTTAAAACTTCAACACTCATCTCCACTCTAGTTGCTACTTGGATGGGAGTCTACCAGGGGATATCAGAGATCTCAAGGTAGAGCTAGGAAACAATCCTTCCTGAACTCTTGAGCAGCAGTTGCTGATCAAAGCTGACAAAACTTGGCTAAATGGATCCATGGCCCCATCTCCCCTAGAGTGCTGTGTCTAGTTACTGAGAAGTTGGAATATGTCCAGAGGAAGGCGACCAGGATGGTAAAGGATCTGGAAAACAAATGCTATGAGGAACACTTGAAGGAGCTGGGTAGGTTTAGCTTGGAAAAGAAAAGATTCAGATATGATGAGATATCTATTTTTCAAATACAGATGCCCATCATGTGGAAGATGGAATAAACTTGTGCAGGACCAAAATCAATGCATTTAAATTGCAGGAAAAGAGATTTCAACTAAACATTAGGAAGAACTTCTTCATGCTAAAAATGTGTTCAACAGTCGAACAGGCTATAATAGAAGATAGTAGACTGGAGGATTTTTTTAAATGGATATTGAATGGCCATCTGTCACAGTACTTTAGTGATATATTTCCTGCATTAGCAGGATATTGGACTAGCTGAGCCTTGGTATACTTTCCTCTCTATCATTCTGTGAGTCTGTGGCCGAAATCCAGTAGATAATTGCAACCAGAGTAAGCCCGTTGAACCAATGGAGTATACACAGCAGTTGACTCAGCAAATTCCCACTGATTCAGTAGTGACCTTGTTACCATCCAATTTTAGGTTTCAGTTCTCCAGCAGGGAAACATAAAGATAGTGCATCAGTCAGACTATATGCGAGTCAATTGTTATTTTTTTTAAACATATAGCTGGACTCCCGTCTTAAAGGCAGATCGGGGGTCCTCATCATACATTGGTAAAGCATTTTATGCAAAGGACAATAAAGCACAGCATCCCCTTATTGGCCTCCTGAACCCCATGTGTGCCCTCTGGGCCATCCCACTGGTCGTGGTAGACGTGAGAAAAAATATCCAAATTGCATCCCAGGGTTAGTGGCTGCCAAGTTTGTGAATGTGTGAACCATTGTGTAGTTTATCTCTAAATATGTTAATGACGGATTGTTCTTCTGGGGTGTTAGTGCATGGCGTTAGGAAGTTACAACCTTGCCTGGAGCACTGTGAATTTGTTATTCTGAGTTGGTCTTGGTTCACACAAAGCTTGGTTCACACACAGCTGTGTCAGTTTAACAGCATGTGATAATGTAAGAATGTTTCTGTGTGGGAGGGGGGGTCAGGAGTACTATTCACATAAAGTACAGATACAAAAATGCATATAGAATATCATTATAGTAAGGAAATAGTGAAATCATATTTCAGTTACTGGTACAGGGTATGATTACTGGTGTAAGTACATGTGAATCAAATTGTTCAATGGGAGATGCATCTCCATAACATCACAGCCAGGCAACCCATGGCCAGAACTCATCTCATCTCTTTTTAGCTTTCCTAGAGCTCTCTAGGCTGGGCATGAAGGGCATTCTGTGTCTCGCTACATGGACCAACCGGTTTGGCCTGGTGAGATCTGTATCGCTTTTCACAGGTGGCTGCCATGTTGGCATCCTCTTACAATGGATGAGAAAACTGCAGCTTTAATGAATGGTTGGCTTTTGAAGGCTGGCAATGACATTCTTTGAATACCGAGCCTTGTAGCTGCAAATATCAATTCAGTTCTAATAATTATGAATCAGAAGCTGTCTCTTCAGTGTATGTCGAACATTCATATACATGTGATTTAATTTATGGAAAGCTTTAAGAAAGTCAATACCTGACAGGCAGAGGAACATAAAGGTTGCTTTCCAGGAGGCCTCCATTTCATTAAGAGGCTGCTAGATAAGATCGACATTTTTAAAACTCCTTGCAGTACCTAAGCAATAATTTCTCACATTTACAGCTTGTCATAGAAGGAGCTGACTCTCCATCACAATTTCTGCTTTCCCGCCCACCAATACCATCAGTGCCACAGCAGTAGGTTATTTACAGCATTGCCATGTGATCAGAGGAATGGATGATAGAGATTAGATATGTTTTGGTGTGAAAGAGAAAGTCAAGAATATGAGAGACACAGCAAAGCCTAGAAACTTCAGAAGTTGCAGTAATCTTTGGAAAAGGAATAGGTAAATCTTCCGATGAAGCTGGCTGGATTGCTTAGTGAGATGGACACCTGATTATGGAGAAAGAAGTTGAGATTTTGAGTCACCTCTATACCTCCCAGGTGATGAGCCAGCCTGTGTAGCCTTGGCCAAGCTGCATAGACCCAGAGCGGCCCCAGAAGAAGGAAAGGGTAAATCTCTTCTGAGTATTGTAGATCTAGAAAACCTTAGAAAGGGTCACCATAAGTCAGGATTGACTTGATGCTTAATTATTATTATTAGATCTTCCAGTGGTTGTCAGTAGGGCTATGTATAGGTACCCCAGTTCAATCTGGAGGACAATTTAAGACTTTGGAAAAGAATCCAGTTACATCCAGAGTGATTTCTACTCTGTGTCCCGGAAATGAATTGATTTGTAAATTTGGATTGTCGGCATGTGATCAATTTGCTTTGAACACCAAAACAGCCATACCCTTTTAGTTTGTGCAGTGATGTATATCAAATGTTTGTGACATGGTAGACCCTAAGGAAGGGAGCAAATATACACATTTTCAGACAGCTAGCTTCAGAAGTTTGCAGATTTGGCTCCTTTATTTTCCTCTTCTTTTAAAAAAAAGGTCTGGAATGGATTGTGCTTCTGTTGAAGGTGATCACTGCTTTGGGTCCAAATCGATTTATAAATTCTCTGTGCTTTGCATTTGAACTGAATACAGTCATTCTATTTTGGTCAGGATCTCATAATAGATTGGTCTCAATAGATTGGTCCAAACAATCTCAATAGATTGGTCCAAATCAATCCAATCTATTTAATAAATTGAGTTTGGCCAGAAGCTGATGTATACCTTTTGATATGCATAAGCCTGCAACATCACTGAAAAATAATTCTGATAGTCTTTTCACTTCTTCAAATGTTCACTGAAGGAAAGCCCATGCTTTTTACATGTCTACAGTGCCAGGTTGAATGTTGAGCTTCTGGTGGTACAGCTGGGAAAGCCCTTGTCTTAAATCCCAGTGGGCTAAGGGCATGGTCAAACTGGCAAAAAAAAAAAAAAAAAACAACCCCTTAGGAATTGACCTGTATTAAAAACCACGTTGAGTTTCATGTTCACAAAATGAATTTCAAAGTGCATATTTGTTTTCCTCTGAATTGGATTATTTTGTTAGGAAGTGAGTTAAAATAAAAAGCCATCACAGGGCCGTTTATATTAGCACACTGTTTTATTAACTGACTTAAGCTCATGTGAATGTTACCGCACAATTGCGCTCATTTCACACGCTAGCAAGGTTATGCTCAAAATCCTACAAGGTAGGCTTCAGCAATATGTGGACCGAGAACTCCCAGATGTACAAGCAGGATTCCGAAGGGGCAGAGGAACTCGAGACCAAATTGCTAACATGCGCTGGATTATGGAGAAAGCCAGAGAGTTCCAGAAAAATATCTACTTCTGCTTCATTGACTATGCAAAAGCCTTTGACTGTGTGGACCACAGCAAACTATGGCAAGTCCTTAAAGAAATGGGCGTGCCTGACCACCTTATCCAACTCCTGAGAAACCTATATGTGGGACAGGAAGCAACAGTTAGAACTGGATATGGAACAACTGAGTGGTTCAAAATTGGGAAAGGAGTACGACAAGGCTGCATATTGTCTCCATGCTTATTTAACTTATATGCAGAGTACATCATGCGGAAGGCTGGACTGGAGGAATCCCAAGCTGGAATTAAGATTGCCGGAAGAAATATCAACAACCTCCGATATGCAGATGATACCACTCTGATGGCAGAAAGCGAGGAGGAACTAAAGAACCTTGTAATGAGGGTGAAAGAGGAGAGTGCAAAAAACGGTCTTAAACTCAACATCAAAAAAACTAAGATCATGGCCACTGGTCCCATCTCATCCTGGCAAATAGAAGGGGAAGATATGGAGGCAGTGACAGATTTTACCTTCTTGGGCTCCATAATCACTGCAAACGGAGACAGCAGCCATGAAATTAAAAGACGCCTGCTTCTTGGGAGGAAAGCAATGACAAACCTTGACAGCATCTTAAAAAGCAGAGATATCACCTTGCCAACAAAAGTCCGAATAGTCAAAGCTATGGTTTTTCCTGTCGTGATGTATGGAAGTGAGAGCTGGACCATAAAGAAAGCTGACCGCCGAAGAATTGATGCCTTTGAATTGTGGTGCTGGAGGAGACTCTTGAGAGTTCCCTGGACTGCAAAGAGAACAAAACTATCAATTCTAAAGGAAATCAACCCCGAGTGCTCATTGGAAGGACAGATCCTGAAGCTGAGGCTCCAATACTTTGGCCATCTCATGAGAAGAGAAGACTCCCTGGAAAAGACCCTGATGTTGGGAAAGTGTGAAGGCAAGAGGAGAAGGGGACGACAGAGGATGAGATGGTTGGACAGTGTCACCGAAGCAACCAACATGAATCTGACACAACTCCGGGAGGCAGTGGAAGATAGGAGGGCCTGGCGTGCTCTGGTCCATGGGGTCACGAAGAGTCGGACACGACTAAACGACTAAACGAACGAACGAATGTTACAGCCAGTTTTAAAAGAGAGCATTTCAGTTACTCAGTAGGAATGCAGGAAATGACTAAAAAAAAACATGACTTAAGTCAGCTAAAATTAAAATTTACATATTCTGTGTTTCCCCCCCCCAGAAATGTAGACAGGCTCTTATTTCAGCCAGTAAAGATTACTTTTTCCAACAATGAATGATGATGGGGACTGTAGTTCAAAGCATCAAGGCCAGTATTTTGGGGAACAATTTGAAACGTCATGCTGTGCCCAAATAGCATCCCAAGCAATCCCTAGCTTGCTATGATACAAGCCCAAGATTGCCCTGTTGTCACAAACAGGGCTTTTGCTCTTGTGCAAGGAGGAAGTGGACATGCACAAGTTCCGCATATATCCAACTGCTTGGGATGGAAAAAGAAGTGTGAATGGAATAAAGAGGATACTGGCCCAAAAATGTACCAGTAGGTGAAAGGTAACGTACACAGTACAGAGATAGATAGACTCATGATCCTGCTCACTAGATGGCAACTAGAACTAGGCTGGAAGTAAATCAATCTGACAAATACTTTTTATTTTAAAAATTATTTTCACCTCAGCTTTACTCAGCAAGTAGGTAGCTTGGGGGTTTTCCTGCATTCATCTCTGAGCCTGGATGCCCAGGTTTCAGGTGGCCACCACTGAGAAGGCCTGGTTCATAGTTGTAGACTTCTGGGCTTCTCCTCAGGGTGGCCACCCACAACATTGGAGTCTGGGAAGTGTGGGTGGGATGGGTAGTGGATCTGAAGGAGAGGTGCTGTGGTAGGTATATATAGGTAGCAACACCCTAAACCATTCAGGGCTTTGTATGTCATCATTAACACCTTGAACCTGGCCTGGAAGCAGATCATCAGCCACTGCAGATAAGCTAGGATGGGAGAGACATGATTGCAGCTCAGAGTTCGTGATATAACCCCGGACGCTGCATTTTGCACCAGCTGCGCCTTCCGAACCACTGTGTAAGAGAGCAGGTGTCAGGTGAATTTTTATTACACTTCTGCTAATTTTAAAATTAAAGAGAAAGTTACTAATAGATATACAGAGACAGATTGAGATGCTTCTGACTGTATAAGGGTCATAGACTCAGCAACACAGCCATTGGGGCAGCAGAAGAAAAGAAGGTCCACCTAAGATTGAGAGGAGGAGGAGGATTGGAGACAGGAAGCAAAACCCATCTTGAAGACTGTGAACACCAGAATACAAATGGTCAAAACAAGTATGTGTTTGTTTAAATTATTCATCTCCTGCTTTCCAAATGATTTTTTTTCCAAAGCAGCTGAGAACGCAAATGCACCATATAATGCAATAAATGCCATATAAGGATCACAGAAGAAATTAAAAGCACATAGCAGTCTTAGAGAGGGGCAGGAGGGTGGGGGAAAGCATGCAGTAAATACTGCCCTCGTAAAACTGCTTCCAGAATAAAAATAAATAAAGCAGAGCATGCATTTTCTTCTTCTTCTCCCCACTCTATAAATTTCTAGAGGTGAAGAGAAGCAGAGGAATCTCCATCTATATATTTCTGTCTTTATATACTGTCGCGGCTGCCACCTCCTCTTACGTCACCACAAGAGATGACAGGCCACGATCCTTCTCACACACACACACACAGTACTTCGCTGCCACCAACCACACATAAACCTGACACCTCAGACTTATTGTGGATTTAAAATAAAATGAAGATTTATTGATTACAGAAATAATAAAATGGAAATCACTGGGTAAATGAATCACTAATAAAACTATATTTCTCAGACCTTCACCCTGCACAGTTCTTTATTTCTTAACACACAGTTTCTAAATCACCTAACCTATATCTAACCCTGTCACTCTCTAATTCCCCAACCAACAACCCTCAACAACCTCCTCTCTCCTTGTACACCCCCCTTATATACACAAGCTCCACCCCTATAAGACCCACCTCCTGCCTTGCCATAGGCCAGGAAACTCCAGCCTTAGCCAAGACAGGCAGGTGACGTCATGGCACACGTCACATACCTTCCCCCTTTAATAAGTTGTTTTGTGGGGGAAAGCTAAGGTGCTTTTTCCCCAAAACAACTGCAACAAACACAAAGCATTACATTTATTACACAATTTAACACAACTACAAATATACTTACACTTCCTTCCTACAGGTAAATAAAACATGCAATGTAAACATTTATCATAATACAATACATAACTTTCAAAACACTTTACATTGCCATATACTATACACAGAGTCCATAAGTCCTTTAGGTGTCGTCTTCTGGTCTTCTGGATAAGGCGTCAGCCACACAGTTTATAGTCCCTCTGACCACCTTAACCTCGAAATCATAGTCCTGCAAAAGAAGCGCCCACCTCATCAGTTTACTGTTCTGTGATTTCATAGTCCGCAACCACGATAGAGGTGAGTGATCAGTGCACAAGGTAAAATGTCGACCCCAGATGTAAGCCTTCAGCTTCCGGATCGCAAAGATGATCGCCAAACATTCTTTCTCGATGGTAGAAAGATTCTTCTCCCTGGGAAGCAACTTCTTGCTCAGGTACGCCACTGGATGTTGGTCTCCGCTGTCATCCTGTTGGCACAGTACCGCTCCCACACTGGCATTAGACGCATCTGTATAGATGATGAACTCTCTGTTGAAGTCAGGAGCATGCAGCACTGGATGGTTGGTTAGAGCATCTTTCAGCCGTCCAAACGCCATCTCGCACTCTTCCGACCAGGAAACGCTGTTGCTGCTCTGCTTCTTTGTCAGGTCTGATAAAGGTGCAGCAATCTCACTGAAACCGGGTATAAACCTTCTGTAATACCCTGCCAGACCTAGAAAGGACCTCACTTTCTTTTTAGTGGTAGGTCTGGGCCACTTCAGGATTGCTTCTACCTTGGCCTCTAAAGGTTTGATTAGGCCTCCTCCCACTATGTGACCTAGGTACTTCATCTCTGAGTTACCTAGCTGACACTTACTAGCTTTAACAGTTAAGCCAGCATCTTTCAATCTTTGTAGCACTAACTCTAGATGATGTAGGTGATCTTGCCAGGTGTTGCTAAAGACCCCTATGTCATCGATATAAGCTACTGTGAAGTCACTAAGCCCTTTCAGAGTATGGTCCATGAGCCTTTGAAACGTTGCTGGTGAGTTTCTCAGGCCAAAACTGAGGACCCGGAACTCAAACAGGCCAAATGGACTGCAAAATGTGCTTTTCTCTTGGGCCTTAGGTTCACTTCTTCCTTCAAACATCTTACTTATGTCATCAAGCCTAGGCCTAAGATAAGCATCAGGTTTAGTTACTGAATACAACTTGCTGTAATACACACAGAACCTGACACTGCCATTCGGCTTGTCTATTAAAATTGCAAGGGCTAACCAAGCGCTAGATGAGTGTACAATACTTTGATCGTTTAGCAGCACTTCGTCTAGCTCTTTGCGAATATTGTCACAGTAATAACCTCTTACTCTATATGGTGTTACAGACTGAGAAGCATTCCCTGTGTCAGTCCTGGGTAGCATTCCCTTGTCAACACCAGGTTTGTTTGAGAACACTTCTTGAGGTTTTATAACCAGCGCTCTACAACTATTCTGCTGTTCTCTGGATAGAGCAGGGCTGATCTGCACCTCTTGTGCTTTGAACTTTTGTGGGCCCCTCCCTTCCCTGAAGGGCAACCCATGTTCCTCCTTATCAGCCTCTTTTATTGCAAACTGCACATGGATGGTCTCTCTGTAATAAGGCTTCAGGGCATTTATGTGAATGACCCCCCTGCCTAACCTTTTCATAAGTTTGGTTGTATGAGAGGTTCCTAAGTCTGTGATTGTCTCAGAAGGAAAACCCATCCTACTCCTGTAATTCACTAAGGCTTCTGCCACAGTCTGGGTCTCTATAGTTAAAATAAATCTCTGTCTCTTAACTTCAGGCCCCCCTTTTGAAATATTGTTCAGTTTTTCCCTATACAGTAAACCACCCTTGATAATAAAACGTTCAGGGCACTCAGGTGATAAATCTTTATCAGTCACCTTTGCAAAACAATCTTTTAAGGTGGGATCTGCTGTTTGTTCCTTGACAAAGAGGCTTTTCTGAGGTATTTCAACTGAGAATGCCTCAGGTTGTGGTACAAATTTCTCTGGCTCTTGAGAGTCATTCCCACTACTGGCTTCACTTTGTACTGATTGTGCACGTGTTACCACTAGGGCACTCTTGACATGCTTTTTTAAGTCATTACCAATAAGAAAAGGGGTAGGGATCTCAGAAGACACCCCCACTCTCCACAATCCCTTCCAACCTTGATATTCAATTTTCAAATCAGCTACAGGTAGTGAAACTAGTTCTGACCCAATCCCTTTCACAGATAGAGTCTGGTCAGCAATCATACAACTTTGTGGTACTATGTCTGAGTGGCATATGGAAATTTCAGAACAGGTGTCTCTCAAAGCTGAATAGTCATTTTCAAAAACTTTTATCCTGTCCCCAGCAGATTCCAGTAAAGCAGCATTGGTCTGTATGTAATAACAATGGACAACTTCAGCGAGAGGCAGCTCCTTCAATGTATCCAATTCAGAGCTCCTAACTGCCTCTGCCTGGGTTTCCATGACAACAGAGCTTTCACTAGAAGAAGCTTGAGGTTTACTCTGAACACAAAATACAGCCTTTGCTTCTTTTACATTAACTTTCTGAGGTGGAATTTCTTTATTTTGCCTTGTATTAAAACATTGTGAAGCAATGTGGCCTTTCTTTTTGCAAATGAAGCAGATTCTCTCCCCCCATGAGCTTTTCCCATCAAATCTCTCAAGTTTCTCTTTTCCCTCCAAAACTTGTTTACTGTGCTGGCCCTGTTCTGAGGGCTTTTCACTAAAATGGCCGCCTACTTTAGTCTGTCTCTGTGCTTGTTCTTTAGAGAACTTTAGGTCCCATGTTTTCCTCACACTTCTCCCCTCATAACAACTAGGACCCCTTATTTGAGAAATAAAATCAGCTATTTGAGCAGCGTTTCTAACATCAGTTGGTTTTCGTTCTTGAACTAAAAATTTAAGTTCCCCATGGAGTAAGGAATAAAACTGCTCCAGGCCCACAACATTTTTCAATTCCTGAAAGGTTTTTACATTCTCCTGTTCAAGCCACCGATCCAAACACTTTTCTAGGTTAAAACCAAGTTGGGTATAAGATTCATCTGATTTTTTTGTAAGTTTTCTGAACTTCAACCTCAGATGTTCTGAATTAATGCCAAATCGATTATAAACCTTTTTTTTGAACTCTGAATAATCTTTACTGAGCTCAACTGGCATGTTAGCATACACATCAGCCATTTTTCCACTCAGGAGAGACCTCAAAATTATCATTTTCTCTGTTTCCCTCACAGAAAAATCAGCACAACTACGTTCAAAGATTTTAAGGAAGTTTTCAGGACAATCCCCCTGTTTATATGTAGGAAATTTCTTCAAATCTGCTTTTGATAATTGGCTCCCCTCATTTTCCCTATTATTATTATTGTTCTGATTCATCATTTCCAATTTTCTTAATTCAAACGCCATACGCTCCCTCTCTAATTCCATTTTCTCTTTCTCTAGGGCAATTCTTTCCCTTTCTATTCTTTCCTCCTTTTCTATTTGTCTCATTTGAAATTCATGTGCCTGGGCTAATTGAATTTTCTTAATTTCTGATAACTGTTCACCAATAGCTCCTTCCTGCACTGAGGCCACTCTTCCCTCACCATTTGACTCATCCCCAGACCAGTCTGACATTGCTTGGTCTCTTTGTTCACTCACTTCTGCCATTTGACTGCGCGTGAGAGGCATTTTAATCACACAGAAGGCTCTTTTCTATTTTCAAGCCTCTGTTTAAAACGTCACTTTTTTTTTTTTCTTTTCTGTGCTAAGGTCTGACACTCTCTAACAGGGTATATCAACAGATATGGCTAGGCTTGTTACTGTAGTCTCTAATGGCTTCTGCCCCTTCACTGGGCCTCTTGCCAGATTTAGAGCTACTTTAATTTTCTGCCCTTGGCTCTGCTTCCAAATCCACCACAGCTTCACCCTCTCTCAGGTTCTGTAGTTCACCAGAGATCCCAAATCTTCGCTGCCCTTGGTCAGTCTGTCCCTTCCGAGTTCTCCTAACTCTGGACTCTCAGACCAAGTCACAACAGCCTCCTATTTTGGGCCAATCTCCCTCACAAAATGGACCTTCTAGAGCTCATAAGTCAGTTCCCTCACTCTGAAGTTTTAGGTGCCTCTCTACTAGATCTGCTCCCCCCTGGAGACAAATCCTAGAGAGTTACCCACACCCCACTTCAGGTGCTCCTAACTGAAATCCTTTTGCTCTGGTCACACTAGCCAAGGCTTTTCTGGGCAACTGGGCAACTGGACAACTCGTATCCCACACGCTGGCACCAGTTTTGTCGCGGCTGCCACCTCCTCTTACGTCACCACAAGAGATGACAGGCCACGATCCTTCTCACACACACACACACAGTACTTCGCTGCCACCAACCACACATAAACCTGACACCTCAGACTTATTGTGGATTTAAAATAAAATGAAGATTTATTGATTACAGAAATAATAAAATGGAAATCACTGGGTAAATGAATCACTAATAAAACTATATTTCTCAGACCTTCACCCTGCACAGTTCTTTATTTCTTAACACACAGTTTCTAAATCACCTAACCTATATCTAACCCTGTCACTCTCTAATTCCCCAACCAACAACCCTCAACAACCTCCTCTCTCCTTGTACACCCCCCTTATATACACAAGCTCCACCCCTATAAGACCCACCTCCTGCCTTGCCATAGGCCAGGAAACTCCAGCCTTAGCCAAGACAGGCAGGTGACGTCATGGCACACGTCACATATACATGTGGCCTTTGGCTCAACATTCTTGCATTCTTATTATAGATATGGGGATATTTGTATACAAATACCCCCTGCACAGGCTGGACTTAATGATGGTCCGGCTCCTGTAACTTGGCCGCCATGCAGTGAGACTTGCTATCCTTCCCCCTGCCTGGAGTTGGCTAGATGAGCACAAAGAGAGCAGGGCTCCAGGAATGATTGGCAGGCTGACCGAAGCTGCTGCCACCACTGGACATGTGAGTTGATGGTCTGGCCCACATTAAGTCCTGCTCTGCAGGGGTATTCGTATAGGAATACGAATGTGAATATGAATACCCCCATCTATAATTGTTATACATTTCTACAGTTAATTAATGCAGGGGTAGCCAGACGATAAAGAAGGGTGACCACCGAGGAACTGATGCTTTTGAATTATGGTGCTGGAGGAGGCTCTTGAGAGTCCCCTGGACTGCAAGGAGAACAAACCTATCAATTCTAAAGGAAATCAACCCTGAGTGCTCACTGGAAGGACAGATCCTGAAGCTGAGGCTCCAATACTTTGGCCATCTCATGAGAAGAGAAGACTCCCTGGAAAAGACCCTGATGTTGGGAAAGTGTGAAGGTAAGAGGAGAAGAAGACGACAGAGGACGAGATGTATAGACAGTGTCATCGAAGCTATGAACATGAATTTGACCCAACTCTGGGAGGCAGTGGAAGACAGGAGGGCCTGGCATGCTCTGGTCCATGGGGTCACGAAGAGCCGGACACGATTTAACGACTAAACCACAAAAAGCCAGGTTCTACTGTGGGCTTCAGCAGAGCCAACATTGCCCATTTTTAGCCATAAAAAAGAAGAAATGATTTCTAATGAAGTGGGCAGGAACTTTGAGGAACTCCTATAGGGGTTGATGACCAATTTCTGTAATTTTTTTTATATATGAGAGGATTCTGTGGTGGTCACAAAGACTGCAAATATGCCTTACTTGATCTTCAGGTGCCAATGCAATTGACATCATCCTTATCCTCTTCCTCGTTCCAGTGCGCAGAACATGTAAATAATGGGCTCAAGTTGCATGAAGCCAGATTTCAGTTGAATGTCAGGAAGAATTTGAGAATACATGAGAAAAAATTCTTAACTGTTAGAGCAGTATAGCAATGGAACCAATTAGCTCAGGAGGTGGCGAACACACTCAAGCACTGGAGACATTCAAAAGAAAATTAGACAACTACCTGTCAAGATATACTTAGATCTGGATTCCTGAATTGAGCAGGGGGTTGGACTTGATGGTCTTACAATTACACTATTCTGTGATTCCCATCACTATTCCTGAGTTTCAGCTGAAATCTATAGATGGAATTATAGCTAATAGGTCTTCTGAATCAAAACCAAAATTAGTGGAAAGTATGACTTGAAAGTGCCATTCCCTTCACATTCTTCATTCTTGCCACTTTTCTTCTTTGCTGAAAGCAAAACATAATTGCTGGGGGGGGGGGCAGGGTATAATCTGGGATGAGTGACTTTCAAGAAATACAAATAAAAATGTTCTTTGATTATCTCGTTTGCAAACAATAAGTGTCAAGAGCCTCCGAGACCTTGTCAGAAACTCTTTTGAGGATGCAAATATACCCTTTTATCTTCTGTTGCCCTTTTATTAAAACAACTGTAAAGACATGGCTGATAAACAAGACAATTACATGGAAATGATGTCATCTCATGGCATTCATTCACCTTAACGAGCCCTGCTGATCTCCCGGCATAAATAGCAGTGGCTGGAAAGCAATCATATTCAAAACAGAGAGCAACAGAAGGAGGCCTTTTGTGTAGGAATATTGCACATGGCATCTTGGACAAATGACACAGCCTGTTGTTGGCTTTTGTTTTTGTTTTAAATTGAAAAACTGAAACCATGTCTTCTTGAAGGCTTTCACAGCCGGGATCTGATGGTTGTTGTGGGTTTTTCAGGCTCTTTGGCCATGTTCTGAAGGTTGTTCTTCCTGACGTTTTGCCAGTCTCTGTGGCCAGCATCGTCAGAGGACTGGAGTCGGAATTCTTTCTGTGCTCTTAAAAGGACAAAAGCTGTTTCCACAGGTATAAATACTCAACTATCCGACAAACAGCAACAGAGCATGGACAGAGTTCCTACTCCAGTCCCCTGAAGATGCCGGCCACAGAGACTGGTGAAACGTCAGGAAGAACAACCTTTAGAACATGGCCAAAGAGCCCGAAAAACCCACAACAACCATGCAACCATGTCAGTTGTCTAGTAGTGACCAAGTTACTGGTCATCTTACATCTCCATTGACAAAAACAGCACTCAGTGTTTATCAGCCACTGAGCCATGATCCAGGTGATGCTAGAGACGTAACAGAGCACATTGTAGCAGCCCTAAACAAGTCAGGAACAGGGCATGCAGAGCTGAGATTTTCCACTGTTGGTGGGATGCAGAAGTAAGCTAGGTGGAGCATGCTCTTTTCATCCCATCTCATCGTGCTACAGCTTAAAAGCAACTTGTTGTGTTACTCATTACTTCTCTGTGGCCAGATTGCTGTTATCATAATCAGTCTTCTGACTACACAGAAGATAATGAATTGTGTGTTATTTATGTGTTCCATTGGCATTACCAAAAAGGTTTTAAAAAAAAAAGGTGAAATACTCTCTTGCTCTCTCTAGTGGTCAATTTTACTATTGCATTTTGGAAATATTTGCAAAAAATATAGAAAAGGAAACCAAACAATATTTTCCTTGCCATTTAGGACTGATAAGAGGAAGTTGCAAAAGCTGAAGATTTCCTGTCACTGTGTCTCTAGAAATGACTTTAAAAGACTTTTAAAAGTAAATTTTGAAATAACTAGGTGTCACTTATCGGGTATTACTTGTTACATCTAACAAGTAGTTTTCTAACTAGAGGTTTATTACATTCAAGCTAGCAATGTAAATCTTTCCTTATTTCACTCTTGCAGACAAGAATGGAAAATTTTGTAAGATTCCCCCACCCCACTTACAAAGATTGAGTTTTATGTACTTTCCCCGCTGCAGCAC
Source organism: Pogona vitticeps (assembly GCF_051106095.1). NCBI lineage: Eukaryota > Metazoa > Chordata > Lepidosauria > Squamata > Agamidae > Pogona > Pogona vitticeps. The sequence continues at coordinate 342,875,761 of NC_135783.1, forward strand.
TGGTGAATAATTTGAGAAAGCTCTCTCTATATATAATAGTATACGCGAAGGCTTTCACGGCCGAGATCTAATGGTTGTTGTGGGTTTTTCGGGCTCTTTGGCCATGTTCTGAAGGTTGTTCTTCCTAACGTTTTGCCAGTCTCTGTGGCCGGCATCTTCAGAGGACACCACTCAGAGGCACATCCTCTGAAGATGCCGGCCACAGAGACTGGCGAAACGTTAGGAAGAACAACCTTCAGAACATGGCCAAAGAGCCCGAAAAAACCACAAATATATATAATAGTATTTTACACAGAAAAACTTGCATTTTACATTGAAGATCTTGCAAAAAATTCAAAGTTTTAAAGTACAAGTTTTTACTCTAAAAAAGGTCTGTGTGCGTGTGTTTGAATGCCATTGCTAGGGGTGGTTTTTAAAATCTCATGTAGGAGTGAAAAATCTCACAGCAATTGCTCATTTTCTTGACTAGGTTCCTTAATATGTCAAACACATTTTTTTCCTTCCTTACCTCTTTAGTTCTAGCGGAATTGTGGATGCTGTTCACGATGATGTGGTTGACCACTAGTTGTTTGTCTATTTTATTCAATATTTATACCACCCATTTTTATACCACGAATTGCTACTCAGACAGTGTACAGAAAGTAAAGCAAAGCACAGAAAAACACCAAAAACTATTTTTCCCCACCATTATGGCAGAAAAGAGCCATCTTTTCATTTTTCTTCTCATCAGAGAAAATTGTACCACACAGTAGAGGTTGAAGTCAAGCATCTAGGATCAAAGACTAGAATTTGGTTCTAAGCAGATTTAACAACCATAATATATGAAACTTCTGTCAAGAGATGTTTGTTCTGTTCCATAGCATCTGAACCACAACCCACCCAAATTGGGAAACAGGTAATCAAGCCTTTTGTTTCAGTGTGTTTGGTTAGTTGCTGCAGTTGGGCAAAGAGGCTGGGGTTGGTTCTGTGTGCTTTTGTGTTTCATTTCTTTGGGCGATTCTTTGGACACAACCAAGTTGCAGATACTTTCAACCTGGGGTTCTCCCATGCCTAGGAAAAGACACATCAGGGCTTTCCATGAGTTGTGTGGGACACATAGATCTGTGTGAACTATTTTTTAGTAAGTTAGCATCATTCATAAGCAATACATAACTGTGTTTGTGCAGGTTCCTATTTTTCTTTCTGGATTTCCTCTCTTGTAAAGAACCACTCCTTGATAATGCATATAGAGTTACCGATGCTTTTCCGCATAGTCTTATCACATGCTCGGCTTAGCGTTATATCTTGGTCACATTACAGAGTGATAGAATATTGGGTGGGAGGAACAGAATATTGAGAAACGGCTCTTATATAAATATATGCCATAATGCGGTGACCCGTCCCTGCATCATTCTTGCCAGTTAAAAAAAAGCAGCCCAAACAGTCTGGCTTCTAATCACCTTATCCTTATTTTCTCATCTCTTTTCTCTGTTTGCCGAGATGGATTTGCTCTTGTACTGCTGCCATAAAAGGAGATGTTCAATTCTTCTAGGGGCATTTCTCGGCTGCGGAATAAGTATCACTGGAACTCAAACACCCTCCTGGGCATTGTTATCTTTTTAACACATTCCCACATGCGCCTTCAGACTATTTTTATATGGAAATCAGGGACCCACTTCTCACCTCTCTGTTTCTGCAAATGACATTATGCTATAAAATATCCTGTGTTAAGGATGTAAGACATAATATTCCTCTTCTGTCAAGGGAAATACTACTATTAAGTCTCCATAAAGAAATTCTTGACCCTCTTTTGTTGGGTTTTTTTGGGGGGGGAGGAGCCCACAAATAGATTTAAGGTTGTCATTTCCCTCTATAGACTAATCATACGGAGTAGGGTTCAGAAGGACCAGGGTGGAAATAGTATGAAGAAATGATACGCTGCTTGCTATTCATCTTCTCTGCTAAAAACAGATTTCTCCCAACCAAAGCAAGTAGGATATCTGTTGTGGGCCACTGGGAAAAACACTATAAAGGCATGGTTGTTAAAGCTGAACCCTAAAATCCTACTGAGCTTCTGCCAAGTGCAAAGCCCTGCCACGGCAGAAACACAGATTTGCTATATGTGCATCAATTTTGCCATTGCACAAGAGGAGTTGTGTTGTGTTTTTATTTATTTATTTATTTATTTATTTATTTATTTATTTATTTATTTATTTATTTATTTATTTAACTTATATGCCACCCACTCTACCCAAAGGTCTCTGGGCGGCTTATAACATCTAAAATTCAATTAAAATACAATAAAAGATACAATGATTAAAATACAATTCATCATTAATTAATTAATTAATTAATAATTTTCTTCATGTAGATCACGAACGATGGGATTTTTGGATTTCCAAGACTACGGATACCATAATTCTCAATTCTGCACGCTTTACCTATTATATAGTCACCTTAAAAAGGTAAAGGTTCCCCTTGACATTTTCAGTCCAGTCGTGTACAACTTTAGGGGGCGGCACTCATCCTGCTTTTCAAGCTATAGAGCCAGCGGCTGTCCAAAGACAGTTTCCGTTGTCACATGGCCAGCGTGACTAGGGAACGCCGTTTTACCTTCCCACCGAGATTGTACCTATTTATCTACTCGTATTTGCATGCTTTCATACTGCTAGGTTGGCAAGGAGCTGGGACAAAGCGACAGGAGCTCACTCCATTGCATGGATTCGATCTTACGACTACTGGTCTTCTGACCCTGCAGCACAGGTTTCTGCGGTTTGGCCCACAGCGCCACCACATCCCTATATAGTCACCTTACAAACACCTAAATGTGATGCACCTGTGAGAAAGGGCTAACTTGGAAGGTTTTGTGGGCAAGCTAGGCCGAGCTTTCTGCTCAGAAAGAAAAGTCCCAGTTAGCACTGAGGTGGAGACAGGACGTTTGGGCAATGCTTGGCCTAGCTCAGCCTCAGAGCCTTCCAATTTGGGCCTTTCTCCCAGGTGTATTTAGAATCATAGAATCATAGAAAACTGAAGTTGGAAGGGGCCTACAAGGCCATCATGTCCAACCCCATGATCAATGCAGGAATACAATCAAAGCATATCTGCCAGGTAGTTATCTAAGTTTGAATGCCTCCAGTGTTGGAGCACTCACCAACTCCTGAGGTAACTGGTTCCACTGTTGTACTGCTCTAACAGTTAGGATGTTTTTCCTGACATTCAACTGAAATCTAGCTTTCTTTAACTTGAATGTCCTGAACTCTGGGCCTAACCAGAGTATTATGTCCAGTTCTGTAAGTGTAATGTTGTGTAAGGTATCGATTAGTCGGGAAGAACTCCCAGAATGGAAAATGATGGTATTTGTAGCTGAGAAAATATGAAACTCCCATCCCTACAGATCACTGTTTTTGGCAATAGCAACACTCGGGGAAGCTGCATAGCCTCATGTTCCATTCTGCCAGGACCTTCTACTCAGCAGGCACTTTACAAAAGAGTGGGCGAAATCTCAATACAATATGCATTGTGCTTTCTGTACATCAGACACTGAGGCTATGTTGCATACATGCCATCATCTACCTTTGACTTGATGAATGAATCATGTCCATACCTGCTAGCGGCAAAGCTCTGGGCAAGGTGGAATTAAGGGCGTTCACTTTCAGAACCTTGTGGTCAATTTTAATTCAAGTGTGATGCTGTTCTCATAGGTGCAGTGATTCATTTAAATACATTTTGGCACATAATCTCGCACATACACATGAAGCATTACTGTGCCAACAGCATGCATCTGGAAAATAGATTCCTGCTACAGAAATGTTTCATCAGTGAGGCTGAGTCAGCCTAGAGTATGCATGAAAACTAAGGCAGTCAGATTGCCTGATTTTCAATATACCATATTTTTCCATGTATAAAATGAAACTTTTTCCTAAAATAATTAGAGACAAAATTGAGAGTCGTCTTGTACATGGTAGTAAGGAAGGGGGGAGGGATCAAAGTGCTTTGATCTCTTCTTCCCCCCTCCACTTTTTGCAAAGAAAGCGGAGGGCAAAAGCACTTTCCTTGCAAGAAAGTGGAGGGGAAAACACGAATCAAAGTGCTCTGAGCCCTGCCTTCTCCCTCAACTTTCTTGCAACGAAAGAAATTCTGGGTTAGAAAACTGGGGGGCATTTTATACATGGAAAAAATACGGTATGCGTTTCTGTAAATGTAGTGGGAAATCAATGTATTGAAGAAAGACAGAGCTAACTCAATGTGTTCCCACTTACTCCTTCGGTGAGTTTGATACCCTTTCAAGGGTACCTACCACCTGAATAGGTCCCTTGACAAAGCAGAAGTATGGAGAGGCTGAGAAGAAAGGGTATTTTCTGCTACTGTCAAAGGAAGCCTGGAGTTTGGGTTCTTGCCAAAATCTTTTGGTCATGGTCACATAGGAGGAAAGCCAAGTAGAGTGAATATCCTCTTCTTTGGAAGTAGAAAACATGGGCCATAGGTTAAATGCTGTGAAACACAGAAGAATATTCAGATCCAATATTCAAACCAACTAGATACCTGATGGAACATCTCTCCCTACGACTGGCCACCTGGGCTACCCAGATTTCGTGTTTGTGGGTGGCTACCCCTAGATAGGCCCAGGAAACTACTCGGGAGGCAGGGAGAATTATCTCCATTATCCCACACCAAGCAAGAATGATCCAACCAGCAGCACATGCAACTCCTCAGAAGTAGGACTGTGGAAACATAGGATTCCTTGACTTTCTCCATCTTGGTTGTCTCAAGCATTCCTCCACACTGAGGTTCATACACAGGTGCAGGGATGTGACGAATATTTTAAAACATTTATTTATATATTTAAAATATTTGTTACCCTACCTTTCTCCTTAAAAAGGACCCAAGGTGGCTTACATCATTGACAGACAATATCTAAACAGGAAAATAATGAGCTTACCATGGTGGTTTTAATAATTTAAAGACAATATTTAAAGCTAAGAATAACGAGTATAAAGAGACAGCTGACATCATTAAAAGACAATATTAAAGCTAAAACAACAAATATGCAAATACTAAAAAGGAACAAACTCTGTGATGTGGTAAACACAAGTAGTACTAAAGTCCCAGTCAGAGCAGTAATGCATAACAATCCATCTAAAAGTCACTTATGTAGCCAGTCACTGAGAGAAAGCTTGCCTGAAGAATAAGGTCTTGATCCGCTTGTGGAAGGACAGCAAAGATGGGGCCAGGCTGGCCTCCTGTGGTAGGGAGCTCCAAAGTCTGGGAATAGCAACAGAGAAAGTCCTTTCCTGTGTCCCCATCAGATGCACTTGTGAAAGTGGAGAGACTGAGAGAAAGGCATCCTTTGATTATCTTAACACCCGAGCCAGCTCATAATAGGAGACATGGTATTTGAGATAGCTTGGAACCAAGCCATTTAGGGCTTTATGGGTTAAAACTAGCACCTTGTATGGTGCCTGGAAATGGATTGGCAGCCAGTGGAGCTGCTGTAACAGGGGGCTATGTGGTTGCTGTAATCAGCCCAGTCAGCAATCTGGCTGCTGCATTTTGGACCCACTGAAGTTTCCTGACATTTCCCATCGGCAGCCCCACATAGAGCGTGTCACAGTAATCCAGCCTGGAAGTAACAAAGTTATCTGTCATGGTGGCCAGACCAGATCTCTCCAGAAACAGACGTAGCTGGTGTAGTCATTTTAATTGTGCAAACGCACTCTTGGCCACTTCTGAAACCTGGACATTCCGGCTCAGAGATTAATCCAGGAGCACCTCCAGGCTGCACACTCATGGGGAGTGTAACCCCATCTAGTATAGGCTGCAATCCCTATTCCTTGATTTGCCTTTTGATTGACCATGAGCACCTCTGTCTTGTCCGGATTAAGTTTCCATTTATTCAGTCCAATCCATTCCTAATACCGAACACTGATCCAGAGCCAAAATAGCTTCCTCATATTTAGGTGGCGAGGAGAGGTAGAGTTGGGTGTCTTTGATGTATTGGTGACACCCAATCCCAAAACTCTGGAAATCTGTCCCAATGGTTTCATGCAGATGTTAAATAACAGACTGTGGATATACGAATATCCTGCCACAGGTGGAAATAACGAGGGTCCGACCCCATGGGGCTGGACTGTCCACTCACCATTCTGCCAAGGATGTGAGCTCGAATGAGCCTTCCTATCACACCATTGTCCACAATGGATTAGCCACTCCTGGCAGAAGGCAGGATGACAAGCATCTCTTCCAGGTTGCAGAGTGGCTAATCCATCACAAGCAACGGAGTGATAGGAAGGCTCCATCAAGCTTGCGTTCATGGCAGAATAACCCTTATTATTTCCACCTGTAGTAGGATGTTCGTATAAGAATACCCTCATCTCTATTAAATAACATAGGAGACAAGACAGAACTCTGAGGTACTCCACAGGTTAGCAGCCAGGCTGTCGAACAGGAATCCCCCAGCACCACCTTCTGAGTTCTCTCCTCCAGGAAGGACTGGAACCACTGTAACACAGGGCCCCCAAGTCCTATTCCAGAGAGAATGGTCAGGAGGATACTATGGTTCATAGTATCAAAAGTCACTGAGAGGTTTAGCAAAACCAATAGAGAAACAGACCACTTATCCAGTTCCCAGTGTACGTCATCCACCAAGAGCAGTCACCTTAGAAGGCTTGCTCAATGCAAACCAGAAATTGTTTAACCATTTTGTGCAATGTGCTTGGATACACAAGCAAACAGTACACTTAGCTGAACCTTCAGTTTTATACTTGAGCGTGGAACAGTTGGTGAGAAAACTGTGGAAAATGGTTGCACAATCTCTGTTATGCACATGGTTTTTTGTAGGTAAAGGTAAAGATTCCCATTGACATTTAGTCCAGTCGTGTCTGACTCTAGGGGGCGGTGCTCATCCCCGTTTCCATGCCGTAGAGCCAGCATTTGTCCAAAGACAGTTTCCGCGGTCACGTGGCCAGTGTGACCACACACGGAACGCTGTTACCTTCCCACCGAGGTGGTACCTATTTATCTACTCGCATTTTTACATGCTTTTGAACTGCTAGGTTGGCAGGAGCTGGGACAAGCAACGGGAGCTGACTCAGTCGCGTGGATTCGATCTTACGACTGCTGGTCTTCTGACTTTGCAGCACAGAAGCTTCTGTGGTTTAACCCACAGCACCACCACATCCCTTCCTATTGCTAAAGTATACAATTTATTGTGGAACTGCAAATAAAGAGGGTCCACTTAAAAAGAAAAAAAGAAACACTGTGATTTCAAGTTTTGTTTTGCCCTGAAAATGTAGGAGCTTCTTAGCCTCCATAATAATAATAATAATAATAATAATAATAATAATAACAATTTGTTCTGACAAATTATTTCTGACTTATGATGACCCTTTTCAGGGTATTCCAGGTAGAGACTACTCAGCAATCATGTCACAAAATATTTGGAAATAAAGAGCGGCATGGAATAGGTAAGAGGCAGTTCTTTTCGTTGGAGAAGAACACAGATGTTCCAAATTAAATTAAAAATTGAGGGCATGTCTAAACCTTTGTTTTTTTAATCATTATTTTTTCCTTCATGGAATGGCTTTGTTCTTCCTTCACTTGATCCTCTTGTTTACAAAATACAGAATAGGGAGCTATGCTAGTCATGCTATTAATTTGCTAGTCAATGCTATTAATTTCACCTACATAAAACCCTTTCCTCCCTAAGGAAATTTTGGAGGTCTGGAGTTAAAAGTTAACGGTGATTTCCTGCTAAACCCTGAGCTGCTTCAACATTTTACAGCAGGTATATTTTCTTCTCAGTGGGTGAACCATGCGATAAACCGTAGGCAAACTTTTGAAAAACTGCAAACACTTACACTTTACTGCATTTGTAAGCATAACAATTTAAAGTACTAATTTTCTAGCTCATATAATATGTGTAAGTATGCCTTAGCAACACTCGTGGGGAACATAATTTAGAAGAGTGTCTATCTTCCTTACCTGAAGCAGAGAATTTTCTGTCGCATGTTTCACCAAAAGCCTGCTGTCTAAGACTTCCAGGTGCTTATCTTTAGTAAGTTTTCCCATCCTCCCAAGTAACTTTTTTCAGAAAATGTGTGTGTTCTTTAACCCTTCTGTTGCAGGTTTGTTAAAGAAAGAGGCTCTGTGGAAGGAATCCAATGTTACATGAGTGGTCTTTTGCTTGAACAACTTCTATTTTTTTTTTCCTTTTCGCCCGCCATGCACCCCATTTCTTGACCCATCCTGCCTTCTGTTCTTTTTGGAAGAGTTCCACCATCCCTCTGAGGCAAATTTGTATGTTGGAGGGAAGTCTTCTGAAGGGGAGAGAAGATAAATTTGTGTCAGATTTACTGAAGGATATTGTTGGGTGAGACCCATACTTTTAGATTCCATATTCCAGAGCTGGGCCAGACCTTCTATGAAGACATTTTCTCAAAGAAAAAGTCCAAGAGTTTTATTTTTCTCATTCTCCTGAAACGAAAATGAGAAATTTCCAAAGCTTCTCTAGCAATTTTGGCAACCATGTTAACCCACTTTGTACACATCCATAAAAACTCAAGATCCATTGAGGATACAAAAGAATGGCCAAGTCCCTCACAGTATTCCTGCCGCTGCCATATAGACTGACGACGACAACAATAATAATATCTACATTGTGATGGGAGAAGGGAGTCATGGTAGGCCTACCCCCTACTCCCCCAAAAAATCTGTTGGAGAAATCTTTCTCTGAGAAAAGGTACTCAAATCCCCACCTTGCTCTATCCAGGGTTGTGAACTGTTCTGCCAGATTCTATCCAACTCTTGCTAAAAGCAAGGAAACAATTAATGAGGTGCAAGAGTAGATGACAGGTCATACCTTTATAGATGGAGAGGTGTGTGTTCACGTATGGCCTGTGCCCCTTTGTTTGAAGAACTGGCGTGTACATTCCAATCCATGACTGCCTCACCTGTGATGTTAAAGCAACAACTTTACTGCTTCCTGACTTTTTCCTGACTCTTCGTGACCCCATGGACCAGAGCATGCCAGGCCCTCCTGTATTCCACTGCCTCCTGGAGTTGGGTCAAAGTCATGTTGGTTGCTTCGATGACACTGTCCAACCATCTCGTCCTCTGTCATCGCCTTCTCCTCTTGCCTTCACACTTTCCTAACATCAGGGTCTTTTCCAGGGAGTCCTCTCTTCTCATGAGATGGCCAAAGTATTGGAGCCTCAGCTTTGGGATCTGTCCTTCCAGTGAGGACTCAGGCTAGATCTCCTTCAGAATGGATAGGTTTGTTGTCTTTGCAGTCCAGGGGACTCTCAAGAGTCTCCACTAACACCACAATTCAAAAGCATAAATTTTTCCGTGGTCAGCTTTCTTTATGGTCCAGCTCTCACTTCCATACATCACTACAGGAAAAAACTTAGCTTTGACTATTCGGACTTTTGTTGGCAAGGTGGGGGGGGGGGTTGCATCTCTTCTCTCTGGATTTTTCAACCTTGTGACTTAGACAAACAACTCTGCATAACAAGTTCATGAAAAACATCTCTTTTTAAATCCATCTTACACAGAACCTAATAGACTCCATTTTGGTACAACTACAATTCCCAGTTTCCTTTCATTTCCTTACAAAGCAGAATTACATAGGGCGCCTCACCTGAGTGGGGAAGACTGTGAACAGTTTAGCTGTCTACTGCTGAGTTTATTCTCCAGGTTCCTAGTAGAGATGGTCATGAGCTGATGGTTCTGCATGGTCCAATGACCAGCCTCACAGCTGATCCTCAGCAGGCACCCACTCAGCTGTAGTGCCCTGCCCCATCTCCTCTGGGTGCTGCTTCTGAGTGGCTGGCCACTAAAGGAGGCAGGACGCGGAACTGTGTGGATCAGCTTGAGGCTGGTAAATGTACCACACTGAACTGCTGAACCAGTTGGTTTGTGCCCATCTCGTGACCAGCAATTTCAAGGTCGCTGATTTTTCCTCTAAAACTCTTTAGATTTAAATCAGACCTGGACTGGAGAGCCCATCATACAGAGGACACCTTCAAAAGAAGGGCTGTCCTTTGATAGCTCTTGTAACAGAGGATTATTCCCTCTGAAACAGGGCATATGCCCCCCTCACCTTCAGCACAGAGAGGAAAGTGGAATATTAAAACAGAACAATGACAATGACAACGACACCAACAACGACACAAACAACGACACAAACAACGACACCACCACCACCACAACAACAACCACAACCACAACCACAACAACCACCACCACAACCACCACAACCACTACCACCACAACAACAACCACCACCACAACAATAACAACAATAACAACAACAACAACAACAACAACAACAACAACAACAATAATAATAATAATAATAATAATAATAATAATAATAATAATAATAATAATAATAATAATAATAATAATAATAATAATAATAATAATAGTGTATCGTGAATTGATTCCAATTTATGGTGGCTGAATTAGGAGAATATAAATCAGATGCTTTGCATGGGTTTTTAACTGAGAATTTCTTCACTTTCCACCCTCCAGAATAAATCTACTCATGTTATTATTCCTGCTATTGTCATTATTCCATCTGCTTCTCTGTTTGCACACAACCAACCGACAATCCATTCTGATTTTGATTGTTTAACTAAGAAGGCATGTCCTGATTGGGTTGCTGGGTTAAATTTTGGCTTTGTTTGATTCTCCATCTCGCATCTTGGAAGACTACGAAACACCAGATGAATTTCAGAAATGTTGTTCGGAATACAAATTAACTGTCTGTGCTATGGATGAGGCCTCCCTCAATAGAATGCATATGTAATTGGCTGCGCAAAAATCCCGTAATGTTTTCCCGGTGAACTGAAATAGATACAGTGTATGATTGATTCCTTCCAATTAAGTGCATAAGTCTTCAGCATTGAAAGAAAATCCCAAGGAAACTTATCCTTCTGGAACTGATGAGCGGATGGTGTTCTTAGAACTTAGCCAGGTTTATTTAACAGGGGACTTCAGAAGTGAAGCAAACTAATGATTTTCAAAGCAGGGTGAATGTGTAATAAACAACTCCAAAGAAACCAGAATAAGGCATCTCTTTAAAAAAAAAAAAACCCACAGCTGTTCATTACGCATCTGGAGATATTTAGCATTTAATTTCTATGGGAAGATTGTTTGAAAGATCAGCACTCTGAGTTCCTGTGGGATAATTCAGAGAGAAATGTTAGTTTTCCAACTGACCCAATACTGTATATTATATGGAGCATGACTCCTAATTGATAGCAGACTAACAAAATGGTTTCTACTATATGGATACATTTTCCAACTTTTGAACTACCTGATCTACTCAGTGATGTTAAGTACCTATTTTATTCTTGTAGGCAAGAAAGGAACTATTCAAAAGGAGTGATATCATAAGACTTTTTGCATGCTGGCATATTTTTTGTGTGTGCGAAAAAGGAGGAGGAATGGCTTTTGCACAAAACTCAGTATTCTATGCAGAACCCATATGCAGGAAACCTCATATTTTGCATAAAAAGCAAGGTTTTTATGTGGAAGGCTACAGGTTGTTTGGTAAGCTGAGGGTGATGAAAAAGGTGCTGGACTTTATGTTCTTGTGTGCAAAAGAGAAAAATCTAACAGCAGTTGCTCATGTGTTCAAGGAGACTTCTTGATGTGTGTGTTTTTTTGTGTGAGAACATTTGTGAACAGTTTATTTATTTGATTTATATCCCGCCCATCTAGTCTGGTCGACCACTCTGGGCAGCTTCCAATAAGGTGTATACGAAAACAAAAGAATTTTACAAACAGTCCATAACACATACAATAATAAAACAAATAATAAATGAAAGAAAAAATAAAGAAAGAATTAAATATTGACAGGAGGGAAGGCCTGAACATACAACCATGTTTTTAGTTGACTCTTAAAAGTGCCCAGCGTAGGGGCCGCACAAATCACCGGAGGAAGGTTATTCCAGAGGGGAGGAGCCACCGCCAAGAAGGCCCGGTTTCGTGTCCTTTCCTTCCAGGCCTCCCTCGGCATTAGGGTTCTCAGCCTCACCTCCTGGCCCGTGCGGGTGATCCGAGTAGATCTAGGTGGGAGCAGGCGTTCCACCAAGTATCGGGGTCCTAAACCGTTTAGGGCCTTATATGTAAGCATTAACACTTTGAAGTCAATGTGGAAACGGATGGGCAGCCAGTGCAGCATGGCCAGAGTAGGAGAGATATGTTGGTATTTCCTCACTCCAGTAAGGGGTCTGGCTGCCACATTCTGCACCACCTGAAGTTTCCACATCAGCTTCAAAGGGAGCCCCACGTAGACTGCGTTACAGTAGTCTAATCTAGAGATTATGAGTGCATGTACTAAGGTAGTGAGCGCCCCTGTGTCTAGGTAAGGTCGCAGCTGGGCAATCCGCCAAAGGTGGAAAAAAGCAGTGCGGACTACCAATGCCACCTGTGTTTCCATGGTGAGCGTCGGGTCCAGGTGTACCCCTAGGCTGCGGACCCCACTCTTCGCGGCCAGGGCCACCCCCCCAAACATGAAGGAGTTTCCCAAGCCACCATCAACATGGCCACCCACCCATTTGTTGTTATATCCTTAGATGAGACCAAAATGTACACAACAAGATGATTCTATCCTGCTATAGCAACAGAAGAGATGTAAACATGTGCTTTTCCACCATACACAGAAAGTAAATCGTGATGTCGCTGCTTCCCATTGAAGCTCATATATATACAGAGGGATAAATCTTGTTTCAGAGGAAGGTCTATGTTGTGTAGAAGACCACACAATGACCCAAATCCTCTTGTGTAGCAGCACAAATGGCATGATTTATAGAGCCAAACTGCCCCAAGTTAGGAAACCACTGTAGAGAGAATCAGTTGCATTCCGAGTAGAGATGGGATATTCGTATTCGTCTCCCAGGGAAGACCCAGCACTGCTGACCAATCTGAAGAGGAGGTCGGATGACGAGTCTTGCAGCTCAACTTCTGGAGTTACTTCCATGAATAGCACGGTGTGAACTAGGACAAGCCCCATGCGCCACACCGTGAGTGGTAAGTGGACACCCAGTTCTGGGGGGGGGAGGACCCAATCAGCCTGGCTACCTGTGATAGTGATATTCACATTGGTCTCACTCAGGAGATGAATACTAGCATCTCATCTCTAATTCTGTGTCATACAACTCAGTATGGAATTGATACCAACCATGGTGATGTTCTTGGGGGAATTTGCTTACAAATATCACACTATGCCAGCATAACTAGGTGAGAGGATTTGGACCACTGAATGTTAAGAAGTCCCAAGTTTTGAAACCATGGAGAGCTCATTGGGTCTCATTTCGTATAAAGCAACTTCCTATATGCTGAATTCTGCTTTTTTTTTTTTCCTTCAGAATATGCATATAGACAGCTTTACCTAGAATTTTGTTTCAGGTACAGCTCAGAGAGATAAGCTTGCAGAAAACATAGCAGAGAATCTGAGCTTTCAGATTTTGTTTTCATTCTTCTCCTGTGGCATTGTAAAGATACTGATAACTGAAACCTTCAGATTTGGCTTCAACCATTGCTTTGGAAGCTGAGACTCTAATACTTTGGCCATCTCATGAGAAGAGAAGACTCCCTGGAAAAGCCCCTGATGCTGGGAAAGTATGAGGGCAAGAGGAGAAAGGGACGACAGAGGATGAGATGGCTGGACAGTGTCATTGAAGCTACCAACATTAATTTGACCCAACTCCGGGAGGTTGTGGAAGACAGGAGGGCCTGGCATGCTCTGGTCCCTGGGGTCACAAAGAGTTGGACACGACTTAATGACTAAACAACAACAATAATTGCTTTGGGCGGAATAAAGTGGCTTCATTTGTGTTCTTTTCACTATCCCAGGCCTAGGAAGAAGTTACATTTTTGTACCATAATTCCCAGAATCCCTCAACCAGTTTCATGATGGCTGGAATGATACGGAGTGTTCTCAAAAAAAACAAACAAACAAACAAACAAACAAAAAAAAACACCACATCCCTCTGGTCCAAATGAGAGCAATGTGGGGCACAAAACCTTCAAAATGTTGTAATTCTGTCGAAAGCTTCGTATGAGAGGCAGCCCTCCCCTCTTGGAGCCATTTGGCTTCTTCAATGACCTCCTTTCTCAACCCTATATATGCACCCCTAACTCATAAAGGCAACTTAATAAACCTCCCAGACCTGAAATGAACATTTTGATGATACCATGAATACAGTATATGCTAAAGAGGCCCTATTCCATTTTTCTATAACCATAAACAGATACGCTTTAATGGTCGAATGCCTTTACCTCAAAAGATTCCAATTTAGTTCCCTAAAGCTATAATAATAAAAACTGCTGACATTCTGTTTTTATTTCTCAGAATAAAAACAGTATAAGCAGCCCTCACCGCTTTAATATCTGTAGCATCGTGAAATCAAGTCAGAGGCCATCATTAAGTATCTTCATTTTCAAAAGTGTTGCTTTTCTTCCCATCAAGAAAAGCTGATTAAGTGTCTAAGACCTACTGTTAGGTAATGGCTCAAGGAAAAAACAAATCTTTCCCCCTTGTGTCCAATGCTGAGCCTATTGCTAGAAACTGATAGGCTGTACGTGGTTTTCATGACAGTTTTGGGATGATACATTATAAGCAGATTAAAATGTCACAGCTACAGTGAAAAGAACATGAAGACAAACCATTTTTTCACATAGTACTTGTATAGCAGAACAATAATCACTTTTGGTATGTAGAAGCATTTATTCCACCAACTATTGTTTTTTGGTTTAAGCATTTCTGAAGAATTTCAGCGGTTTGGGGGGGTGATAGTGGAGTCGAAAAAGTATGTAGGAATCTACCACCATGATCGACTGAGGGCTTCTGGTGACATACACTATCTGACAGTATTTCATGCCTTGAGCTTATGTTGTTATGAATCAACATTCCTGGTTAGGTCTTACAGGCTCAAACTTCATTGAGTTAATCCATTTTATATTTGGTCTTCGTGCTGCCTTCGTCTTTCCCCAGCATTATTGCCCTTACCAAGTGGAGTCTTGTCTCCTCAGGATATGCCCAAAGCACAGTAGCTCCAGTTTAATCATTTTGCGTCCACAAAGAGCTCAGGCTTGATTGGATCTGGTGAAGTGTTTCCCAACCTTGGGTCCCCGGATGGTCTTGGACTACAACTCCCAGACATCCTGGCCAGCACAGCTAGCAGGGAAGGCTTCTGGGAATTTTAGTCCAAGAACATCTGGGGACTCAAGGTTGGGAACCACTGATCTAATTAATGTCTTGTCAAGGCTGACAAGAGGTGTTTTTTTGGGGGGCTGGGATTTGGAAACAATAAATACCCCAAAGGATGAAAGGTGCAAATTTACTAAAGATACACTAGAAAATAAATCATGATCAATAAAGCAGCAGGGTACATAGAAAGGTTAGACTTGCTGGGCCCCCTAAAGAGTGGTCGATGGGTAACCCCTGGACTCAATAGAGGCTTTTGCAATCTACATCTACACCAAAGCTTTTCAGTGATAAGACAGCAAGCTTTCATATACAGTGGTGCCTCGCTTAACGATGATAATCCGTTCCAGGAAAATCGCCGTTAAACAAAAACATCGTAAAGCGAAATTAAAAACCCCACTGAAACGCATTGAAACCCATTCAGTGCATTCCAGTGGGGTAAAAACTCACCATCCAGCGAAGATCCTCCATACAGCGGCCATTTTTGCTGCCTGTATAGCGAGGAATCCTTCCCTAAACACAGCGGGGAGCCATTTTAAGCACCTGGTGGCCACTTTGAAAACCTGACAATCAGCTGTTTTTGATCGTCGTAAAGTGAAAATCGGTTTCCGAAGCAGGGAACCGATCATCACTAAGCAAAATTCCCCCATTTAGACCATTATTTTGCAATCGCAATTGCGATCGCAAAAAGATCGTCGTAAAGCGGATTCGTTGTAATGCAGGGCAATCGTTAAGTGGGGCACAACTGTACCTTTTCATGACACAAGCATACCTGTTCATTAATTACATCTGTGTACAGCCAGTGTTTTATATGTATGTTTTGCTCATTGGAAAAATAATAACAGAACACCTTATTAATAGGAAAAATCATAAGAGACCCAAAGATCTAAGTGTACATACATTCCAGAGCTGTCCAGATTTGATACCTGCATCACCTGATCACTAGCATTTTTGCTTCTGCCCAGAACATATAGGACCTAGGATAAACACTCTTTGCTTTTAATGGGAAGATGAGGCTGGTTTCTACCAACTTATAGCAGGTGGCTCTGTCCCTAGATCGTCTCTAGTAATTTCTGGTGTTCATCAGTTTCTAACAATAGTCCCAGCACAAGGGGAATATTGCTATGTACCACACTAACATTCTTTGCCATGACGCTACAGCTTGTACTCATTTATTTGTCTTTCTGGCAGTCTGTGGTATTTATAAAACTTTCCTCCAGCACTGTTTGGAATGAATCACTTTTTATCCCCTGTAAGTCTTTTTCACTACCCAGAAAATAATACCCAAAGGATGCTGTGTGTATCCAGCTTTCATATCCACACATGTTAATTGGGAGCTAGTAGCAGATATATTGACTATGCAAATGCCTTTGACTGTGTGGACCACAGCAAACTATGGCAAGTCCTTAAAGAAATGGGAGTGCCTAACCACCTTGTCTATCTCCTGAGAAACCTATATGTGGGACAGGAAGCAACAGTTAGAACTGGATATGGAACAACTGACTGGTTCAAAATTGGGAAAGGAGTACAACAAGGCTGTATATTGCCCCCCGGCTTATTTAACTTATATGCAGAATACATCATGCGGAAAGCTGGACTGGAGGAATCCCAAACTGGAATTAAGATTGCTGGAAGAAATATCAACAATCTCAGATATGCAGATGATACCACTCTGATGGCAGAAAGTGAGGAGGAATTAAAGAACCTTGTAATGAGGGTGAAAGAGGAGAGTGCAAAAAATGGCCTGAAACTCAGCATCAAAAAAACTAAGATAATGGCCACTGGTCCCATCACCTACTGGCAATAGAAGGGGAAGATATGGAGGCAGTGACAGATTTTACTTTCTTGGGCTCCATGATCACTGCAGATGGAGACAGCAGCCACGAAATTAAAAGAAAGCGATGACAAACCTTGAAAGCATCTTAAAAAGCAGAGACATCACCTTGCCAACAAAAGTCCGAATAGTCAAAGCTATGGTTTTTCCTGTAGCGATGTATGGAAGTGAGAGATGGACCATAAAGAAAGCAGACCGCCGAAGAATTGATGCCTTTGAACTGTGGTGCTGGAGGAGGCTCTTGAGAGTCCCCTGGACTGCAAGGAGAACAAACCTATCAATTCTAAAGGAAATCAACCCTGAGTGCTCACTGGAAGGACAGATCCTGAAGCTGAGGCTCCAGTACTTTGGCCATCTCATGAGAAGAGAAGACTCCTTGGAAAAGACCTTGATGTTAGGAAAGTGTGACGGCAAGAGGAGAAGGGGACGAGAGAGGATGAAATGGCTGGACAGTGTGTGTGAAGCAACCAACATGAAATTGACAGAACTCTGGGAGGCATTTTAAGATAGGAGGGCCTGGCGTGCTCTGGTCCATGGGGTCATGAAGAGTCGGACACGACTAAACGACTAAACGACGACGAGCAGATATATAAATACTATAAGCTAGTAGCTCGTAGCATTTGAGCTTAATGTGGATCTGAAAGGTCCAGTCTCATCAAGGAAGCTAGTTGGAAACAAGAGGCCAGACTGTGCCAACATTGATTAGCTCTGCTGGAGACTTTCCACAGGATGTAAAAGTGTGAAGAGGAAAGCAGAACTACCAGCAGCTCTCCAGATATAAAGCTTCATTGGATTTTGCCTTTTCTTGGCCTTGAAAATGAAATAATATATAAACCATTGTGAGACCCTTTTTAGCTTTACAGTGGCAGATCACAAAGGCTATAAGGACACACAACAATAAAGTAGCAGAATAAATCTATCGACACCTCTTGCTCTCTAGGATTTTACCTTATCTCACCTGGTCTCACAATGGCAGGGCATTTTCCTACTAGTTTAAACGCCTTTAAAAACATCTGTTAACAGGACGTGGTGGCGCTGCGGGTTAAACCGCAGAAGCTTCTATGCTGCAGGGTCAGAAGACCAGCAGTCGTAAGATCAAATCCACGCGACAGAGTCAGTTCCTGTCACTTTGTCCCAGCTCCTCGCCAGCCTAGCAGTTCAACAGCATGCAAATGTGAGTAGATAAATAGGTATCACCTCAGTGGGAAGGTAACAGCGTTCTGTGCCTAAGGTGCGCTGGCCACGTGACCATGGAAACTGTCTTCAGACAAACGCTGGCTCTACAGCTTGGAAACAGGGATGAGCACCGCCCCCTAGAGTTGGACACGACTTACTAAATGTCAAGGGGAACCTTTGCCTTTACTTTTAAAAACATCTGTTAATCTGCAAATAATGTTGTAAAATTTTGAATTTCTGGTAAAATTCCTTTTGCCATGCAGGAGACGTACAGAGACTCCCAAAGGAGCTACATGAGATTGTCCACCCCCTTTTCTCATCAACCGACACTTAAAGTCTCAACACCTCACTCTATAGGAGAAAGAATAAAAATATTTCATTACTTATAGTTGTGAACAGAGCAATAGCAGACAAAAAAAAACCTGACTCCTTCCAACAGACTAAAGAGAGGGAAAGGAACACTGAGTCACTCCAGCCCAGAAAAGTGCCTCCCTGTCACAAAACACAGAGACAGCATGGGAAGTTGCAATAAAACTCCAACAAAGAAATAGGAGAGCATTTTCCCCTGCATTCTGCTTATGCTCATCTCTTGGATGTCTCTGTCCCAGAAAGAAAACCAAGTGGTATCATTCAAAAATCTAAACACAATCTTAAGGAGTGGACAGTACACATCAGCAAAACCCCTGGGGCCCCAGCATTAGATTTCTGTTTACAGCAGCTACATCCCTCCTTGCTTCCTTCTAATGCAAAAGTATAAGTACAGCTTAAGAGTCTCCTTTTCAGGATCTTGGTATGCTTGTCTGCTGCAAGGAAACATTTCTGGTGCATTTGCCGTGAACCGAATTTTTGTGTCGTAATTTTCAACGAACATTGACAAACAAGTGGAATAACACGTTCAAATTAGGACTGTGTCGTGAATTCCAAAAAATAGCAAACTGTGAATCCAATTGGCGTGATTTGGATTGATTGGTCATGGTCTAGGTTGAAGCGCAATGGCCATATTCAGTTCTGATACGAGGTGAGCCAAATTTACATATCAGCTTGTGTCCAAATCAAATTTGATAGGGCACTAATCCAATTTAGTGTGCCAGTGGTTTGTTTTGTTTTTAAAGGAAACTTTAAAGATGTTGGAGATGCAAACCTTTGAAGCTAGCTGATGGGTTTACTCTTTCCTTTAGGGTCTGTCATGCCTCCAAATTTCACGCAAAAAAAAAAGGCCGTACCAATGTTAGTTTCCCACTGTGTTGGTATTACAGATCTACGAATCACTTAAGAACCAGAGCAGAAATCAAATTGGGTGGGGAGACCATTATTCTGGACCACGCCGGGATAGGGTCAAATGTCCTAACTTGGCCTACAAATGAAGCAGAAGACCCTTGCACAGCTTGAGTAAAATGATTTATTTTATTTTATTGGTTTTAAACGTGCACATACAACCTGGCATGGATGCTGCGTTTGCACAAAATATTTGATCAGGGGCACGGTCTTTTGCTTAATAATAAAAGAAATGATAGAAACCACACTGGCACTGAATAGAAATGACATTTCTTTGCCTTCACAGGCACAAATGATAGGAAAGAAATGAAATGGGAGAGTCTACGAGGAATATGACTGAATGGAGTAGAAAGCATATCTTCCTATGATGACATATCTAATCAGTCTTATGTATTTCAGCCCAAATCTGAAGAGGCAGTATGAAACATAGTCTTTTGCTGGCTATTATAGTAATTTTCCTGCCTATTACAGTAAGTGCTGGTTCTGTATTCCAAGCACTGCCCTGGGTGGGTGGGCCGATTTTTTTTTTCACGCTGAACCGATGGAATTCAATTTCCAAGTATTTCAGTACAACCAGCATGGGATTATTTCAGTGTGTGCAAAGGCACCTTTCTAATAGACTTTGCCAAGAACGATCCAGACAGTTGTTGGGCTTTTTCTGACTTCCATTTCCATTTTGCACATTCACTCACGGCCTTTATGCCTGAACATCCTTCTCTTTAATGAGCACGTCTTTACAAAGAAATCTATGACTTCCCAACTCTGCGTTCTGTTCCATTCCTGCAAATATCTGCATCCCAGGGCTTTTCTCTCTCAGTGGGAGAGATTTGCTGGCGAGTTTTAGAAGTGACAGCAAATGCAGGACTGCAGCTGGACATTACGATAGCAAAATCACAGCTGCAGAAGAACTACACAACTTTAACGATGGCCATGAAGAAACGGAAATAGCTAAAGGTTGTGTGTAAGGTCAGTGGACACCAAGGCTATGATCATCCATAAGATTATCTCCCCAATTACTATATGTAGATGTGAAATCTAGACAGCAAAACAAGTTGATGGGGGGTGGTGGTGTCCATTTATTCAAAAAGATGGTGCTTCAGGAGAGCTTTATGGATACCAGGGACTTCTAGAAAGATTTACAAGTAGGTCCAAGATCAAACCTGAAGTATAGCTAGAAGGAAAAATGATGAATGAAACTCTTGTACTTCATATATTATGCATAGAAAATCAGACTCAGTGGGGAAAGAAATCTTGCTGGGGAAAGCTGGAGGCTGCAGGAAAAGAAGGAAACCGATTATCAGATGGATTGACTCAATAAAGGCAACCACAGCTTTCAGCTTGCAAGAAGTCACTCATGTACTTGTTTGACAGTGAAGATCATGAGAAACTATGGGCTGTTCAGGAAGAAACTGTTGTGTCTCAGCACTTGATTGTCCCGATGTGTAACTTGTATTGTGAATAAGAAGCTACTCTTAGGACAGCATATGGAGATATGGAATGGTTTCTTATAGACATAGGTGTCAGACAGGGGTATATTTCCCCCCCTTATCTGTTCAGCCCTTGCACAGAACATATCACATGGAAAGCCAGGCTACATTCAGATGATGAAGGAGTAAGAACTGATAGGGGGGAAAACCCACCAATAATTTAAGATATACAGATGACACTATTTTACTTTCAGAAAGAAGCAATGATTTGAAACAACTTTTAGGGAAAGTGAAAGAAGAATATGTCAAAGCAGGACTGCAGCTGAACATTAAGAAGATAAAAATCATGACTACAGACAAACTATGGAACTTTAATGTTGACACATCCTTACACTTGATTAACTTTTGAAGACATGAACAGATTGAAATAGAGATTTTATATACTTTGGTTCAACCATCAAATCAAATGGAGACAACAGCCAAGAAATCAGAAGACTGAGACTAGGAAGGGTAGCAATGGAGTAATTAGAAAATATTATCAAGCGTAAGGATATGTCACTGGAGACCCAGACCAAAATCATCCACATTCTTGTATTTCCGATCCCCATATATGGGTATGAAAGCTAGGCAGTAAAGAAAACTGTCAGGGGAAAAATTGATTTGTTTGAAATGTGGTGCTGGAGGAGAGATTTGCTAGCACAAACCTGAAAAAAACAAACTGCAAACCAGTTCATTTTTGGGTGTGTGTGTGTGTTCATGATACCATATTTCCCCCAAAATAAGACAGGGTCTTATATTAATGTTTGCTCCCAAAAAAACACATTAAGGGTTATTTTCAGGGATGTTTTATTATTTTCATGGACAACAATCTACATTTATCAAATACATATTCTGGTTGCTGCACAAGGGTGGAGGGTGGGGTTTCACTTCACTGGGGCTTATTTTTTTGTTTGTTTGTTTGTTCAGTCGTTTAGTCGTGTCCGACTCTTCGTGACCCCATGGACCAGAGCACGCCAGGCCCTCCTATCTTCCACCGCCTCCTGGAGTTGTGTCAAATTCATGTTGGTTGCTTCGATGACACTGTCCAACCATCTCATCCTCGGTCGTCCCCTTCTCCTCTTGCCTTCACACTTTCCCAACATCAAAGTCTTTTCCAAAGAGTCTTCTCATGAGATGGCCAAAGTACTGGAGCCTCAGCTTCAGGATCTGTCCTTCCAATGAGCACTCGGGGTTGATTTCCTTTAGAATTGATAGTTTTGTTCTCTTTGCAGTCCAGGAAACTCTCAAGAGTCTCCTCCAGCACCACAATTCAAAGGCATCAATACTTCGGCGGTCAGCTTTCTTTATGGTCCATCTCTCACTTCCATACAACACTACAGGAAAAACCATAGCTTTGACTATTCGGACTTTTGTTGGCAAGGTGATGTCTCTGCTTTTTAAGATGCTGTCAAGGTTTGTCATTGCTTTCCTCCCAAGAAGCAGGCGTCTTTTAATTTCGTTGCTGCTGTCTCCATTTGCAGTGATCATGGAGCCCAAGAAAGTAAAATCTGTCACTGCCTCCATATCTTCGCCTTCTATTTCCCAGGAGGTGATGGGACCAGTGGCCATGATCTTAGTTTTTTTGATGTTGAGTTTCAGACCGTTTTTTGCACTCTTGTCTTTCACCCTCATTACAAAGTTCTTTAGTTCCTCCTCACTTTCTGCCATCAGAGTGGTATCATCTGCATATCGGAGGTTGTTGATATTTCTTCCTGCAATCTTAATTCCAGCTTGGGATTCCTCCAGTCCAGCCTTCCGCATGATGTATTCTGCATATAATTTAAATAAGCATGGTGACAATATACAGCCTTGTCGTATTCCTTTCCCAATTTTGAACCAATCCGTTGTTCCATATCCAGTTCTAACTGTTGCTTCCTGTCCCACATATAGGTTTCTCAGGAGATGGATAAGGTGGTCAGGCACGCCCATTTCTTTTAGGACTTGCCATAGTTTGCTGTGGTCCACACAGTCAGGGCTTATTTTTGGAGTAGGGCTTATATTACGAGCCTCCTGAAAAATCATACTAGGGCTTATTTTCAGGTTAGGTCTTATTTTCGGGGAAACAGAGTAGTTTGTGGTTCATAGGTAGCCATGAACAGCAAATCACCATGAGTGGTAAAGTGGAGATATTTTGATAATTTGGGATAATTTAAAATGGAATCCAAGAGAAATTGATAACTTTATATATAGCAGTGATAATTCTTCAAATCAGCTGGAGTTTTCACTCCTGAGATACAGCATGGATGGCTCTGTAAGGGGCTGGATTAAAAATGACTTTAAGCTGTTTTGTGTGAAAGAGACCCCATAGCATTACTAAAAATATATATGGAATCACAAAATGTGTTTTTCAATTTTGGATTGTTGTTGTTGTTTGTTGTTTGTTTTGTTTTGTTTTGTTTTTTTGTTTTGTTTTGTTTTGCAAAGCTATAGTTTACTGAGCTTGAGCATAAAGCCTGCTTTGGCCATGTGAAATGGAATAGCATTCTTTTCTGCCAGCCACCAGAAAGAACTCTTGCCAACTGCAAAATGGGCTGAGTAGTAACGATGGTGAAGACAGATGGGCAAGTTTGTTCCGCTTCAGTGCCCTGTACACTCCTTAATTTCAATCCCTGTGGGAATTTTCAGTTTAGCCCTAAAAGGGAGAGATAGACATGATAGAGGGCAATCGTGTGTGTTGAGATCTGGGAGAGGCCAAAGGTCTGAAGTTTCATGGAAGAAAAAAGGGACTCTCATGTTGCACCACAATGTTCATACCAATCATCAGTGCCGAAGACTTTTGAACACTTCCATTCTGCACTGATGAAGCCTCTTTCCACCTGACCCAGACTGTCTCCATTTACTTTTACAACAGCCAAAGTAGTGGCTGTGCTCTTTGGACAAAAGCCACCCTAGAAAAGGGTGTCCTCACTGAGTCTGATACTAAAAGATCAGTATCACGTTCCCCAAATGGAGGATAGGAAACGGCAGTAATTGAACTTGCAGTAAAATCCAAAGCATCTTTAATGAAATGTAAGACATAATGACCTACTCTTAAATGCCATTAACAGAATGAGTAAGTACCCCTGATAAAGTAGTTATTAATAATTGCCTGGAATCCTAATGGTCTTCATGTAATGTTTGTGTAACTTGTTGGTCCTCCCTCTCCTGTGTCCTCATCCAGTGTGGCAGCTGGGTCAGGGTCAGCTCCCCTGCTCCTGTCCCACTTTGGTAGCTTGGGACCTGGTCTCTTCTGATGCTTGTCCCAGTAGGAGCGCTGAGGTGGTGGCCTAGGGTGCTGGGGCTTCTCTTAATCTCCTTTAGGTAAAGGTAAAGGTTCCCCTTGATATTTAGTCCAGTCGTGTCCGACTCTAGGGAGCGGTCAGCATTTGTCCAAAGACAGTTTCCGTGGTCACGTGGCCAGCATGACTAGACGCAGAATGCCGTTACCTTCCCACCGTGGTGGTACCTATTTATCTACTTGCTTTTGCATGCTTTCGAACTGCTAGGTTGACAGGAGCTGGGACAAGCGACGGGAGCTCACTCCGTCACGTGGATTTGATCTTACGACAGCTGGTCTTCTGACCTTGCAGCACAGAGGCTTCTGCAGTTTAACCCACAGCACCACCACATCCCTACACCTCTCCTTTAGGCACCCGCAATTGGACCAAGACCCTTCTCCAGGGGTTTTCTTTGATCATGTGGTTTGACTCACCCTCTGGTTCTGGGTCCTCCTCCTTTACATTATAGACCTTGCCTATCTCTTGGCCCAGGTCCCTTCTTCCTCTCCCTTGCAGATGGCATCTTCTCCTCTTTTGATTTTCTCCCTACTTCCTCCATAGCTTCTTTTATACCCTCCACAATCAGGATATTCCATTCCCCTCTCCTTCTCCTTCATTTCTTCTACATCCATTCACACTTTCTCTGTCAGTGTCTCACTGGGATGAGTCTTCCTACCATCAGGCATGGTATCCTCCACATTCTCCAACCCAGTCTTCTCCTTAGGGCCAGGATTAGAAGGCCCACTGAGGGTAACCACCACCTTAGAGCTGCAGAACTGGAAGGGAACCTATGGATCATTACCCAGTCCAGCCCCTGTCAAGGAGGCAAAGTGGGGAATCGAACTCACAGCCAGAGACCGAAACCACTGAGCAGTTCTCCAGTGCCCTCCTGACACCTTGCTTTTTCTGAATCTTTGTCTCTTCCCTTCTACATCTTTTGGGTTCTCTTAATTTGAGTAATCTAGCTTAATCCTTTTGCCTTCCTTTTTAATTTATTTATTTGAACAGTACTCTGTTTATTGTGTGTCAGTTTTAATTGACACTTATCCTTTATCTTTTATTTCCAATCTAGGCTGGAGAAGAATCTCAGCAGAACTCGAACTACAGTTTTTGATATATTTTCATTTGGGTTTGGTGGTAGATTTCTATTTACTGTATCTTGTAGTGTTCTTTTCTCAGTCATATACGTTAAGTATCCAACCTCCAAAACTGTTCTCATTCTTTCTCGATCAAATCTCATCCTTCCTTACTTTCTACATTTGTTACTTATCTGAGTGACCATGTGTGTTAGAATTATCTTAGTGTTATCTTAGCATTAAGCCCTGGACTGCCAGGAAGAGAAACAAGTGGGTCCCAGATCAAGTCAAGACTGAACCATCTCTGGGGGCAAAAATGTTGAACTGATGTTGTCCTACTTTGGACACATCATGAAAAGGCAAGGTTCTCCAGAGAAGACAGTGATCTCCTCTAGAGTTTGTAAGAGCTGAACTGGGCTGTTGAGGACAAGACATTCTAAAGATTGCTCATTCATAGGATTGCTATAAGTTGGAGGCAGTAAAGGTAAAGGTTCCCCTTGACAATTTTTGTCCAGTCGTGTTCAACTCTAAGGGAGCGGTGCTCATCCCCGTTTCCAAGCCATAGAGCCAGTGTTTTGTCCGAAGACAATCTTCCGTGGTCACATGGCCAGTGCGACTTAGACACGGAACGCTGTTACCTTCCCACCGAAGTGGTCCCTATTTATCTACTTGCATTTTGCATGCTTTCGAACCGCTAGGTTGGCGGGAGCTGGGACAAGTGACGGGCGCTCACTCCGTCACGTGGATTCGATCTTACGACTGCTTGGTCTTCTGACCCTGCAGCACGGGCTTCTGAGGTGTAGCCCACAGCGCCACCACGTCCCTGTTGGAGGCAACGATGGGACAAAACAACAGCAGTACATTATGTTTATTAGGCTGTGCCGCTTCCCTTACTTTATCTCTCTCTCTCACACACACACACACACACAAAGACCTCAATCTATTTCATTTAGTATGTTTGCATAGTGAATTTCTCTGCAAAAAAAACTGCAGAAAATTGTCACATATACACAAATTTGAAGTACATTAAACTTGAATTGCATAGAAGATAAACAGCATTAAAATCCTTGTCTCTGTCAGCATTAAACTTCTCAGGAATTGTCACTTCAGAAGGAACACTTCAATTTTCAGGTACTTGTGTGGAAAAAAAAGTTATGGCGACTTTAGAAGTTGACAACACAAAAAAACTTAGTATATTTTTCAAGTATTTGACTATTTCTCTCTGAAAAGGCGATCATGTTTCTAAATTTCATGTACAGACACTAAGAAAAATCATAGTGCTATTAATTTGCCCATCCAGATTAATGGGAGGTGCAGTGATTTAGATTTCTAAATTCTGAATCAGATATAAATTTAATCAGATCCAATCAGTTGGATCTAAGATAGACCTGAATACGAATATCTGAACTGGGCTCTAAAGCGTCTCACAGGGCTCTTTCACAAACCTAAAATTCTCCATCAGTGGACAGTTTTTCATTCACATTTGACTGATGACAGAAGATCGACACAAAACCTGTTAATTTTCTTTGGAACTGGATAAAAAGGAATGCTGATTATAAATACAAGATTGCCAAGGAAGAAATTAGGAAGCACCCAGGAGAAAATGAAAGCCATCATGAGGGAGAGAGAAATTATTAAATTGTACATATGCGGTTTGTTAAGTTTGAAATACGGCAAGGTTAATGAGTTAATAAGTCTTGGACGCCCAACTGATGCAGATGGTCAAATCCATAAGGAGAGGCAATGAAGAATAGAGAAGTCAAGTCATTTTCCTCTTTCTTTTTCTTTTTTGGGGGGGATTTTCTTAAAATGAGATTTTTACTGAATTTTAAAACTCCAGGAAGAACACATGGTTAGTGTGTAATGAACAAAGGAACGAAGAACAGATATTTTAATGTATTTTGTGAAAGATACATTTTAATCAGGATAAAAACCTTGAAGCCAGACTCCCATAAGCAACCACTCAAAGAATTGTATAAGAGGATTATAATGGTGTAAGCCACCTTAGATGCTTATTCAAGGTGAAAGGTGGTGTAAAATATTTTAAATAAATAAACAAATAAGCATTTCAGTAAATAATCTAATCTGGCCATCTATCACTTTGTCATAGATCTAAAATTTTAAGACCACAAAATCTGGACGTTTGTGTCTCCCATTTACTAAATATTTACCCCCATTTATTAAATAAGCTCTAAATATTAAACCAGAAGGCTGAACTTATAGAGAAGAAAAACAACACACCATGCCAAATGGATAAATGCTGTAGAGTATTTCCCACCAGGAGAAGACTCCAGCTGGGCTATCGGGAAGTCACTGAATAGACTTGAAAGAGAAGTACGAAGATCACAGAATAATCAAATAAAAGGGGGCTACTTAGATATGGGACAAAATTTCTGTGACTGTGGAGGAATTCAGTGTAGCATGTATGTGCATGCAATTTGTGCCCCACTAAGGGTACAAAAGAAGATCTATTAAATTGCCGAGATAACACTATTGACGTAGCCCACTTCTGGTCCAAAGCAGTCTACTTACAGTATCTTAGGTAAAGCTAAATGTTCCTCTTGACATGTAGTCCAGTCATGTCTGACTCGAGGGTGCAGTGCTCATCCCCATCTCCCAAACCATAGAGCCAGCATTTGTCCGTAGACAGTTTCTGTGGTCACATGGCCAGCGCAACTAGATATAGAACACCGTTACCTTCCCATCGAGGTGGTACCTATTTATCTACTCGCATTTTTACATGCTTTCGATCTGCTGGGTTGGCAGGAGCTGGGACAAGCGATGGGAACTGACTCCATCATGTGGATTCGATCTTACATCTGCTAGTCTTCTGACCTTGCAGCACAGAGGCTTCTGTGGTTTAACCTGCAGCGCCACCACGTCCCACAGTATCTTAATCATGGGCAAAGGCTTTCTCTTGGTTCCACTACCCTCAAAGGCCTGCTTGGTGGGGACACAGGAAAGGGCCTTCTTTGTTGCTACCCACAGACTCTGGAACTCCATTCCACAAGAGGCCAGGCTGGCCCCATCTTTATTGTCCTTCCACAAACAGACAAATACCTTTCTTTTCAGGCAGATCTTCCCTTAGTGTCTGACTGTTTAAGTGATGTACTGTACAACCTCTATATCCACAGTTTCACTTATCCACAGTCTGAAAATATTAAAAAGATTAAAAGGTTAAGAAAAAAAAAACTATTTTCACATGTATTACTATAGCAAGCCACCTGATGGAGCCAGAGACTGTGCTATGAATACTTGCTAATGAAGAACACATAGCACAGTCCCTGGCATCCTGTAGTGGCCCATTCTGGTAATGCATGTGAAAATAGTTTTATTTATTTATTGGATTTTTACCCCGCCCCTCTAGACCATGTCTAAATAAATAAATAGTTGTTTGTTCTTCTTTTTCATTTATAATCCTCTATATACAGTGGTGCCTCGCTAGACGATATTAATCCATTCCGCAAAGATTGCTGTCTTGCAAAAACATCATTTAGCGAAGTGTGGTTCCCCACTGGAATGCATTGAAATCCACTTAATGCGTTCCAATGGGAACCTCGTTGTGTAGCGAAAATCATCCATAGGGAAACATCATCTTGCGAGTGCAGTTCCCCATTGGAATGCATTGACAGCTACTCAATGCATTTCAATGGAGAAAAATCATCGTCTAGTGAAAATCGGCCATAGGAAACCATCATTTTGCGAAGCGCAACAACGATTGCAAAAATCCATGGTTTAGCGAATTCCTCATCCCGCAACGCAATCGTCTAGCGAGGCACCACTGTATAGTGTTCACTATTATCTGTGGTTTTCAGTATCCATGGGGAGGTCATGGAACCAATCCCTAATCGATATGGGCTCCTACTATATTTAAATTAGATTATTGTGCTTTGTTGCTTTTAAATGTGTTTTTAGCGTTGATTTTATTTAGTGTTTTTAATATAATATTTGTTCAATTCTTTTTTAAGGAGCCTTGGATCCTTTTTAAGGAGAAAGGTGGGGTAAAATATTTTTAATAAAATAAAAAAAAATACCTGGTTCCATGTTTCCTTGTGTTTCGGAAGATGTTGATAACCTATCTGTTCTAGTATACTATTGGGGATACCTTTTAGATTGACAATATTGTTCTACTAATCCTGCTGTAGATGCTTTGTATATTTTTGTGGTTGAAAGTGTACATTATTCTTTTATTTTATGAGGGGCATTTTAGTCCCTTTGAATTCTTGGTTGAGTCAATGAAAATGTAAGATAGAAATGTCCAAGGGAAAAAAAGTCTTTAAATCTTAAGATTTATTTGGAATTCTTTTTCTCTACAAGCGTAAAAAAAGTGGAAGGAAGGAGGGAATATTTCTTTTTTGTACTAAATGCTTATTATAAAGACATCATTGTGACTTCCATTTGACTTTTGACAGCTTCAGTTTCTTGTGCTTTCTCTGTCAGACTTGCCTCTCTGTTTTGTATATTTGAATAACGTGATTGTTCAGCGCACAATATATGCTTCACATATCTTAAGCCCCCTAAAGCTGGGCTTGTTCCCAAAACTGGATTGTTTAGGAAACAACATTGTAAATGATCAGAAATAACATAATAAAATCCAAGTCTGATCTGGCAAGTGTCCAGAGAAGAAATGGAAGATGCTCTTTGAATGACTAATTTTGACTCGTCTTCTCACTCTTTATTAAGAAACAAACTTTTATTTTTTAAAAAAAAAAATCCTCATAAATCGAGACAACATAATGATTTTAAGCCATGCAGATTCATCCTGGTATTCTTTAAGCACCAAATAAATAAGTATCATTAATGTACTTTAGATTGTTAAAGTAGTATGTGATTTTAATTAGATTTAGCAATTACTGTTCATCAGGGAATGTTTCCCCAATCTGGAGGTAGCATCATTGCCTTAAGCAACCTCCTTAGAAGGTTTTTAATAGTTTCGTATTAACTGTTAACCCTATGCATCTGCGAGAGCAAACTCACCCAATTCAGCTAAAAGGTGTGGATACATGTTTATGCAAGGTTTTGGTTCAAACAGAGCTTCCTAGCATTCTTGCATCTGCTGTTCTGCTCATTTTGATGGTTTTTCAATCAAAGGAGATGCTTTGTAAAGATAAGGCTACTGCCATGCCGGTTCCAAACATCTGCCGGCCGATCCATATGCTCCTGTATATTAAAATTAATGCCCTGGGAACACAAAATGAGATCACCTGGAAGAGGGACGAGGATAGGCCCCGTCTTTCTCCTATATGTACTGATTTGTCTATTTCTTAGATGCAGAGTGGGGATGTAAATCTTTACACATCTCATTTTTGTATGTGATGATGAGAGATCACAGGAATTTCCTTCTGTGCCGCCTTACTGTGAAATATTTCCTGCTTCTCCGAACAACAGATAGCCAGAGACATTAAATGTGTATTACACTGGAGCGAAGAATTTTTTTTGTGCAAACTGCACAAATCACGTATATTATGCAAATGGCATCAGTGGTTCACATTGTACAAAACTGTGTGGCTGCAGTCTCATTTGAAAGGACTTTTGAACACCCATTGAAGCTCCACAGCTTCCCATGAGCGATAGCTAAATAGTCCTACCCCAAAACATACTTCATAATTCTGGATCTCTCTCTCTCTGTCTGTCTGTCTCTGTCTCTCTGTCTCTCTGTCTGTCTCTCTCTCTCTCTCTCTCTGTGTGTGTGTGTATGAACGTGTTTGTTTTCTTTTACAATATGGTCAGCCATAATTCCCTCACTGAATTTCACTGATGTTATGTGTTTCGGTAGGATGAGGAACATCCGGTGGTATGTTTCATCTTTATATACCAGTTAGGAGTGTGATAAAATCCCTGCCTAGTTTCCCCTAGTGTCTTCTCCAGAGTCTCTTCTACCTTTCTTTAGTCCTTTTTTTGCAGTCAGTTTTTGTTTCAGATTCTCAGCCATATAGCGTAGTATGAACGAGGTTGTAAAAGCACTGAAGGATGGAAGCCTCCTGTGAGTTTGGTTGTTATAAAGTCCTTGAGGGGTTTTAAAAATTAATAACTTCTTCACACGTGAAGTAGAACAAAACAGTAAATGGCATTGTAAGGCTTAACTCAGCCTTTTTCTCTGATGCCAGTTATTTTGTGTAGGTATTCCATTTAGTATGTTCACCAAAAAAGCACAAAAGAAATCTAGAACATAGAAAACTACTTTTAATACAGTAATTAGATACAGTTATTGACCTAAGCTCCCGAGTAATTAGTTGCCACTGTAGTTACATTTTTAGAAGCCACTATTTACTTTTTTCCTCCTGACAAATTACTTTTTTTATTAAGCTCTTTTTTTGAAAAGAAAGATTATTGGAATAACTGTGCCACATCAGTGGGCCCCCATGAATCAGACTGGCCATATGTGGTCCTTGAATCTCTGAAAGTTCTCTATGCTAGTCTAGGTGTCAGCCACTTATGTTTTGTGGAAATTCACTATAGAGGGCATTCTGAGGAGTACCACTTCAAGAGGAAATTGTAGGGGTACTGCAGCGGAAAACCACATGGATGTGGATGGATGATGTTTCTTTTCAATTATTGGTCTTTTACCAAGAAACCTTTGGACCCAAAAGTTTAATCTGTAGAAAATGAAAGCAGAAAGCTGATATTTTAATTCTGTAAGGACAAAAAAATTCAGTAGTGATGACATGTTAGTGCCATCATTGTTTCTCCCACCATGAAATCTTAGATCTATGTTGTTCTATCTTCTATAATTCCTTTCCATTTGTGTAGAGTATGATAGGAACATGGGGAGAACTTGACCAGATAGCCCCACTTCTGATGCTTTTGCTCTGGGCTTCCAGCTTTGGCAGGTATTGGACTATATCACTCTTCAGGTCACTTCTAGCTCTATAGTTCTAGGATCCTATGATACCATGTTTCTATGATATCCCACATTTCAGATGCCTTTAATCTGTGTTGTGCAAATGTCTGCAGTGGTATTAAAAAACAGGAATACTTTCCCCACCCATCTACCTCAGAAACAATTTTTGCCTTTTGTTGTAAGGTGGGGGGAAAAAGTCCCGCAGGACCTTTTGAAATCTTTGATGGAAAAGTTGTCAGACAATTAAAAGAGGTCTCCAATCCCCATTTCTTGTCACTGATTGTGGTCTAAATCCCAAATGGACTGAATCCACTGAAGAATCAACAGGGTTTACAAATGTTTTGACTGACCATTCAGCAATTGGTTCATTGTGTCTACTTGAGGTGGGATTATCTGTTGGATTATGTTTTTCTCAGATTTAACTATGGCTTTATTTCACCCACAAAAAGTGTTTCAAAGCCCTTCCTTGTGAAATCTAAAACCTGTTTAGCCATTCTGAAGCCTACCAGAACTAAATACGAGACCTTCCTCTACCCAGAGAGATTCTCCAAATAATTGGAAACATTGATTTTGCT
The DNA here is from genome assembly GCF_051106095.1 of Pogona vitticeps. Lineage (NCBI taxonomy): Eukaryota > Metazoa > Chordata > Lepidosauria > Squamata > Agamidae > Pogona > Pogona vitticeps. The sequence goes on from NC_135783.1 coordinate 342,908,457, forward strand.
GCGTTCCCAAATGTGTGGAGTAGGGAGGAGAAAAAGGAGGGCGTGTTTAAAGACCATGGTAATACAATCAAAAGCAAGAGAAACAAACTATACAACAAACCAGTGGAATCAGGAGCTTTACAATAGCCTAGATATTTGTGAAGATTCTCAGTCCACCAGGTGGGATTATCTGGAAGTCGTGTCAAGTCAACTGGGTTGAAACATTTCGCTAATCATCCAAGTAGCTTCTTCAGACTGAGGAGAGTTGGCAGGAGATCCCTCATATATCCTCCATGTTCATTTCCCTCTCCCCTGGTCTGAATAGGGTCCTTCTAAGGACAAAGGACTGGAGGTGAGGGATAATCCCACTTCTGTATTGTCATGGGTCACTGACAGTTGTTAACAGTGATCTTTCTTGTGTGTGTCCCTGACCCTTCTGGGGATGGATAAAAGGGCAGCATGATAAATAAGACTCACACAAGAAAGATCACTGTTAACGATGGCCAAGGATTAGGGACACATGGAGGATCTATCAGGGATCTCCTACCAACTCTCCTCAGACTGAAAGTTATTTGGATGAGTAGCAAAACACTTCAATCTAATAAGAATAAAGTCCAGATAACAGTCTAAATGTAAAAAGCAGAATGCTAAAACATTCAGTGACACAGAATACAACCAAGTTTTTCCATGGCTCTTTGTTAATTAGGCATATCGGCCAGTATCTAGAATTTATAGCCTATAATCGGTGACATATCCCAACTTCTAGAACCTTTAGGTATCCTTCAGTCTCGAGAGACTATGGTAACATGTTCTAGATGGAGGACTTGGAACAGTACATAGAACCACACACAGAAAATGTGTGTAGTTTGAGGCATCCGTCCCTCATTATTAGAATATTTTTAGCAAATGCTTCAAAAAGAAAGCCAAAAATGAACCAACATGTAAGACACAGCCTTTTCCTTTAATATGACATCATCTCAAAAATATCCCCTTAACCCCTATCTGTTAAATTAATTTAATCTTGGATAAGAACATGATTCTTTTCTCTGTTGGCATGTGTAGTGTTATATATTTTTTTTAAAAAAAACACACACACTTTAGTAATGTGATTTGGCAGCTTTTCTCCAACTGTTCTGTGCCAAACCTGAGAGAAAAGTTATTGCCCAAAGCAGTTTGAATTATATGTTGTTTCTTTTTTTCAAATTTCGCAGCTGCCTATCTTGCTCGTTAAATTACCGTCTGTTGCCACTCGCTACAGCTCCTTCTTTGGTGCCCTTGTTCCCACCCTTCAGAAATTAAAGTTCTGAGAACTGCTGGGAGGTGTTTTGTTTGTAAAACTGCACATCTTTCTGATACATCTCAAACAGAAGCCAGCATGTGGGTGGCTTAGAGACACTGAGCCTTAGAGAGAGAGAGAAAGAGAGATACCCTCAGTCAGACAATGCTAAGTTCTTCCTTTATTTTTTGTAATTTAGCACGCAAAGCCCAAAGGGGAAGCTTTGCATTTTGATGTTTCGGTGTTTTTGTTTTGTCTAGGCTGATATAAATCCACCTTTCCCCCCCTCTTCTGCTTTCTCATTACCAGGGCATGGTTACACTATGTAAATGAACTGGGAGATGGATCATGGTTTTTGAAGTCAGTTTAAAGTCACGTGGTTTGTGGGTTGTGTCTCATCGGAAAACTTTTAATCCGTTTTTAATATGTGCTGTAGACAAGTCAAGAGGGAATTGTTACATGTCAAACAAGAGGGAATCATAACATGTGAAACTATGTCCTGTTCTAAAGAAATTCAAATCAATTTTTAAAAATTAATTTGAAACATGCTAAACCTGATCCAAAGCCATTTTTTTTCTGCCTGTAAGCAAGCTTTTAGACTATCTTCTTAATTAGGCATGTAACATAATTTTTGCCTGATCATTGTTGTCTTCTTTTCTTTGACAGTCTTTTTACAAACCTGATTTAATCTTCTTGGCAGATACCATCTAGTTTATATGCAGCATCAAAGCCATGTGTTTTGTTTCAGTTTCAAACTTTCCTCAATTAAGGAACAATGTCTGGAGTCCCCAAAGATCAAATATTCCTCCCAGACTGAGCGTCATTTGCTCCTTTCCAGCAGCTAACCGTAGAAAAGTGAAGTTGGAAGGGACCTACAAGGCCATCAAGTCCAACCCCTTGCTTAATGCAGGAATACAAGAGTATTATCTGCCAGGTGATTATCTAGGTTTTTCTTGAATGCCTCCAGTGTTGGAGCACTCACCAACTCCTGAGGTAACTGGTTCCACTCTCGTACTGCTCTAACAGTTAGGATGTTTTTTCCTGATATTCAACCGAAATCTGGCTTCCTTTAACTTGAGCCCATTGTTGCGTGTCCTGCATTCTGGGATGATCGAGAACAGATATTGCCGCTCCTCTGGATGACAGCCTTTCAAATATTTGAAAAGTGCTATCATATCACCCTTTAGTCTTCTTTTCTCAAGGCTAAACGTGCCCATTTCTTTCAGCCTTTCCTCATAAGGCTTGGTTTCCAGCCCCCTGATCATCCTGGTCACCCTCCTCTGAACTTGATCCAATTTGTCAGCATCCTTCTTGAAGTGTGGTGTCCAGGACTGGACACAATACTCAAGGTGAGGCCTAATCAGTGCTGAATTGGGAGTGGGGGGAAGCAAAAGACTGTTGTTGAAGGAGACATGGTTGTGGGAAGAGGAACTCACTGCAGTCTGCTTCTGGGCAGGTCCCTTCTCCTTTTCATAGGATTCTTGGGTCTCAAATGGCCAGCTAGAGTCTAGGGACAGACCAGCGTTCCTGACGTCGGGGGAGTTGCCTGCAATATCTGCCGTCCCCAGGCACGGGTGAGAGACGTGTCTGGGAGACTTTCTGGCCTGCGCTCCCTCGGCCTTCTTCAGGACTGGGACCCTGTTCCTACTGCTCCTGCTGCTTCAGGCCATCCCACCCCCTTCCATAAAATCAGCCACCTGGCTGGGAGGGAGGGAGGCCATAAAAGCCGGAAGCTTGTGCCAGGGCCCTCACAGACCAGCGTTCCTGACGTCGGGGGAGTTGCCTGCAATATCTGCCGTCCCCAGGCACGGGTGAGAGACGTGTCTGGGAGAATTTCTGGCCTGCGCTCCCTCGGCCTTCTTCAGGACTGGGACCCTGTTCCTACTGCTCCTGCTGCTTCAGGCCATCCCACCCCCTTCCATAACATCAGCCACCTGGCTGGGAGGGAGGGAGGCCATAAAAGCCGGAAGCTTGTGCCAGGGCCCTCACAGACCAGCGTTCCTGACGTCGGGGGAGTTGCCTGCAATATCTGCCGTCCCCAGGCACGGGTGAGAGACATGTCTGGGAGAATTTCTGGCCTGCGCTCCCTCGGCCTTCTTCAGGACTGGGACCCTGTTCCTACTGCTCCTGCTGCTTCAGGCCATCCCACCCCCTTCCATAACATCAGCCACCTGGCTGGGAGGGAGGGAGGCCATAAAAGCCGGAAGCTTGTGCCAGGGCCCTCACAGACCAGCGTTCCTGACGTCGGGGGAGTTGCCTGCAATATCTGCCGTCCCCAGGCACGGGTGAGAGACGTGTCTGGGAGAATTTCTGGCTTGCGCTCCCCGGCCTTTTTCAGGACTGGGACCCTGTTGCTACTGCTCCTGCTGCTTCAGGCCATCCCACCCCCTTCCATAACATCAGCCACCTGGCTGGGAGGGAGGGAGACCATAAAAGCCGGAAGCTTGTGCCAGGGCCCTCATAGACCAGCGTTCCTGTCGTCGGGCGAGTCGCTGGTAACATCTGCCATCCCCAGGCACTGGGTGAGAGTCAGTGTCTGGGAGTATTTCTGGCCTGCACTCCCCTGCCTTTCAGGACCAGGACCCTGCTGCTGCTGCTGCTGCTTGGGGCCACCCCACCCCTTCCTCAACACCAGCCACCTGGCTGGGAGGGGAGAAGGGGCATTAGAAGGGTGTGTGGGTTTGTTCTTGTTTGTTTGTTTTAACTGTTAGTATTACTAATTGCCATCAGGTTGCATAGAGACCCACAGTGGACCTGATGGAACAGGAAGGGGGGAGGGCGTTGGAGGGGGCAGCCATTGAGGTGGTGCTGGGTAGGGGAAGGAATGGTGGTGGGGGTAGAACATGCCCGCGTAGGAGAAGAGAGGTTAGATATCTTACATCTATCCCCTCTTCTAGTCCTACCTCCAACCAAATGGTATCAGGCGACCATATCAGCAAACCCTCGAGCCACACGGTGCTGTTGATGAACGCCAGGTCAGTACAAAATAAAACTGCCCTCATCCATGATGTAATTCTGGATGAGGGTGCTGACCTGGCGTGCATTACTGAGACCTGGGTGGGAGAGGAAGGTGGTGTCCCCCTCTCCCAGCTGTGTCCTCCTGGGTACTCAGTCCAGCACCAGTGTCGCTCGGAGGGTCGGGGAGGGGGAGTTGCTATAGTCTATAGGAGTTCTATCTCCTTGACCAGGCTTCCTATCCCTTTGAGAGGAGGTCTTGAGGGCCTGTATTGTGTGTTGGGCTCACGAGACAGATTAGGGATTCTGTTGGTGTACCGCCCACCCTGCTGCGTACCAACAGTCTCCCTACCTGAGCTGACGGAGGCAGTCTCGGACCTGGTGTTGAGGACTCCCAGGCTGCTGGTGCTGGGGGACCTCAACATCCATGCTGAGGCTGCCTTGACTGGGGCGGCTCAGGACTTCATGGCCGCCATGACAACCATGGGACTGTCTCAATGTGTCATCGGCCCGACACATGAGAAGGGCCACACCTTGGACCTGGTTTTCACAACGGGACTGGAAGATGGTGGTTTGGATGTGGAGGGGCTGGTTGTGACCCCATTGTCATGGTCAGACCACTTCCAGGTCAAGTTTAGTCTATTAGCTTCTTCTTCCCTCTGCAAGGGTGGGGGATCTATTAAGATGATCCGCCCTCGGAGACTTATGGATCCAGATGGATTCCTGAATGCTCTGGGGGAGTATCCGTCTGATATGGTTGGCGCTCCTGTCGAAGCTCAGGTCACCCTATGGAATAGGGAGATGACCCGGGCGGTTGACACGATTGCGCCTAAGCGCCCTCTCCCTGCTCGCCGAGCCCAGACAGCTCCTTGGTATACTTCTGAACTGCGGGCGATGAAGCGAGAGGGGAGACGGCTAGAGCGCAGGTGGAGGAAGTCCCGCTGGGAATCCGATCGAACACGACTTAGAGCCCATTATCGGGCCTATTTCGTGGCAATACGGCTGGCGAAACGGCAATATTTCTCCAGCCGCATTGCTTCCTCAGAATGTCGTCCAGCAGAGCTGTTTCGGGTGGTCCGGGATCTTCTTCAACCGGGAAACCCGGTGGAGGTCCTGGACTGCTCATCAGCTCGCTGTGATGAGTTTGCTATTCATTTTGAGGAAAAAATCGCTCAGATTCGCAGTGGGCTGGACTCCACTGTTATTGCAAAATCGGAAGATGTGTCCAGTGTGCCGTGCTTAGGTCAAACTTTAATGGATGAGTTTCAATTGTTGAGACCCGAGGATGTGGACAGGGTGCTTGGATCTGTTCGTTCTACCACCACGCCGCTCGACCCTTGCCCATCTTGGCTAATTGGAAGATCTGCCAGGGGGGTTCGCACTTGGGTCCAGGAGGCCGTGAACGCCTCTCTGAGAGAGGGAGTGGTCCCTACCGCCTTGAAAGAGGCGGTAATTCAACCACTCCTTAAAAAGCCTAACCTGGACCCAAGGCTGGTGGTCAGCTACCGACCAGTGGCGAACCTCCCTTATTTGGGCAAGGTGTTGGAGCGGGTTGTGGCCGGGCAACTCCAGGCGCTGCTGGATGAAACGGATTTTCTGGATCCATTTCAGTCGGGTTTCAGGCCGGGTTTTGGTACAGAGACAGCCTTGGTCGCCCTGTATGATGACCTTTGCCGGGAGAGAGACAGGGGGAGTGTGACCCTGTTGATACTCCTGGACCTCTCAGCGGCTTTCGACACCATCGACCATGGTGTCCTTCTGGATAGGCTGGCTGGGTTAGGAGTTGGGGGCACTGTTTTACGGTGGTTCCGCTCCTTCCTAGCTGACCGTATCCAGAGGGTGGTGCTGGGGGACAGTTGCTCTGCCCCATGGCATTTATGTCATGGGGTTCCTCAGGGCTCGATACTGTCCCCCATGCTGTTTAACATCTACATGAAACCGCTGGGAGAGGTCATCAGGAGGTTTGGGCTGAGGAGTCAGCAATATGCTGACGACACTCAGCTCTACCTCTCGTTTTCCACCAATCCAGGTGAGGCGGTTTCTGTGCTGAACTCGTGTCTGGACCTGATAATGGACTGGATGAGGGTTAATAAATTGAAACTCAATCCAGACAAGACGGAAGTGCTGTTAGTGGGTGCTTCGCCGGACAGGTTGGAGGGCCACTTCCCTGTCCTGAATGGGGTTACACTCCCCCTAAGGGACAGGGTCCGCAGCCTGGGGGTGCTCCTGGACCCCAGTCTAACTTTGGAAGCTCAGGTGGACTCGGTGGCCAGGGGTGCCTTCCTTCAGCTGCGGAAATTATACCAGCTACGGCCCTACCTGGACGAGTGGAGTCTCATGACAGTTACACATGCACTGGTAACATCTCGTATTGATTATTGCAATGCGCTCTACGTGGGGCTGCCTTTGAAGATGGTCCGGCGACTGCAACTGGTTCAGAATCGAGCTGCGCGGCTGGTGAGTGGTGGGGCCGCCAGAGAGCACATCAAGCCGATTCTGTATAATTTACACTGGTTACCAGTTGCTGTCCGGGCCCAATTCAAAGTGCTTGTTTTGACATATAAAGCCCTAAACGGCTTGGGCCCTGGATACTTGAAGGACCGCCTCCTTCCATATGAGCCTACCCGGCTGTTAAGATCTAGCCAGGGGGCCCTTTTGAAAGAGCCATCCCTCAAGGAGGTAAGAGGGATGGCTTGTAGACAAAGGGCCTTCTCGGCAGCTGCCCCCAGACTATGGAACGCCCTCCCAACTGAAATTCGCCTGGCGCCGACACTGATGATATTTCGGCGCCAGGTCAAAACCTTCCTGTTCCAGAAGGCTTTTAATTGAAATAACATTAACTGTGGGTCTTAATGATGGCAATTTTAATTGTATTTTAATTGTATTTTAATTGTATTTTAATCATTTTATTTTATTGCATTTAATTTTAATTGTTGTAAGCCGCCCAGAGACCTTTGGGTAGAGTGGGCGGCATATAAATTAAATAAATAAATAAATAAATAAATAAATAGGGAATTTCTCCAGTTCCCCACATGGAGAGACAGATGGGGTAGCAAATCTGAGGGTGAATGGTGCTGGAGGAAGAGTTTGATTTCTTTCTATGAATCTTACAGCTTGTCTCCACCCATTCGTAGCTGGCTGTAGTTTTGCAGGTTTAAAATGAAACTGATTATACATGTGCTGCCTTTGCCTAATGCCAGCTCACTAAAAAACCAGGGGCAAGAACTGGGGGAAGGCCATGGATGCACCTGGGTCCACAGTGCCATTTACAATAGTATATATCTACTGTTCCAAGCTCTAAACAGCTCAGCATCATAACTTGTGAACTTCCTTATCAGTATTGCATAGCCAGGGGAGGGGGGGAAAGCTGTGGGCTGAACCTATTGGTTGAAATTGCTGTCTTAAATCCTCCAGCTACACAGCGGAGAAAAATCTAGAAAGGGATTTACAAAATAGGTTATTACAGATGCGAGTCTCCCTCAAATATACGACCCCTTATTGTGAAGTTACCTCCGCTGGCAATATAGTTTCAACAGATTCAGTCAGAGACTCTGGTGCAGAGAAACAATTTTAAAAGTTTCTCTTTTACTCACAAATCTTCATATATATCAGAATAATAATCAAAACATATTTACTTGTTGTTACATACAGCACTGATGTTACCTGTCTGTCATGGGTTTGGAGGGAAAGTTCCATCCTATGGGGAGTGGAAGGCGGGACATCAGGAGGAGGGGCTGTACTGTATATATATGTGAAGCCTGTGTGGAGAAGAGGGAGAGCTGGAGGAGAGCTGAGAGAAGAAGCTGGTGTGGGAGTCTGTGTGTCAGACAGGGTACTACTGTGTGTCAGTCAGTACCAACCTGATAGGTTCAGGTGTCCGTATGGTTAGCCAGAATTGATAGGTTCAGGGTCTGTGCTTTATTTAAAGGTGTTCTGTGTGAACTTAACTGGTGTATGTATGATTGAGACTAAGCCATGTTACTGTATCTTATTCACTTGATCATTTTATTTTCCCTGTGTGTTATTTAAATAAACCTTATTCCTTTATTTGTTAAAAATCCATCCCTGGTCAGTGTGACTTCTTATAGGGAATGGTTGGTGGCAGCTTAGTGAAACTGTGGTATATCCCAGTAGGTCTGGGGTTGTCACATTGATTGGTGTCCAGCGTGTGGGATACGACTGGTCCAGTTGTCCAGTGGTCCAGCAAAGCCTTGGCAAGTGTGCCCAGAGCAAGGGGGGTCTAGTCAGGGACAATCTGAGAGCGCGTAGGTAATCTTCTAGGCTTACCTCACGGGGAGGTAGGCTAGTGGAAGAACGTGTAACCTCAGATTGGTGGGACTAGATTAGGGAGCTCTGAGGCAACCTGTTTTGGCGGGAAAAAGCTGAGGCAAAACTAAGTGAAGTAGCAGTGATCTAGCTTGTCTGCTGAGAGGCCTAGCAGAGGGGGGTGGACTCTGGCTGGCAACAGTTGCAAGTTAGTGCTGAAGAACAGCAGCAATCTATAGAAGGCTGGTTCTGAGGCAAAAGAAAAAAAAAGTGGTCGCTTTATTTTGAGGCGTGACTTTTGAAAGCAGCCTGTTCTGGGGGGGGATTATGCCCTTGACTCGAAGCCAAATGGCAGAAATGGGTGAAGCGAGGGAACCCCAGGTAGACCAAGGTTCTGAGAATGAATTTGGCTCAGTGCAGGATGAGAGCACGGGAGAAAAGAACCCAGAACTCAGGAAAATGCTCATAGCCCAACAGCATGAACTGAGGATGAGGCAGTTGGAAAGAGAAGAAAGAAGGGAGGAAAGGGAAAGGCAAAGACAATTGGAATTGGAATTGGAGGGAGAGAAAATGGCATTTGAGTTACGAAAATTGGAACTGATGAACCAGAACAATAATAACAATAGGGATGCTGAGGGGGGCCAATTGTCTAAAACTGACCTGAAGAAATTCCCTGTATACCACAAGGGAGATTGCCCTGAGGTGTTCTTTTCCCTAGTGGAAAGAGCGTTTGTGGACTTCTCAGTAAGGGAAACTGAGAAGATGACCATTATGCGATCTTTAATCAGTGGCAGCCTGGCAGAAGTCTATGCAGAGATGCCAGAGGAGCTGCTAAAAGATTTCGCTGAGTTTAAAAAACTGGTGTTTGCCAGACATGGGATAAATGCGGAACAGCTGAGGCAAAGATTCAGGTCGCTCACAAAGAAACCAGAGCAGACTTTTACCCAAGTGGGGGCCCAACTGGTGAGGCTGCTAGAGAAATGGCTGTCGCAGGAGGGGACAGAGACCTACCAGCAGCTCAAAGACCTGATAGCGCTGGAACAGTTTTATTCAGTCCTGCATGGGGAACTGAAGTTCCAGGTGAGGGAAAGGAAACCGAAATCTGTGGCCGAAGCGGCCGAAATCGCAGATTTTATTTCCCAAATAAGAAAGCCCTTAGGTGAGGGGAAATCTATAGGTAAACCTAAAGAAACCTACAGCAAGTACTCTCAGGGACCAGGGAAAAACCAGCAAGTGGGAGGGGCCCATGGTGAAGGGAAGCCCTCAGACATGAAACCAAGACCTCAGATTTTGGAGGGAAAACCAAAACCGGATGAGAAAGACTCAAAATACAGCAGAAAATGTTATTTCTGTCAAGGAAAGGGCCATCTAATCTCAGAGTGTGAGAAATTAAAGCAGCTAAAAGGAAATGTGCCTCATGATTTGAGTGAAACCAAGCCAAAAGCTGTGTTCTGTGTCCAGAAAGAGCAAAGCTCCTTGTCACTGAGGGAGCCTGTTGCCATGGTTACTCAATCTGGAACAGTTACATCTGCTGATCAGGCTGAGGAAAATGGTCCTCTTGTGGAGGTCAAGCGCTGCTTGCTAGTGAGAACAGATTCGCAGTTGTTTGAAACCGCAGGGGTGGACGTAGGAATACTTGACCATCAGTATAGGGGGCTGAGGGATACTTGTTCCCAGGTGACCCTGTGCCATCCAGATATTATTCCTAGGGAGTATATAATCCCGAATGAGAGCATGAAGGTGGCAGGGATTGAGGGACAGGTGATCTCGCTGCCAGTAGCTGAGGTACCTGTGAACTTTCAAGGCTGGAGGGGAGTTTGGCGGCTAGCGATTTCATCGACTCTGCCAGCAGCCGTGCTCGTGGGAAATGACGTGGCTGAACATGTGAAACGGGTGCTAGTGATTACACGTTCACAAGCCACCACGGGGACAGTTCAGGGGGGTACTGATGAGCCCGAGACGGAAGCAGAGGGTAGTTCCGAAGCTGTGGTGGAAACCTTAACCACAGACAGCCGATTTGGCCAGGAGCAGAAGGCAGACGCCACTCTCCAAAAGTGTTTTGAACAGGTGACAGACGCCCAGCTAACACCTGAAACCCCAGTGAGATTTCGAGAGAAAAAGGGAATTTTATATAGAGAGACCCTGAGGGATATCTCAAAAGGGGGAGATGGGATCAGAAGTCAGCTGGTGGTACCTGAAAAGTATCGCCCCATGATCTTAAAAAGGGGGCACTCTGACATGTTTGCTGCGCACTTAGGGGTGAACAAAACACAGCAGAGAATCACACAGAATTTTTACTGGCCTGAAATAGGGAAGCAGATCAAGGAGTACTGTAAACAATGTGATGTGTGTCAGAGGCAGGGGAATAACCGTGACAGGACCAAAGCAAAGTTGTGCCCTTTGCCTGTGATTGACACTCCGTTCAAATGCATAGGGGTGGATATGGTGGGACCTTTGCCCAAGGCCACAAAGAGGGGGAACAGGTTCATTCTCACCATTGTGGACCATGCCACGAGGTACCCTGAAGCCATTCCCTTGACTAACATTGAAACTAACACAGTGGCAGATGCCTTGGTGGGGTATATGTCCAGGATGGGATTTGCCTCAGAAATAATCACAGATTTGGGCGCATCGTTCACGTCGAAGCTCATGAAACGGTTATGGCAAATCTGTGGAATTAAGCACAAGGAAACCACTGCCTATCACCCTGAAAGTAATGGGTTAACTGAGAAGTTCAATGGGACTCTAATGCGCATGATTAGGGCTTACTTACCAGAGAATCCAAACAATTGGGACGAGAAGTTGCAATCCCTTTTGTTTGCTTATCGATCAGTGCCACAAGCCAGTACCGGGTTCAGTCCGTTTGAACTCTTGTTTGGGAGAAGGGTGAAAGGGCCCCTTGATTTAATCAAACAAAATTGGGAGCAGATCACCCAGGATGACCCACAAGATGTTGTGACCTATATAGACTCTTTAAGGAATGACCTAAAGAGAAACCTAGAGCTAGCAGCAGAGACCCTGCAAGCTCAAAAGGTCAGAAAGAAAGCTTGGGATGACCAGGAAGGCAGGGAGAGGCACTTTAACCCAGGGGAGGAAGTGCTTTGGCCTAGGCCCTGCAAAGAGAGCAAGTGTCAGCTGGGTAGCCCAGAAATAAAATACTTGGGTCACATAGTAGGGGGAGGAGTGATCAAACCCCTAGAGGCCAAGATAGAAGCAGTTCGTGATTGGCCTAGACCCAACACCAAGAAAAAGGTCAAATCATTTCTTGGGTTGGTGGGCTACTACAGAAAGTTCATCCCGAGGTTTAGCGAGATTGCGGCTCCGCTGACCGATTTGACGAGGAAGAAGACTGATGACCGCATCCCGTGGACCAGCGACTGTGAGGAGGCGTTCCAGAGGTTGAAGGAGGCCCTCATCAACTATCCAGTGCTGCGTGCTCCAGACTTCGACCGGGAGTTCATCATCTACACCGATGCGTCTAACAGCGGGGTAGGAGCAGTTCTTTGCCAGGAGGATGAGAATGGTGACCAGCATCCAGTGTCCTACCTGAGTAGGAAACTCCAGAAAGGTGAGAGACATTTGGCAACCGTGGAAAAGGAGTGCCTGGCCATAGTCTACGCGATCCAGAAGGCCAAGCCTTACATCTGGGGAAGACATTTTAGTCTGTGCATTGACCATTCACCACTGCAATGGTTAAAGACAATGAAAACCCACAATAGTAAACTTATGAGGTGGGCTTTAAACCTGCAAGACTATGACTTTGAAGTGAAGGTGGTCAGAGGGTCAGTGAACTGTGTTGCTGACGCCTTGTCAAGAAGACCCGAAGAATGAAGACGGCGAAAGAAACATGGACTATGTATATATTTTGGTGACCAAAAGGTTAAATGTACCTGTTGTTTATTAAACATGCCCGGTTTGTATCAATAAAGGTAACTTGATGTATTGTAAATGGTAAATGTTTAAATGCCTAATTGATATGTTTATCCTAGCGTAAGTATGGTATTGTATGTTATTGTATAACTGTTTTTGTATGTTTTGGATCCAGGTTGTTTTTTTGGAGAAAAGCACCTTAGCTTTCCCCCTGCAAAACAACTTATAAAGAGGGGAGGTGTTACATACAGCACTGATGTTACCTGTCTGTCATGGGTTTGGAGGGAAAGTTCCATCCTATGGGGAGTGGAAGGCGGGACATCAGGAGGAGGGGCTGTACTGTATATATATGTGAAGCCTGTGTGGAGAAGAGGGAGAGCTGGAGGAGAGCTGAGAGAAGAAGCTGGTGTGGGAGTCTGTGTGTCAGACAGGGTACTACTGTGTGTCAGTCAGTACCAACCTGATAGGTTCAGGTGTCCGTATGGTTAGCCAGAATTGATAGGTTCAGGGTCTGTGCTTTATTTAAAGGTGTTCTGTGTGAACTTAACTGGTGTATGTATGATTGAGACTAAGCCACGTTACTGTATCTTATTCACTTGATCATTTTATTTTCCCTGTGTGTTATTTAAATAAACCTTATTCCTTTATTTGTTAAAAATCCATCCCTGGTCTGTGTGACTTCTTATAGGGAATGGTTGGTGGCAGCTTAGTGAAACTGTGGTATATCCCAGTAGGTCTGGGGTTGTCACACTTGTCTCTTCACTGGTTAACTTCATTATTTTGCCTGACATAAACACTTCACTCAGACTCTAACTGAAGACTCTGTAACTCTCAAACTTCAACACAGAGAGAATATTGACATTGCTAAGTAACTCAGAACCCTGACGAAGTAAAAAGATGGGAAAAGGGATCTGAGGTACAGAATGAACAATTGGTTACTCTGCTGAGTGACTGACATACACCCCCAAATTCCTTCCCATCCAAACCTCCTAAAGGCATAATCTGCAGGTTGCTATAATTTCAAGAGAACCTGAGCCTTCTAAAAGCTGCAAAAGCACTATAGGGGCTGAAAAAAATGATACTTTAGGTAGGGAGGGAGAAATAAAATATGAGCCCTAATGGGAATTGAATCAGTACACCTCACCTGAAAGTAGCTAGTTACAGGCGACAATGTTACTTGTAATTAGTTGTTTCTGAGCTCTGATTATGCTTGTCCTTTCTCACAACAGAAGAAACTGAGACTTCAGTTGCCATTTAGGCAGCCGGGTGGAGAGGAAAAAGTCCTGCACGGTCTACTAAAGGTAGACAACAGAAAAGAATTAATAGTCTCTCAAACTGGTATCAACTAAACACCCCTTTCTAGAGGCAACAATATGACCGTGATTCTCATCAACTCTGAAACAGAGACCTTGATGTGCAGAGAAACGGCTGCGGGTAAGGAAGATGGAGGTCAGAGTTTTAAGTTGTTTAGAAGCCAATCTGGCTGCATCTCTTCAGTGCGGGAGGTAGTTATCACCTGGCTAGCAAGCGGCCTGGAGCAGGCAAGAAAATTGGATAATAAACAGAGCATGATAATGGATCAGATTGCTAAGCAGCGGCTACCATCTCTAGCTTGGCAGGCATGGTCTGACATAGTTTTTTTATGAGCTCCAAAAATGAGACTTGCCTCCATGAGTACATAAACAGAAAAGGCCCACGCTTATTCGTCTAACTCCTAGCAGCCTTGAATTATGTCTGGCTTCTGTGTTTAGGCTACATTTCCTACTAGGAGTAGATCTGATATTTCTAATCACCGAGTGCAGGGCTGCCCAACAGGTGTTTTCACATTGAGTCCCTCGGAGCGATGGGGTGTTTTTCAAGTGCCTTATGATGAGGAGAAGCACTTCGAAAGAGAGTTTACCCAACCCATTTCATGGGAGTATGTTTGGCATGCTCTACATGATTGTTTTTATCCCTACTAGAAAGGTATCTGCAATTATTTCCTGGTTATTCGCTATTTGTAATTAATTCCATTTCCCGGTAACAAAAGTATAACTGTATTACCACCTTACATTATGACTGCAAAGGAGCAAAGGATGACATTACAGTGGTGCCTTGCACAGCGAGGTTAATCCGTTCTGGATTAACCCTCGCTGTGTGAAACATCGCTGTACGGAAAGAAAAAAGCCATTGGAATGCATTAAACTTAGTTTAATGCGTTCCAATCGGCTGATTTACTCACCGTACAGCGATGTTCCTCTATGGCCGGCAGCCATTTTCACGCCCTCCCCTCGCTTAACGAGGGCGCGAAAACGCTGCGCGCGGCCATTTTGGGGCTTCCGGCGGCCATTTTGTAGCCGCGGAACAGCTGATCGACCTTCGCTCTGCAATTTTCGCCCATTGGGGCCGTCGCTCTGCAATCGCATTAGCGATCGAAAAAACATCCCCGTAGAGCTCTACGGGGCGTTCGTTGTGCAAGGCACCACTGTATTCCTTTTGTTGTACAGAGTAATTTTGCAGTTACTTTATCATCATCAAATTGTGACCTCATTAAATGATGGAGAAGCAATGCCACATCATACAAGTTCTGGCCTACGCAGTGAATTGTCCTCTCTTGTGCGCATTGTGCATTTTGTACCCAAGCCAGTGGCTTGTAGCATTCTGACTTTAAAGTAACTAAAAGTAACTGTTACAGTTTTCTCTGAGAAAGGGAAATAGATACTTTTTAAAAGTACACCAGCAAATAACTATTTTTTGGACCTTACAACTGTGACTAATTATTATTTTTTAAAATGACCTTCTGAACTTCAGATCTTAGAGCTGCCATTATAAACATGGGCTTCTCTAAAGTAATCTCAAGCCAAAATTAATAATAATAGCTGGTCACCCTTTTCTAATGCGATCACTTGTATTGTGTTTTTCATATCTTTTTGTATCATTTTAGGAGGGTGCAGCTTAAAGTAGGTAAAATAAATTTTGAAATAAATCGAATAAACTAGAAATGGACCTGAGATGTATGAGCTTCCAAATTTTTCTCCCACATGTACTACAATCTGAGCCTCTTTTCTTTCAGTTGCACATACCAAACAAAGATTAAAAAAATAGCAGGGAAGCCACAAGAAAATGAGGAAGCCCAAATATGGGATGGATTGACTTAGTAAAGGAAGCCATAACTTTGAGTAGGAGGTCAATGATCAATAGAATCGCTGTAAATGGGAAGCTTATTGGAAGCATTTTACAACAACAACTAGATAACATGGTAGGAACAGCAATGAGTGTTCTTTTATCATTATCAGATAACAACAGCAACAGCAACAGCAACAGCAACAGCAACAACAACAACAACAACAACACCGCCTTGTCCACCTTTGGCAAGAAGACCAAAAAGATGGCCGACTGTTTCAAAGCCCATTCGGAGGAGTTGATACCAGCCATCAAGAGGAGAGCTCTAGCAGCATACAAAGCCTGTCCTAGCGAGTACAACTTGCAAGCTCTTCAAGCTGCTCGTAGCCAAGTCCAACAGGCTGCCAGGAGATGTTCCAACGATTATTGGCTTCAGCTCTGCTCTCAGATACAGATAGCAGCGGACACAGGTAACATCAAAGGAATGTATGATGGTATCAAGCAGGCTTTAGGTCCAATACAGAAGAAATCTGCTCCCTTGAAGTCTGCTACAGGTGTGATCATCCAGGACTGAGCACAGCAGATGGAACGCTGGGTGCAGCACTACTCTGTGCTATATTCCAGAGAGAATGTAGTACCCGAAGAAGCATTAAATAACATTGAGTGCCTGCCTGTCTTGAAAGAGCTGGACAGCGAACCAACCTTGGCAGAAATAAAAGCGGCCTTGGATTCCCTCACCTTCGGCAAGGCACCTGGAAAGGATGACATCCCTGTTGAAGTGCTGAAGTGCTGTAAAGAGATCATCACCTCTGAACTGTATGAAGTCTTTCTTCTTTGCTGGAGGGAAGGTGGAGTACCACAGGACATGAAGGATGCAAACATCGTCACATTGTACAAGAATAAAGGAGACAGGGGTAACTGCAATAACTACCATGGCATCTCTCTTCTTAGTGTTGTAGGGAAGCTGCTTACCCGTGTTCTGCTGAAGAAACTCCAGGTGCTTGCAGACAGAATCTATCCAGAATCACAGTGTGGATTTCGAGCTAATAGATCCACCACTGACATGGTATTCTCCCTCAGACAGTTGCAGGAGAAACGCAGGGAACAACAACAGCCACTCTTTGTGGCCTTCATAGATCTCACAAAGGCCTTTGATTTGGTTAGCACAGGTGGCTTTTTAAAATACTTCCCAAGATTGGATGTCCACCTCGAATCCTTAACATCCTCAGGCCCTTCCATGAGGGAATGAAAGGCACTGTAGTTTTTGACGGCTCAACATCAGATCCCTTTGACATCCAAAGCGGAGTGAAACAGGGCTGTGTCCTTGCACCAACCCTCTTTGGGATCTTTTTTGCTGTCATGCTGAAGCAGGCCTTTGAAACTGCAAAGGAAGATGTCTATCTCCGGACTAGATCAGATGGAAAACTCTTTAATCTCTCTAGATTGAGAACGAGGACCAAAGTCCAACTGAAATGCATGCAGGACTTCCTCTTCGCAGATGATGCAGCCATTGTTGCCTACTCTGCTGAAGACCTCCAACAACTCATGAATCGTTTCAGCAAGGCCTGCCACAACTTTGGACTAACTATCAGCCTGAAGAAAACACAAGTCATGGGCCAGGGCATGGACTCACCTCCCTCCATTACCATCTCCACACAAAAATTGGAGGTTGTTCATGACTTTGTGTACCTTGGCTCAACGATCTCTGACATACTCTCTCTTGATGTCGAGCTGGATAAACACATTGGGAAAGCAGCTCCTATGTGCTCTAGACTCACAAAGAGAGTATGGCTCAATAAGAAGCTGACAACATATACCAAGATCCAGGTCTATAGAGCCTGTGACCTGAGCACACTCCTGTACTGCAGTGAGTCCTGGACCCTTTGTGCACAGCAGGAGACAAAGCTGAACACGTTCCATATGCGTTGTCTCCAACACATTTTTGGTATCAACTGGCAGGACAAAGTTCCAAATAGAGTAGTCCTAGAACGAGATGGAATTTTTAGCATATATACATTACTGAAACAGCAATGTCTATGTTGGCTTCGGCATGTTGTGAGAATGGCTGATGGTCGGATTCCAAAGGATCTCCTGTATGGAGAATTAGTGCAGGGAAATCGCCCCAGAGGGAGACCACAGCTGTGATACAAGGAGATCTGCAAGTGGGATTGGAAGGCCTTAGGAATGGACCTCAACAGATGGGAAACCCTGACATCTGAGCATTCAGCCTGGAGGCAGGCATTGCATCACAATTATGGTATGTATAGTCCTGAAGAGACATTTTGAAGAAACCCTTGTCCAGCAGGCTGAGGCAAAGAGGAAGTCACAAAAGCAGCAAAATCAGGGAGCTGGACAGGGGACAGATTGGATTTTCAGTGTGGAAGGGATTGTCACTCTCGAATTGGCCTCCTCAGCCACACTAGATGCTGTTCCATGTCCTCCATACAGAGCATGTTACCATAGTCTTTCGAGACTGAAGGACGCCTAACAAAATAATAAGAGAAATGGATTTCTATCTCCCACTTTTTTCTGAATTGTAAAGACTTCTTTGTTTCTTGGAAATTGCAGGTTTGCCAAAAACTATTATATTCTAGTTTCCAAACTAGACCAGTGGTTCCCTACCTTGAATTAGACCAGTGGTTCCCTACCTTGAGTAATCCAGGTGTTCTTGGACTGCAATTCCCAAAACCCCTGGCTAGCACAGCTGGTCATGAAGGCTTCTGAGAACTGCCGTCCAAAGTTGAGATCCTCCGGATCAGACATGCAGCTGACCAGTTTCTAGCATTCAGCTTAATTCTAAGCCAGTCTGATACACATTAGGTTGAGCTTGTAGATGGCTAATTCAAATGCATGCCTGTGCACAGGATATGATTGTATTGGTAACAAAGGCACGCTGTGACTGCACAGTGTGCCTAGATATTTTATCTTCCCATTCTCCATTTGCTTTGCCACAAAGGGCATCTCTTGGTATCCAGACCAGTGGTGTGCATCCCGCCTGTTAAAATGAACTAAAAAATCCTTTATGTAGCCCTCTTAGTTCTCGCAGTAGGTCAAGGCATGCAGCAATCACCCATAATCCTTACTCAGCCCATCAGAATTGCACACAGCTATCAATTCCCAAAGATTGGAGTTCTTACAAGCAGCTGTATTGAATAATTTAGGCTGGGCTAAATGTTGCAATTACCTGGAGGTTGCTTTGAATACGACTTGTATTTTTTTTATGGTCTTCGGTTTCTTCTGATTACCAGAGGTAATAGACTTTTATGGTACGATGCAACTGTTGAACGTTTTAATTGGAATGCCATGTCAAATTTTTAAATTAAAAATCAAATACTCAAAGCACCAGTGCATTTTTGATTACTGAGATTAAAACCTAATTGAATTCTCTCACACAAGCAAAAAAGCAAAGCAAAACAAGAAAAAAAGTAATCTGGAAATTTAATTAGAGTAATGTTAAAAGCAGTTGATTTTCTTAAGGGGGAAAAACCCCCACTGTATTCTTTAATGATGAAAAAAATAAAATATGAAACAGTAACCTTTAAATTCTCCTCGTTCCACCCTCCCCCCCACCCATGTATGCTACTGTGTCATATGGAGATACTGTGCTCTGTGTCGTATTGTGGCACAGAATGAAGGAAATGCTCAGTGCTACATTTCCAAATGATTGCATAATAAAAGGTCTAGGCTTTGCTTGAGTGAAGGCTGTCTTGCCCCTTTGATCAATACTGAATTATTTATGGTGAATTTCTGGCAAACCTCCATGAACTTACACATGTCAAAGAGCAGGAACAAAAATAACAGACACATATGCACAAAAAGGAGAAATTGTGAAGCAGTTTGATCTGAAAAAAACAGAAATACATTTCAGTCAATACCAGCTTTCCCAATATTATCTTACTACTTTGGAAATGTGTTTGCGTCTGGAATGCAGAAAGTAGGTTGGGATCTGCTAGGGATGGAATTTTGGGATTTTATGGACGACAAATACCATAAGTCTCCATCTGAGGATTCTTCCTACTGGTTGTTATGGGTTTTTCAGGTTCTTTGGCCGTGTTCTTCAGAACACGGCCAAAGAGCCTGAAAAACCCACAACAACCATTAGATCCCGGCTGTGAAAGCCTTCGCAAATACATTGATTCTTCCTACCTTGCAGACACCTTACAACCACCTACATGTAATGTACCTGTGGGAAAGGCCTTCAGAAGAAAACTTTGAGGCCCATGACACGTCGGTAGTTGTAGGGAATACAGAGTGTCCAGAATGGAGAATTATAGTATTTATAGTCCTGAAAATCCAAAAATCCCATCCTTAGGGTCTACGGTAAATTATATAATGTGATTAAGTCTTTTTAAAAGTTGAATAATTTATCGTTTTTAGTTTTAATGTTGTGTTTTTAATGACATAATCCAGCTTGGGCCCTTTTCTTAGGGGGAAGGGGGGTGTTAAAATATTTAAAAGAAAATACAGTTAGAAATGTGGCTGATTTTCAGTAAATCATTGAGAATCAACTCCCACAGTCCCATTCTTGAGTGTAAGGAAGCTTCGTGGCAAATTAGGATTTTATTTTGCAATATCTTTTCTGGTTAATTCTAACAATAAACCTGTTCCCACAAACAGCATGTTGCACTATGTATGTATGTATGTATGTATGTATGTATGTATGTATGTATGTATGTATGTATGTATGTATGTATGTATGTATGTATGTATAAATGCATGCATTTAATATACTGCCCAATTAGTGAATTCACACCAATTCACACTAGTACAGTTCTCTTGTTTGGGTTTATAGCCAGCCACACCAATTTCCAGCACATTTTCATTCCATTCATTTGGAATTCATTTCATGGTTTCCTATCTCAAAAGTCAGCCAACATTCTGAAGTCCCTGAGACTTCATTGGGCTATTTCCCCTCGGCCTCGCACTTAACATTCCCCTCACCCCTGAAGATTTGATATCATCTTGAAACCTTGGGTTTTCCATGGATGTGCCAAAACGTCCCTGTGTGTAGGTGCCTGTTTGCTATATATGAGGAAATTAGTATATCAGTTTGCCACAGATGGATGAGGAGGAAGGAATAGGCAAGGGATTCAGGGGCAACATGCCTATGATGGATGTGGACTAGTGTCACTATCACACCCACACAAATATATACACAAAATCCCTCATATCTTTTTGTCTTCTCCCAAAAAGTCCAGCTCAGCCCAATCCTCCACAGCCATTCTCCCCAAAACAACCTCACTCCCCCTTCAAAGGGTAGTCTTGCAGGAGGAGCAATAGTAGTATAAGGGATTATACGACTGACAATTTCAGTGTTTCAACTGTACTGAGGCACAATCTCCAAAAGCAATATGCAGTCTATGGGCCATAGGTTATTCATCTGTGGTGTGTAGAGCTACCAGGTCAGCAACCATTCTCTGAGCTGTCCAGGCAAATACTTGATACCAGTGGGTGGCTCCTGGTGATATCTCAGGGGAGGAACCCTGTGATGTCACAGATTGATTCTTTTTGACATCAAAGAGGGAGGACAGGCAAGGATTGGGAGGGATGCGAGCACCAATTGAACACCTTTGTGTTGAACCAGTGAGTTGGCAGAGAGTGAACTGAGATGAATGACCACCAGGAACCTCATATGTAGAATGAGGGTTGAAAGGCACCCCAAACAAGTTGAAATAAAATCATCATACATCTTGGATCACCAGATATCTCCTTGCTTTGCACCCAATTTTCATTTTACCCATTCATCCTTTAAAACAGAACATTTAAACATATTTCCAGATGTATTGATATATGGCTATCTAGTTCCTTATTCCACACCAATCAAGAAATATAGGTTTCAAACAGGATAAAAATCATAGAATAATTAAGTTGGAAGGGGCTTACAGGGCCATCAAGTCCAACCCCTTCTCAGGGCAGGAATCCAAATAAAAGCAGATTTGACAGGTGGCTGTCAATTTTTTTTTCTTGAATGCCCTCAGCTTTGGGGTGCTCACCACCTCCTGAGTTAATTGGTTCCATTGTTGTACTCCTCTAATAGTTATGACATTTTTCCTGATTTCAACTAAAATCTGACATCCCATAATTTGAGCCTATTATTATATGTCCTGCAGTCTGGGAGGATCAATAATAGATTTTTCCATTTGTGAAGATTCTCAGTCATCCAGGTGAAGTTATCTGGAGGCTGAGTCGTGGCAACTGGACTTCTTTCTTATTAGGTTGAAATGTTTCACTTCTCATCCAAGACTGAAGAAGCTACTTGGATGAGTAGCGAAACGTTTCAACTAGTAGGAAAGAAATCCACTTGCCATGACTCAACTTCCAGATAGATTTTTCTGTTCTAGATCAAAGTGCCTTGAGAATACCACTGGACGACATGCTCATAACAGTGGAGAACCACATTTTTCTTCTTTGTTCTCATCAAACCTAATAGATATCCTGGCTGTAATCTAACTCCAGCAGGCGATCTGATACAGCCATATAAGAATTAAGGATTTGAATAAACTTTATTGAATTATTTATTCTCAATGAGACAGTCAGCCTCTGCATGTTGAGACAGCTTGCTGAAACTGTGTCACCTCTTCCATCATTTCTCATTCTAGAAGTTCCCACGGTGAACAAAAACTGCCTCTATGCAAAACTGCCATCTTTTTTCGTTGTAAAGCAAAGCAGGGAGGGAAAGAAGGGAAAGCTTGTCTGATTGATTAAAAAAATAAGACCACAACAACCCATCCAGTGCTTCTCATTTTAAAAACTGAGTTGTAACAAGGTAGCAGCTATTGCTCTTCAGCCAAGGACTTTGCATAATTTGTTTAAGGTAAAGGTAAAGGTTCCCCTTGACAATTTTTGTCCAGTCGTGTCCGACCCTAGGGGGCAGCGCTCATCCCGCTCTTCAAGCCATAGAGCCAGCGTTTGTCCGAAGACAATCTTTCCGTGGTCACATGACCAGTGTGATTTAGACACGGAATGCTGTTTACCTTCCCACCGAGATGGTACCTATTTATCTACTCGCATTTGCATGCTTTCGAACCGCTAGGTTGGCGGGAGCTGGGAGAAGCGACAGGCGCTCACTCCGTCGCGTGGATTCGATCTTACAACTGCTTGGTCTTCTGACCCTGCAGCACAGGCTTCTGCGGTTTAGCCCACAGCGCCACCACGTCCCTGTTAATTTGTTTAAACCATTCCCCTAAATGTAAAACCTCTTGCAAGAGCAGACAGAACATTTCCATTTCAATGGGGCAAAGGCAAATGTTCAGAAAAAAGAATTACACCTCTAATATCTGCTGATTCCTCTTCTTTGCCACAATGCCATCAAGAGTGATGATGGCATCAGTACTGCAAGATCAAATTTCTTGGTTATTTCCTTTTGTCTCTTCCTCTTCCTCACTTCCTCTTCCATACCACTTTTTGTAAAACATTCCCTGATGAAGAAATCTAAATTTTTTTTTGAAAGCTTGCACACAATTTACACAAAAGGTAATACTCTAAAACGGATGTTGAACTCTATTTTACAGTTGATGGAATTACCTCTGTGTTCTTTTTACGTAACCTCAGTTTTTGACTAGGATTGAGTCCCACCATACACAAACTTATGATTTTAATTTTCAGCTCCTTCTAAGTGCCATCAAGAACTGGCAGGAGTATAATGAAATATTGGTCTCATACCGCTTATACAGCAACACGTGCGGTCCCTGACTTATCACTGCTTAATTAAAATTTGTTACTGTGACACCAACCTCATTGTACATAGTAACACCCTGCATACATTATCAGTGATTTGCCACTTTGATAAATAAACATCACATGCATGTGGAGGGCTTTTGCTATCAAGCATGAAGTAAGGCTTGTGATTAAAAAAGTGAGAAAATCTTTTAATTACAAAATTCATTACAATCAATCTCAAACAATAGTAAAGGGGGGGGAGGAAGCTTTGCATTTCTAATGCTGAAACGGTAAAAGTGATCAATGAACCACAGCTAAACGAACTCAAACATACTGAATGGAAATTGTCAAGATAGATGGTGGACAGGGGAGAGAGAAAATTATTTGATCAAATGAAGGCATTACACACTAGGAAGAGAATAAAGCTGAAGAACTGAAATGGAGAACACTCAAATTAGAAAAGTTCAGAGATAAATGACACAGCAGAATAAAAATGAAGAAGGTATACATAAGACAAAAACTAAGTTCAGCGATAACTCCAGTTTTTTTTTTTTAAAGAAGCTTGCCTTGGGAGACAGGTACATTGTTTTGACAATTACTCTTCTTAAAAATAGCCATGGATATTTCTGGGAGCTGTAGTTCAAGAACATCTGGGAACCCAAGGCTGAAAACCTCGGATAAAAAAATGTTTTCAAGCAATAAGCAGTGGGAAACATATTGGACTTGAGTCCTGGGGAGATGGATTGAAGCCTGCATTCAGCAAAGAAGCTCACAGGTGATCTTGACCTGGCCATGCCATACAAAGAGGACAACATGGAAGCACTTTTAACGTCAAGTGCCTATAAACTACATGGCACATAAGATGCTCTTGCAAATCCTACCCTGCTGCGCATCATGGGCAAACCATTTGCAAACCATCTCACATTTGGTCTTTGTCTTTTCCTGCTACCTTCAACTTGCATGAGAAGAAGGCAAGACCAACTGGAAAAGACCATAGTGGTAGGAAAAGTTGAAGGCAGCAGGAAAAAAATAAAGACCAAATATGAGATGGGTTGACTCCACAGCCACAGCCCAAAGAGCTGAGCAGGGGGACAGGACATTTTGTAGGTCATTCATTCATACAGTCACCATAAATCAGATGGCTGAGCATTTCATTTCAACAAGAACTTTCTAAAGGTTGCAAATGAATTTAACATCTTCATAAATTCAGTGGGGAAAAAGCTCTGAGATGTAAAACTAAAGTGTGGGGGATATTGAAAATGGCAGATTCATTTACCTGTAATATGTACATTTCACTGTGCACAGATAAAACTCCATATGGGCAGAATCCTGACCTGTTCCAGAATTCAATTCTGGATTCTACTTCCCTATTTACATTTGTATGTAGGGCCCTTTGACTTCCTCAATCATATTGCTGATGGCTTGGTGTATGACCACCATCCACGTCATCATCACATGGGGAAAGCATAGCTGGTGAAACTCCATAATGTATGGTGCCCAAGTGTCCTCTTAGGGAGGACAGTCCTCCATTTGAAGAGCCTCTGCTTAAAGGGGACTCCAGTTCAAGCCTCATTTATAGAAAAGAAATCATCAGGAGGAAGATCAGAGCCTATCCAAAGTAAGCAGATACTGAACTGCCAACTCAGTAGTATATGAATTAGCATATGTGATTTTATGCAAATTGATGCCTTCTTCACTCTTCTTTTCTAGTGACTCCGGTCTTCCTTTTTTTTTTTTTTTTTTTTTTTGGTGATATGTCACTAGCCATGCTATTTAACCTGCATAGTGCCTACAGAGGTGATACAGCTCAGTGGGTTGGAGAGTCTTGCTCAGAACCAAGGTCTGGGAGTTTGAATCCCATCTGTGCCTCCCCAGAGAAGGGTCAACTGAGATTACCTGAGGCATGTGTCCTAATTAGGCTACCTCTCCTGTCTTCTCTGTGGTCTTGAAGGAGGGGGTGGCTAAATCATTTGTGAGTACTTTAGGTCCCAATAATCCAGTGAGAATCACCAAAAGGCACACAGTTACATTAAAAGAACCATGCTATGGATAGATCATGGACTTTTTTAAAAAAAACAGTAGATTATGTACATTTCCAAGAGGCCCAGCACTCTTGGTATCTTACACATTTCCACAGAGTTGGAGTTGCATTTCTTAGCTGTAGCGCACAGCTGCTGTTTAGGGAGTCCAGATGCATTACGCCAGCCCTGATGAAAGAGGTCAAATCATACAAAGCACTTCCATTGTCTTCACATTTGTATGCAGTTATTCATTGCAGGTGCATAAAAAAAAGTAAACATTGAATAAATAAAGCCATAAAAATAGCTCCTCTCCTTCAAGTTAAGAGCACAAGGAGTAAAACGTAATGTAAAAAAACATAAACCGGGTTGCTATGTAATTAACTCAAAATTTAATGAGCAGTAAAAACACAATTAAGCTGCTGTAATGCGCTCAACCTGTATTTCTCTTTTACCCGTTTTTAAAAAGGCTCTATAGGTGTGCAGTTGGCATAACAAATAAACCATAAATTAGGCCTATTATATTGCTCTGCATACATGCCCATATAGGAGCAGAAGGAAGAGAGCAGGCATGAAGTCAATGTGACTCAGATGCAACTTCATTTCAGCAAAGAGAAGAACGAATTGCAGATTGCCACGGAGTCCTGGTTAGAGATGTGTGAAAATCCATCCAGGGTACAAGATTTGAGAGGCTCACCTCCTTCTGCACTGTCGGTATTGTCTGCAGGATGGATGAAATGTGTGCTGTTCGGTACTCCCACGGGCAGAAAACTGTGCATGCTAGGTCTGAAAAAAAAAAAGATGTGGACACTGGAAAAATGTGAGCTGAAAATCTGCAGGTGGGAAATGCACAAATCATGCTGATGGTTAGGCATCCTTCAGTCTCGAGAGGCTATGGTAACGTGCTCTGTATGAGTGTCCTTTCCAGAACACGAAGCCTGGGTAAAATAATATGGAGGATAGGCTGGTACCTAAGCAGCAAATCCCCCCTCTCCATGTCACTGAAATAGTCCAATGGAAAGGCAAGAGCCAACACAACTGGTTCCAGCGACATCTCAGGAGTTGCCAGAACGACACAAACTGCCTTCGGGACTCCGGCTCTGGATTTTGCCTCGAGGTTAACTCCTGAACCCTTTTCCATCAGTGGATATAGCCATAAGGTAGTGGAGGTTTGAAATCAGAGTTTTCCTTCTCCTAGATGGGCTGCCTTCCATGGCTCACGAGCCCCACCTACCCGGCATGCAATACCAGCTTCAGATTGCATGCATCATTCTTGACTGTAAAGCACTGTAGAAATCCAGTCATAGATTTATTCATAGATCCAGTCAAAGGTGTATTTTAATCATTTATGGTTCAAACTGAAATCCCTTCCTTTTATAATTCACTTACTCTCTGGTATTCCCAAGTCAAGGGTCATATATACTGACCAAATAGCATATCTTGAAAGGTAGAGCTAATCAACAATTTTAAGCATCATTTTCATTCTCAGTGACCCAGCAGTAGTAAAGTTTGACGACATCATGAAGGAAAACATACAGACAATGTGTATAATTTTAAACCTGCATGCAAATCTGCATGATAAATATGTGAATAATAGGACAGATTTGTTCCTAAAAAATTTTTTTTCAAATGATGATGAATCTAAGCCTTGACCTGAGTGTATAGTTGTGCAGATATTCTACAAAGGGGTTAAAATGAGCAGGTGAAGGAAAAAATATATTAGTTCCACTTTCCAGGTGTGACAGAAGTAAATCTGAAGATATATCTCTATCTATGGAGCATAAGAACACAAGAATATAAGAAGAGCCCTGGTGGATCAGGCCGAGGCCCATCTAGTCCCGCTCCCTGTATCTCACCGTGGCCCCACCAGATGCCTCTGGGAGCACACGAGACAACTAGATCCCTGTCTCCTGATGCATCTGGCATTTTGAGGTACCTTCCTTTGAAGCCTGGAGATTATACATCTCCATCATCACTTGTAACCTGTGAGGGACTTTTCCTCCAGGAATTTGGAGCATTTCCATGTGATTAGACACCATGATTTGGGATCCTTTACATCATGCGGAGACATGTCTCTTTCCTCTTCTTTACCTGAAGAATTTATATTGGATTTGAAAAATGTGTACACATTTTTATAAATGCCATGTTATCAACTTAGTGGGAGCCATTGTTCTAAGAGTAGATTATCTTATCAGAAGGTGTTTGTGCCCCTCAGCATGTAACAGATTTTCCTTCTCCAAAAGAGGGGATGGCTGTTGACTTCCATTCCTCCCTGCTAACTTTCACATGGGGAGGTTAGGGTATAAAGCCCTTTGGTGTCCCCACGTCATGGTGGTAGTTTTCAGAGAGGTAACTGTGTTAGCCTGTGCCAACATAAATATTTGCCATGTAGTCCCACTGTTATGTCTGAGGAAGTGGACTTGTCCATAAAAGCTCACATTAAAGCATAGCAGTTAATCTTTAAGGTGTTACAATGTTCTGCCTTCTTTATTTTATTTATTTTTTTTTTTGCCAGGTAATGGTGGTGCCTCTACTATATGCATACCACCATGTGTCTCCAGAGACCATAACTAGCTGGACTTCAGGGAGTTTTTTTATCATGTTAGAGGCTCTGCATGTTTCCTTATGCCAGACTGTTTCATGGTGCAGCCATGTCAAGCTTCTATACAGTATACCTTGTAAAGCACCAGTAGCTTTCTCATCTTCATCAGTACACAAAGAAGAGAAACTCATTCGGGTCTGGCTGGTTCACAACTGCCAGTCTGTGCTGGTAAGGTGGAGGGTGTTGGAGTCACGAAATGAGAAGGGCTGGTGGGCTCTGTGATGATCACCAGATAATTAGGATAGCAAATAGTCTCTTAGAGATAGAAATTAAAGAAGTAAACACAGGGATTTCTGCCAGCAGTGCTCTTGGTGGGCGACTAGCAGAAGAGGCAGAATAACACCGAATGGGTTCCCAATGAATTCTTCCCTGCCTCCAGGAGGACTGTGCTTTTATTCACCTTACAAGCTCACAGATAGTGGACAGTATACAGATAGGTTACAGAGTTCAGATAGGACAATGGTTACATCATGCCATTATAATTGGTCTAAGGAAAGGCTCTATGCAAGCTATGAGAAAGAAGAAGAATGGTGGGCAGTCATGGCCCTCAGAAGCAGCTGTGACGTCATCCAGGAGGGTTTACCCTCTACTGTAGATTAAGCCAACAGCTTAGCAACCTTGGGAATGGCACCCCCACAGGAGGGGCCATCAACAGCATCCTTCTCCCCTCATGGGTTTGCTTTAACCCCTTTTCATTACAGGTATCTCCACTTCTCTTGCACACATGAAGGGAAACCTCTGAAATCGGCAGTATATGAATGTGTGTCTTTACAGAAGGGGAAAATCGCTTTCTTTAGAACTTCTGTTCGGTTCACTCACACAGATGTTCAGATTTCACTAGCTAGTGAATGGAATAATCAATTATAGAATTAACAGGCCAAATTTCATCTGTTGAGCAATAATCCTGCTAAGTAGCCTTCTAGATAATGCATCCAGAAATGAGACACCATCTGTCACTAGAGAAGGGAAAGCAAAGATCTGAAGGGTGAGGAACAGGTGAGGGAGGTCGAGACTTGAACAAGACAGGTTGGGCAAATAGAAGCTAGAAACCAGAATCCCCTTCGGCGTACCTGCTGGTTTAACTCCACTGGCATAATTTTCAGTGGTGAATTGCCACACGTTAAAATAACACAGACATTTCATATTACATATAAGTAACACGACTGAGTGTGCAATAGGAAATGCCTGTACTGACTTTGTATTTACAGGAATTGATCACTGGAAGTTATGCTGATAGGATTACGCTAGCAGAAATATGTAACAGGATTCTGGTCAATACATCTTGGCTCAATAATCATATGCATTGGTTAGCTGGCCAGCCCAAGACACTTAGTTACCTGAGATAAATGACAAAACAAGGTACATATAATTCGATGTACAGGAAGGACTTGACATAGTATAGTAGATAGAGTGTCTGACTAGAACTCAGGACACATGCTCAGCCATGGAAACTCACTGGAGGGTAGCAATGACAGAATAGCACCTCAAAAACCCTATTAGGAACACTTGCATCAGAAGTGACTTGAGGGCGCACAATAAACAGGAAGCATTTGAAAGAAATGTGTAGACAACTACCTGCTAGATATCCTTTATATTTATATTCATTAGATATCCTTTATATTTATATTCATGTATTGAGCAGAAGGTTAGACTCGATGGCCTTACAGGCCCCTTCCAACTTTATTATTCTATGATTCTATGTATTAGATGGGCAGTGGACGTCAATGAGATAGTCTTGATCAGTTTAAAAGATGCTGGACAGGTGATGCGGCACATCTGTGTCATCTAAAAGGAACACCAGTTGCAATATTTTGCAAGAGGTCACCCCTGTCCTTCTTGGTCACAAATCTCCTACCCAAAAAGAAAAGTGAAAGGCTTCTTGGGGTCAGAAACTTGAGATTGTCTTCCTTTGCCTAATGAGAGGGCTGGACAGATCAAGAGAGCCTGGAGCTTCCTTGACCAAGTTCTCGCCACTCTCTTGACACAAACTTTCCTGGACCACAAAGCATTTGGGTTGTCTTACTCAGGTATGTAGGTGTCTACGCAAATTCAAACGTAAGAGAAAGAAAAAATTGAGGAGTGTTGCCTGTCTTGTTGCAGCTGAACTGACCTATGCTCCATTTCTCATTGTGGAGATGGTTTCTGCATGTTGCTGCCTTGTTTCTGAAGCATTTTCTTACACATTTAAACACTTCAGTATATATCCTCATCTCGACCTGGTGACACAGTGAGGAAAACTTCTGTTTAGCTGGTGGAAGAAAAAGACAGATGAAACCAAGGTCAGTCTGCAGCTGACACTGGGAAATGCATCTTTCATTGGGACTGAAGAAAGAGATGGAAGGGTTAGAATTTTGTTGACAGGGTAGGGTAAATTTGACTGGCAGATTTTAATATCCTTTCTTCAGGGTGCATGGCAAGTCCTTAGAGTACCTCAGTATGAGGATTGTATAAGTTAGCACATAGCCCCTTTCAGCTTTTGGAATGGACTAGAAAAAAAAACATAGGAGCACTCTGGAAAAGACAGAGGTTGTGACTTGCGATGTGATAGGAACTAGTAGACTGAGCTTTCCAGTCTATGGGGTTACTTCAAAGAATATCCTATTTTAAGTATTGTATTGATATGTATTCTCTACCTCAAAAACCCTGGTAAAGGTAAAGGTTCCCCTTGACAATTTTTGTCCAGTCGTGTTGGACTCTAGGGGGCGGTGCTCATCCCCATTTCCAAGCCATAGAGCCAACGTTTTGTCTGAAGGCAATCTTCCGTGGTCACATGGCCAGTGCGACTTAGACACGGAACACTGTTACCTTCCCACTGAGGTGGTCCCTATTTATCTACTCACATTTGCATGCTTTCGAACCGCTAGGTTGGCGGGAGCTGGGACAAGCGACGGGTGCTCTTACAACTGCAGGTCTTCTGACCCTGCAGCACAGGCTTCTGCGGTTTAGCCCACAGCACCACCACGTCCCTCCATAGCGCCACCATGTCCCTGGTAAGGGTCGCCATGTCAGAATCAACTTGATGACACACAATATGTATAAATTGTATTTTGTACTAATGAGCTGTGCTTGTGATGATGTTTAGACATGCCAAAGTGGTAATCAGAGTGGTGATCAGTTTATGTGTGTTTTAAAGAGAGGGGAAGCACACAGGATCACATGCACACATGCGCATGAACACGGATACAGAAATACCTTTTTAAAAAAGTACACATTCAGTTGGTTCAAGACATTTTGCTGTCCAAGCCATAGCAGCGAATGGGATTCCCAAGCCAAGATGTGTTGTCTTGGCATATAAAACAGTTATCTTGGCATATAAAACAGTAATTCCCATAAATTTCCCTTCCCATCATGGTCAATCTTTATTTGTTCATTTATTTTATATTTACCCTGCCTTTCTCTCCATAAAGGGACTCAAGATGATTGATCAGATGGTTAATATCCTATTATACTGTATCTCAGAGGTAAAACCAGAGGATGCGAGTTCAATTCCTCATTGTGCCTCCTGCAAGGAGAGCCAGCCTATGTGACCCTGGGCAAGCTGCACAGTCCCAGGGCGCCCACGGAAGAAGGAAAGGGTAAACTACTAATGAGCCATTCTCTTTACATAGAAAACCCTGAAAAGAGTTGCCATAAGTTGGAATCAACTTGATTGCATGCAGTTATGTTGGCTGGATAGCTGAGTGGTTTGGGAGTTTGAGACTCCACTGTGCCTCCTATGAGAGGAGCCATCCTGTGTAGCCTTGGGCAATCTGCATAGTCCCAGGATGCTCCCAAAGGAAGGGAATGGTAAACCACTTTTGAGTACTCTTTACCTGGAAAACCCTGAAAAGTATTGATTGACACAACAACACATCGTTGTTATTATTATTAAAAATACAGTAGGAAGCCATTTCATAAGCATCCTTTCCACTCCAGCAGTCTTGCCATCACATGACTAAGTGAATGAGCAACTAGTGCTAATACAGTGGTGCCTCGCATAACGACGTTAATCCATTCCGGATTAATTGTCGCTATGCAGAAACATCACTAAACGGAACTGAAAAAGCCATAGGAACGCATTAAACTTCGTTTAATGCATTCCTATGGCTTCCAAACTCACCGTTGAGCGAAGTTCCTCCATAGCGCCGCCGTTTTCGTGCCCTCAGTAAGCGAGGGCAGGGCGCGAAAACACTTGCGGCGGCCATTTTAGGCACCCGGCTGCCATTTTGGAACCGCCGATCAGCTGTTTAAAAAACATCGCAATGCAATTGCATTAGCGATCTAAAAAATTAGATTGCTATGCGGATTCATCATTAAACGGTGCACTCGTTATGCGAGGGACCACTGTAGTCCAATATTTGACAGTTTTTTACCCCTCTTTAGGTTCTGTCCTGTCTCTAAATCTTATGTACATCAGCACCAAAAGGAAAAAAGGTTATTGCCGTTTTGGTTTTCTAGTGGGAAGAGGAAGTGCTATAGTAGCACCCATGCTGCTAAAGCAATGTTGGAAAAGACCTATACACCCTTATGCTTCATAACATATATAAGTATACAGTGTTTCTGAAGTTAATTAACATGCAGGGATAAATGTGACCTCTCCGCTTCCGGTATCTTGGTTCTTTTCACCTGCCATGTATCACTAAACTACTATAATCTTTCAATGTTATAAAGCCCTTTTCAAGTGTGACATGTGAAACATGGCATGGCTAAAGAGGGACATAAAGATCTCATACAAAGTTTGTAGACATGTTTGGCTGAATGAACGTATCACGCTCCTGTCCTGTGGAATCCTGATAAGGCACAAATAGCCATCATGGGATATCTGTACAGTAGATCCCCCATATCCACGAAATTGTTATCCACAGTTTCAGTTATCTGCAGTTTATCACAGCCCTATATACAACATATGGGGGGTGGTGTTTGTGGCCTTTGTTACAACTCCTTTTATATAGTACTGTATATAGGATTTGCTGCTATCTGTGGTTTCAGGCATTTGTAGTAGATCATGAATGAATGATCTACTATGGGACGTGGTGGCGCTAGGGACGTGGTGGCGCTGTGGGCTAAACCGCAGAAGCCTGTGCTGCAGGGTCAGAAGACCAAGCAGTCGTAAGATCGAATCCACGCGACGGAGTGAGCGCCCGTCGCTTCTCCCAGCTCCCGCCAACCTAGCAGTTCGAAAGCATGCAAATGCGAGTAGATAAACAGGAACCACCTCGGTGGGAAGGTCATGGCGTTCCGTGTCTAAGTCGCACTGGCCATGTGACCACGGAAGATTGTCTTTGGACAAAACGCTGGCTCTATGGCTTGGAAAGGGGGATGAGCACCGCCCCCTAGAGTCGAACACGACTGGACAAAAATTGTCAAGGGGAACCTTTGCCTTTACCTTTATGAATGGATCCCCTGCAAATATGGGGGGAAATCCTATTGTAATTGGATCCAGCTGAATTATCTCACAGGTCCTGCTTCAGAGCTTTGCATTCATCAAATGAGTACCTGAAGACCTTCCAGAAGGGAAGAGCATGTGGGGGCAGAGTTTACCTCCCTTGTCCACAGTTTTAAGTGTAATAACTGAATAGGACTTAAGTTGCTGATATAGAGCCTACACATACTGAAAAGGATTCCTGAAAAGATATATTTTAGGAAAATGGAGTATGAACTTTAAAAAAAAGAGAAGAGGGAATAATTACTTATTTGGGTCGATGTTCATGCCAACTATAGTATTGTGGAGGTTGAACCCCCAAAACGTAACTTTTGCCAACTCTGAGACACAGTTAACACATTTTTTCCTGATATTCTAGGTGTTTTACTTTAAACCTGTTTCCCTTTGCATGTCTATTCATATTTTGTGGTTTAATTCATAAATTTGTTTCCCCATATTCCTCTTAATCTTTCATATGCAAGGCGGAGGAACATTTCATTTAAGTTGAGAGACCCCAAACAGGATTCTAAATGAATTGTTCCTTTTTTTTTTTTCTTGTTGAGACTGCCCATGTGTGAGAGAGAAAAATGTAAAATGATTCTTCGGTTTTTGAGGGTTTTTTTTTTCTTTAAAGTGTGAGAGGATGAGAGCAACAAGCTGTGGGGATAAATTAATCATCTACGTAGAATACCTTGCCTGTTCAACTGCTGTCATGTTAAAATCAACAAAGAACTCAGCTGAAGAGAGGCATGAAATGAACTGGCTGCAACATGCAAAGCAGTAGTGAAACAACAAAAGCTATACAACTATATTAGTGGGAAATAGATCAATATGGAAACATCAGTTGTCACGTACCCAGTGGGTGGCTACAGGACATACTGGCTCCCCAGCCAATCTGGACACATGAGGAGGTCACTTGAACACCAGTGAGAGGACTGACGGGGGGGGGGTACTTTCACATGACCAAAAGGAAAAAAAAAAACATGCATTGTCAAAAAGAGGACCAAAGAAGACATTGACTTACATAAAATTGCATATGCCTTCTCTGTGGCTGCTCCCAGACTCTGGAACTCCCTCCCACTGGAGGCCAGACTGCCCCCATCTTTGCTGTCCTTCCCCAAGCAGGTAAAGACCTTTCTCTTCAGGCTGGCTTTCCCTTAATCACTGGCTGTCTGAGAGGGCTTTTAAAATGGATTGTCTTGCTTTGTTGCCTTTAAATTCATTCATTCATTCAGTTACTTTTAAATTCATTCATTCATTCATTCATTCATTCATTCATTCATTCATTCATTCATTATTTTTTTAAAAAAATTACCCACCTTTTTTCCTTAAAAGGATCTAAGGTGGCTTACAACAATTAAAAGACAACAGTTAAAAGCTACAGTGTATATACAAATATTTAAAAAGGATCAAACAGGTACTATATTAAAAATGGTCAATTAAAAATACATTTAAAAACATCAGAGCCCAAGAATCTATTTTTAAGAAATCAAATCAAATAATTTATTATGTGGTCATAGACCCAAGTTAAACAACACAACAATAAGATAATGATTAGAACATTCCGATATTTAGAAAAAGTAGTTAGTTGGATTAAAAGGCCTTTTCATGAGATCTCACAACAGAAAACAGGAACTTTTTTGACTACAGACTGTAACTGTTTGGATTGTACCATTTTAAATATAATTTTCATTTAGTTCTTTTTAAATATTTGTATACTTACTGTTTTTAGCTTTCAAATCTTTTCTTTTTAATGATGCCTTGGGTCTTTTTTAAAAAAGAAAGGCAGTGTCAAAATATTTTAAATAAATAAGCAAATCTATATGGAGCAATGCTGCATTCAAAACTAATTTGAAAGATACACAATACATCTGGAGAGCTGATGTGATGTAGCAAAGAGAGTGTCAAATAAGAGCTCAGAAGACTTGGGCTAAAATTCCTGCTTAGCCACGGAAACGCACATGGGGTGATGGCAATGCTAAACCATTCCTTGAACATCTCACAAATCTTGAAATGCTCCTTGGGGTTGCCAGAAGTTAGAAGCAACTTGATGCCACATACCCTACCACAACTGAGAGGGCAGGACAATGACCAGGGGCCCTCAATGCTTAGAGATGCTTTGCTGATTGTGGGAGGGGGTTTCTGCGAGTTTTCATCCAAAAGTGCTGTGCACTGCCTTCCTGTGGTTCCACCGATGTTAGTATTTATTTATTTATTTATTTATTTATTTATTTATTTATTTATTTGTTTATTTGTTTATTTATTTATTTATTTATTTATTTATTTATTTATTTATTTATTTATTTATTTATTTATTTATTTATATCCCGCCCGTCTGGTCTGGTCGACCACTCTGGGCAGCTTCCAGTAAGGTGTATATGATAAAACATAAGAATTTTACAAACAGTCCATAACACATACAATAATAAAACAAATAATAAATGAAAGAAAAAATAAAGAAAGAATTAAATATTGACAGGAGGGAAGGCCTGAACATACAACCATGTTTTTAGTTGACTCTTAAAAGTGCCCAGCATAGGGGCTGCACAAATAACCGGAGGAAGGTTATTCCAGAGGCGAGGAGCCACCGCCAAGAAGGCCCGGCTTCGTGTCCTTTCCTTCTGGGCCTCCCTGGGTGTCAGACTCCTCAGCCTTACCTCCTGGCTCGTGCGGGTGATCTGAGTAGATCTAGATGGGGGCAGGCGTTCCGCCAAGTATCGGGGTCCTAAACCGTTTAGGTCCTTATATGTAAGCATTAACACTTTGAAGGCAATGCGGAAACGGATGGGCAACCAGTGCAGCATGGCCAGAGTAGGAGAGATATGTTGGTATTTTCTCACTCCAGTAAGGAGTCTGGCCGCCGCATTCTGGTTCTAAATAAGTAGAGGGAGGGGGGAAAGATAGAGGAGGAGGGAGACTTAAAGGTAAGGTAAAGGTTCCCTTTGACAATTTGTCCAGTCGTGTCCGACTCTAGGCGACGGTGCTCATCTCCGTTTCCAAACCATAGAGCTAGCATTTGTTCGCAGACAATCCTCCGTGATCATGTGGCCAGCGTGACTAGACGCGGAATGCCATTACCTTACCACCGAGGTGGTATCTATTTATCTACTTGTATTTTTACATGCTTTCAAACTGCTAGGTTGGCAGGAGCTGGGACAAGCGACGGGAGCTCACTCGGTCGCGTGGATTCAATCTTACGATGGCTGGTCTTCTGACCTTGCAGCACAGAGGCTTCAGCGGTTTAACCCACTTACCTGCCATAAAATGCCAGTTCTAGGACAGACAGCATTTATCTGATTTAATCATTTCCTCCATGAACCTAATGCTTGTGAGATTATGTCATACCTGACACCCACTTTGCCGCTATCAGAGTTGTAAGGATAATAGTCTGTCTTCCCTTAAAGAAACTATCTCGTATCTCTCCACTTACCCTGATTACATTGAAGATCTTTGATTTCTCTGGTGCAGTTAATTGTTTTGCCAATGTCAGTTGTGAGTTCTGCACACCATCGGTTATGTTAATGCTTTATTTATTATTCAAAACTCAATTTAACCTGTGTCTAGAAATGGACAGGCTGTTATGGCTAATGCATCACCTGACAGATGGACATAACTGAATACAAGCTCGTCTCCCATCACTAGCTTTCTTTCTTCATCCTCATTCTCCTTGTCTTCTTAATCTACAGAGGGAAATTGGCTGCAAGACACATCTACCCATCTTAAATTAGGCATATGCTTCAGGTTCAGAAATTATTCAGTGAAATGGGGATATCTATCAGTTTCTAAACTGACCCAAAGTGAAGCAAGAAGCCTGAAGCACACTTGAATCAAATTAAGGCTTTTTGAAATACCGGATATTGCTCTGAAACTTTGGCTGCAAAGGCTGAATGTTTTAAAACAAGCAAACAAACACATGGCACTAGTGCGTGTCACTGGAAAATGAAAGTAATACTGTACCAGAATTAAGAAGCCTTTAAAAAGGGAGATTGACAGCTCAAGGACAATGAAAAGCCCACGCTGTCCTGGAAACCCTAATCATGGAGACCCTGGGAGGGCTCAGATCAATACGATAAATTGATTTGTCCCATTGTTAGCTACCATTTACCATCTTGGCACAGAGAGGAAAAGGTGTTAGCCTACTAGAGGTTGCTATTTCCACTGCTTTTATTTTCAGTAGGGTGGCCTGCATTGGATTTTTTTTTCTTTTAGGCAGCTGCGGATCTCATTTCAGAATCCAACTGAGTGCCTTTTGTACTTTTTTTTTAAAAGACAACCCTGCTACTAGCTTTTATATTTTCAGTACTTTGGCTTTGATTCTTACTGTGCCTGCCTGTGTTCTAGATCGACTAGCTATGAAAGATGACACATGAGGCAGAAATCAGGTACTCTACCCTCTGGGGCAAGAAAGCTGCTAATCAAGGGTACTCCTTCCCCTTTCAACAATTTTTTTTTGTTAAGCAAATTTGAATATATTGGCCAGTGCCTGGGCAGGGAAGGAACTCTTCATTTTTTTCCTACTATTTGGATCCAGACAGATATGTGCAAACACTTTCAAATATTCAGATGCAAATTAAAATAATCCGGCTACAAGCTGGCTTGAAGGAAACGAGTTGCTGCTGTTTGTAAGATAAATCATTCAGATTGAATTGGAAGTGGTAGTATTCATACACCCCCTGAGCCTAAATGTCCTGTGAATTATGAATGGACCAAGCAAAGAGAGAGAGCTAGTGCTATTCCTCACTTGGGCCTTCTATGTTCATTATCATGACCTCTGGCCATTTACATCTCCATATACCATTCACAACCCAGTGTGTAGTGAATAGAGAGATGGACTTTAACTCAGGACGCCTGGGTTCAAATAGCAATGCAGCCATGGAATCTCACTGGTTGTGTGGAACTTGTAAAGCTACTCCTCTCACTTATCTTGAAAAGCCCTATTAGGGTCGCCATAAATTGGTTCCAAGTTTATGACACACAATGGCACTACACGATTCACAACTGGTAGACTCATTCATGTATATCTTGCCATTTAAAAAACTATACCGCGGTTTTTCATTTTTACACAGGTTGATTCAATAAAGGGCGACTCATGCCTCAGCAGGGCATGCCTTCCATGTGTCTCAGTTTCAGGCCAAGGTAAAATGTTGCAAAACAAGACAGTAGGATTTGGCTGTTTTTGTTGGCCGGCCTCTCAGCATAGTAGAATATTATCTGATTAGGTGTGAACAGAATTGTCAACGATGCAGAAAACAGGACACAACTGGTAAAACATTTCAGTGGAAGATAAAGCCAGTGCTGTAGAGCCTGCCAGATGATATGGTATGAATTCATGTCAGCGTGAAAGCCCGTGTCATGGCAAACTAACAGACTTACAGCATCAGCTCATAAAAATGTGTCATCTTCAAAACAGAGACTCTTGCGCACACACATTCATGTATTTGAGAAACATGGCAGATTTTTTTTTTCCTTGCTGGAAGACAAACTATTTTCTATTATTCAAGAATTATTTATGAATGGTTACTCATTCATGCCAAAGGTCACAGAACTGCTTTCAAAAAGAAAGGCTTTTTGACAGACCATGTTGCTAAATCCTTTGAAAAGCCCCAGAATGCTTGGATTTTGTGATTAGCAATAGAGATGGGCACGAACCAGGAAAATGGCCGTCTGCGTTGGTTTGCGGTTGGAACCACAAGCCACGAACCATGAACTTTCACAAATTTTCTGATGAAATGAACCATTTTGTGTTTGTGCAGTTCAGGAATTCCAGGACTAGTAGAACAACCCCTGTGTGAGTTAGAGATGCCTCTTAGGCATCCTTCAGTCTGGAGAGACTATGGTAACGTGCTCTGTATGAGTGTCCTTTCCAGAGCACAAAGCCTAGGTAGAATAATATGGAGGATAGGCTGTTACCCAAGCAGAAAATCTCCCCTTCTCCACCTCGCTGAAATAGTCCAATGGAAAGGCAAGAGCCAATACAGCTGGTTCCAATGACATCGCAGGAGTTGCCAGAGCTTTCCTTCTCCTAGATGGGCTGCCTTCCAGGGCTGATGAGTCCCACCTACCTGGCCTGCTCCCTCACGGCGTGGAAGCCAATGGCGGTGCCTCAGTGGGGGTTTGAAGTCAGAGTTTTCCTTCTCCTAGATGGGCTGCCTTCCAGGGCTGTTGAGTCCCACCTACCTGGCCTGCTCCCTCACGGCGTGGAAGCCAATGGCGGTGCCTCAGTGGGGGTTTGAAGTCAGAGTTTTCCTTCTCCTAGATGGGCTGCCTTCCAGGGCTGTTGAGTCCCACCTACCTGGCCTGCTCCCTCACGGCATGGAAGCCAATGGCGGTGCCTCAGTGGGGGTTTGAAGTTGGAGTTTTCCTTCTCCTAGATGGGCTGCCTTCCAAGGCTGACAAGCCCTACCTACCCAGTCCAGGTGGATCGCGCTTAGTCAGAACTCTCCACTATGACCTGTCCATCATGGGTGTCCCTGCACAGCATAGCTCATAGCTTCTCTGAATTACTCAAGCCCCTCAGCTCACTCTCGTCCTCACCCCCTTCAAGTCGAGTGAAGATTGGACTTGAGACATCCAAGTCATACTCACCTATACTAGGTCTCTCTCAAAAAAAAAAAAGCTCTTTGGCAGCTGGTTTGGAGGAAATTAAATGAGTGGTTCATGCAAGGGGACTTGAGACAGGGTGCTGCTCATAATGAGGTGGACCGGGGAGGGAACAGAATGGGGGCAGATGTGGGAAAAGGACTAGCTAACTAGAAGATGCTTAGCCAGCTAGTCCTCTTCCCCACATGCCAGCAGTTGCAAAAGTGAAACCGCAAGCTGAACTGGCCAGGGTGTGGCTCCTATAACCAGCTGCTCCCGGAGAGTGGACTTGGAGTTCCATGATTGGCTACCTGACCTGACAATCAATCTTACACAAAGTTTTCTCTAGGTCCACCTCAGAGTTGTCTAGGGCAGTGGTCCCCAACCTTGGGCCTCCAGATGTTCTTGGACTACAACTCCCAGAAGCCTTCACCACCACTTCTGCTGTCCAGAATGTCTGGGAGTTGAAGTCCAAGAACATCTGGAGGCCCAAGATTGGGGACCACTGGTCTAGGAAATTGATTAGTGGTGGTCGGGACTTCTCTTTTTCAGCAATAGTATGAGAGCCAGATATCTAAACCAGTGGTTCTCAATCTTGGATCCCCAGATGTTCTTGTACTGAAACTCCCAGATATTCTGGCCAGCACAGCAAGTGGTGGAAGGCTTCTGGGTAGTCCAAATTGGGGACCCCAGTTTGAAAACCATTGAGCTAAACCACTGTGCTATCCTATTAGGGTCAGTATAAGTTGGTTCCAACTTGATGACAAACAATAATATAGCATGGACCACTTACACAAGACTTTTGTGTTTTTTTTTATTTAAAAATCATTTTCTGAGTGAGAAGCGTTTTTATAAGTTTCTGCTGCTGCTATTGTTGTGGGCCTTGTTAGCCATTTAAGCCCGTTAAGAGGAAAGTTTTAAATCAATTCAGCTGTACACTTTGGAACAATGACTGCATTGCTCCAAGAGCATAGAAGATTGAGTTGGGTTGGCCAACTTTTGACTCTCTAGATCTTTGAGACATCAATTCCCAGAAGCCTCAGCCATCATAGCCAAAGGGAAAGGATTATGGGAGTTGTGGATGGGGGACCAAAATGCCCTTTATCCCGAAGGGACTTGCATTACAAGCAGCTTCCATTGAATCCCCTGGTGCTCAGCAGAAACTATAAGGAACTCAGGCTTCTTGCCATTCCATGTTCTGTCGAACAGACTGATGAAATAAACATTTACTCCACTTTGAACAACAACAACAAAAAAAGCTTTTTTGGCTGGCATCCATTGCACCACTCAGTTTGGAGCGATCCAATCATCATAATAGGACTACTTTGTAAAGAACAGCCATAATATGCATGGGAACAATTGTTGTGATGATTATACCTCTGAGTTGCATTCCTTATTACAATTGCTGATGGTTTATCATTACTGGCTGATTTTGTGAGAGACACTGAAATCATTCGTTTGTGTTTCCTACATCCACACAATGCCTTCCCGCCAGCGCTCATTACTTATGCTTATATGTTAATAGTTTTGTTGCCTTAGAAATATCACCTCCTCCCTTTTTTTAAAGCGTGGGACTGCCTATGCAACAGGAGGAGAGACTAATACTTATAATCTAATAAGGATAATAATGAGGGACCTGTAGCCTGCAAATTTGGCAGGTTGGTTTAAATCAGCACGTAGAAATTTAGCTTGATGCTTTACAGCCTCTCTTTGTTCTTTCCCCGTTTCTCTTTTGTGTTGGCTTTCTTCTTAACTAAATTCCCTTTTTTTTCTTATTCCAAATGGCAAGGGCTCTCTCTCTCTCTCTCTCTCTCTCTTTTTAATGCACCATGAAAATACGACCTTGTTCCTTGTTCTTTCCCAGGGCCGACCCTAGACATTGTGATGCCTGAGGTGGAAGATATAGTGTTGTTACTCCCATAACAAGTAAATATTTGACTGGATTGGCCATTAGATCTCTCTTGAAAATACTTTGCTGAACATGAAAATGGAGACTTCATTAGGGGCTGTATGACCCACAGTGTTGTTGTTGTTTTTGCTGCGGCTGCTGTTGTTATGTGCCATTAGGTCACTCTTGACCTATGGGAATTCCATGAATGAGCAATCTTCAAAATGTTCTTTACTCAACAGCCCTGTTCAGCTCTTGCAAATTCAAGCCTGTGGCTTCATTTAGGAGTCAACCCATCTCATATTTGGTCTTCCTCTTTTCTTGCTGCCTTCCACCTTTCCCAGCATTATGGTCTTTTCCAGAGAATCCTGCCTTCTCATGATGTGTCCAAAGCAGGACAGCCTCAGTTTTAGTATTTTTGCCTCCAGAGAAAGATCGGGGTTGATTTGACCCAGGAACTACTTCTTTGTCTTTCTGGCAGTCCAGGGTATCTGCAAAGCTCTCCTCCAGCACTACATTTCAAACAAATAAATTGTTTTCCTGTCAGCTTTCTTGACTGTCCAGCTTTCATACCTGTACATGGTCACCAGAAAAACAAGAGTGTGGATGATTTTTAGTGTTGGTTTTCATTGACACATCCTTAAACATCAGGATCTTTTCTAGTTCCTTTGTTGTTGTGCTTCTGAGTCTTCATCTCGCAAAGCAAAGCTTTTGACTGTGTGGATCATGGGAAACTATGGGTTGTACTGAAAAAATGGGTGATCCCCAGCTCTTGATTATCCTAATGCACAACTTGTATTGTGGACAAGAAGCGGCTATTAGGACAGGGTATGGAGAGACTAGTAGTGTAACACCCAGTTTACCTCCTAGATGTTAATGCTACCTCTTTGTATCTGTAGTCTGAGGTGGCTGCTACCTCATTCTGCCTAATAACAGGGCTGACCCTATTCCTTCCCAACACTTAATAATTTTTCTTTGTGATCCATCTCCACTCTACTTAGGGATAAACTGTTGTGATTTATTTCATATTCCCTTATATGACCTGAAGAGAAACCAGAGTATAAGAAAAAGAAATAACCAATCTATAAACTGGTATGATATAAAAAGGATTTTTTTAAAAAAGATTAGTATTTAAGAAAT
Source organism: Pogona vitticeps (assembly GCF_051106095.1). Taxonomy (NCBI): domain Eukaryota; kingdom Metazoa; phylum Chordata; class Lepidosauria; order Squamata; family Agamidae; genus Pogona; species Pogona vitticeps. The sequence goes on from NC_135783.1 coordinate 342,951,192, forward strand.
CCATTTAAGGTTAGTGCAGGAAGAAAAAGATCCAAAATAGAGATCCAAAATAGACGAACCATGAACTGGTTCATCCGTTTATCCCAGTTGCCACCGTGACAAACTGGGACAAACTGGGATGAACCAGTTGGGGCCCAGATCTAATCCTAAACCTTGCTAACAGAAGGCTAGAGGCCTAGTGGTCATAGAGAAGCTGGGGGGGGTCATATTTGTGGACTTGGTGTCCCCTTATAGCACAAGTGGGCAATGTGTGACATTCTAGATATTGTGAGACTGCATTTCCTAGTATTCCTCACCACCGGCTATGGTAGCTAAGGCTGATGGGAGCTGGAGAACAGGACCATCTCTCATCACCCACTTCTGTCATACGGATTTAGAAAAGTAAGGTGAGGGTAAACTCAGAGGTGGAAAGCATTAATTGTTGTTGTTGTTGTTGTTGTTGTTGTTGTTGTTGTTTAACTACATTCATCACAACTACCCAGCCATCAGGAATATAGGCTGGGAGTTGGTGAAGGCACCCCTGGGCTCATGGATCACTCTATTCATTCTTTCCCCTTCTCTGACTGAGACCAATTTCTACACACACACCCTTTTCCAGCCCAGTTCGCTGGCTACTGCTGGAGACCAATTATGGGCTTTACCAGGTATATGATTTCTTCAGAGAAGGATCACTTTCCCATCTGGATTCTCCAGAAAAGGGGGGGGGGAAGAAATTGAACAGCCTCTGTGTTGCTCTGAGGAAAGTAATCTGGAGTCCCCAGGCTGGATGAGTAATGTCTGAGTACTTCTGCCATTCAAAATAGCTGTGCAGCAAAGCCCTGAGGCTGCATGCAGTCCTTCTTATTTCAGAGCTCTGGGACTGAGATATACAACGTGTCAGCAAGCCCAAGAAACCCGATCAGTCCATCCCTTGTATACCCATGACGTCTAAACAACTGACATGGGTTATACTGTAGACGAAAAGATTACCAGGGGCCCAACCAGATTGTGAGCTGAACCTCCGCCATGTGGTAAGAGAAAGCCATTGCCAGCCTGGTTTTAAGAACTTCTGCAGAATTCGCAGAACTAGTTAGTCTACCTGTGGGTGATCTCTGAGGTTCCTACACATTTAGGGAGCTCGAAGAGAGCCGGTATCCACTGTCTGTTCAAATGCTGCCATAAGTAACCCAGGAAGAAAATTCAGAATAAAGTCATTCTGCCCTGGAAAATTTTTATACTATTCTATTTTTATATTCTCCCTGGAAAAGACCCTGATGTTGGGAAAGTGTGAAGGCAAGAGGAGAAGGGGATGATAGAGGATGAGATGGTCGGACAGTGTCATCGGAGCTACCACCATGAATCTGACCCAACTCCAGGAGGCAGTGGAAGACAGGAGGGCCTGGCGTGCTCTGGTCCATGGGGTCACGAAGAGTCAGACACAACTTAACGACTAAACAAAATTTTTATGCTACTTGCTTGTAGTGTAAAACCTACACCAGGCACAAACAAATTGGAGGGTTCCAGCACCCCATTTTCTGCCCCTTCTGGACCTTCAACAGACATCACAAACCCGAACAAACAATACAGGAAGTGACTGGAATTCTCACTTTGTCAGAGAAACAGGGAAAGAAGAAGAATTGCTATTCCTGGGAACATCCAGTGGTGCTAATTTTATTTCCAGCAGCAGCAGCAGCACTACTTTTATTATCATATGAACAAAGCAGTGTCTGCCTCAAGGCTTGTAATCAGAGATGGTCATACAACAGAAAATCGATGGTTCGTGATGGCTTAGTTCATGCCCATCTCTGTTTAAAATCTAAAAATACATGGCATGAAAGGAGAAAGGGAGGGGGAGGGAAAAGGAAAACACATGCCAGGCACACATTCCTCATGGTATAAAGTTCCTTTGCTTGATGAAATGGCTGCTGTATGACAGCTGGGAAGAGATGAGGGCTGATGGAACTGTCTTCTCATCCACATGGAGGGCACTCATGTGAAACTGCAGAAGCAGGTGTCCCACTCTGATATTATGATCTTGGGCTACTCCTGTCCAATCTTCTGTATTCATCAAGTGTCTTCTGTTCACAAGCAGAACTCCCTGGTGGATTGAGATCATGGGGGGCTGACCCATAAGCAGAACACATCAGACAGATCTTGGAAAAGTTCTTTCTATGCAGTACAGCTACACCCAGCACCACCATTAGCCATGCTGGCTGGGGGCTCTAAGAGTTGTAGACCCAAAAAAGTATTTTCACTAAGGTTTGATCAGGAACAGGGCTGTATTCTTGAGGTTGTATTTAATCAACCTGCACATGAGTACCCTTGTGCATATTGTTGTTGTTAGGTACCATCAAGTCACCCCCAACCTATGGTGATGTTATGAATGAGTAGATACCCAGTATTATGTAGTGGATAGAGTGACAGACTAGGACTCTGGAGAATAGAGTTCGACACCCCACTCAACCATGGGAATTCTCTGGGGAAAGACATTGGTCAAACCACTCCTTAAATATCTCACTTACCTTGGAAGCTTTATTAAGGTTGCTATAAATTGGTTCTGATTTGACAGTACATCACAACAACCTGAATGAGTGATCTCCAAAATGTCATGTCTTCAACTGCCTTGCTCAGCTCTTGTAAACTGAAGCCCATGGCTTCATGTACCATTTCGTTTCGTTCGTTTAGTCGTTTAGTCGTGCCCGACTCTTCGTGACCCCATGAACCAGAGCACGCCAGGCCCTCCTGTCTTCTACTGCCTCCCAGAGTTGTGTCAGATTCATGTTGGTTGCCTCTATGACACTGTCCAACCATCTCATCCTTGGTCGTCCCCTTCTCCTCTTGCCATCACATTTTCCCAACATCAAGGTCTTTTCCAGGGAGTCCTCTCTTCTCATGAGATGGCCAAAGTATTGGAGCCTCAGCTTCAGGATCTGTCCTTCCAGTGAGCACTCGGGGTTGATTTCCTTTAGAATTGATAGGTTTGTTCTCTTTGCAGTCCAGGGGACTCTCAAGAGTCTCCTAGAGCACCACAATTCAAAGGCATCAATTCTACGGCGGTCAGCTTTCTTTATGGTCCAGCTCTCACTTCCATACATTACTACAGGGAAAACCATAGCTTTGACTATTCAGACTTTTGTTGGCAAGGTGATATCTCTGCTTTTTAAGATGCTGTCAAGGTTTTTTATCGCTTCCCTCCCAAGAAGCAGGCGTCTTTTAATTTCGTGGCTGCTGTCTCCATCTGCAGTGATTATGGAGCCCAAGAAAGTAAAATCTGTCACTGCCTCCATATCTTCCCCTTCTATTTTCCAGGAGGTGATGGGGCCAGTGGCCATGATCTTAGTTTTTTTGATGTTGAGTTTCAGACCATTTTTGCACTCTCCTCTTTCACCCTCATTACAAGGTTCTTTAGTTCCTCCTCACTTTCTGCCATCAGAGTGGTATCATCTGCACATCGGAGGTTGTTGATATTTCTTCCGGCGATCTTAATTCCAGCTTGGGATTCCTCCAGTCCAGCCTTCCGCATGATGTATTTTGCATATAAATTGAATAAGCAGGGGGACAATATACAGCCTTGTCGTACTCCTTTCCCAATTTTGAACCGATCAGTTGTTCCATATCCAGTTCTAACTGTTGCTTCCTGTCCCACATATTTGTTTCTCAGGAGATGGATAAGGTGGTCAGGCACGCCCATTTCTTTAAGGACTTGCCATAGTTTGCTGTGGTCCACCCAGTCAAAGGCTTTTGCATAGTCAATGAAGCAGAAGTAGATGTTTTTCTGGAACTCTCTGGCTTTCTCCATAATCCAGCGCATATTAGCAATTTGGTCTCGAGTTCCTCTGCCCCTTCGGAATCCTGCTTGTACTTCTGGAAGTTCTCGGTCCACATATTGCTGAAGCCTACCTTGTAGGATTTTGAGCATAACCTTGCTAGCGTGTGAAATGAATGCAATTGTCCGGTAGTTGGAGCATTCTTTGGCACTGCCCTTCTTTGGGATTGGAATGTAGACTGATCTTTTCCAGTCCTCTGGCCACTGTTGAGTTTTCCAGACTTGCTGGCATATTGCATGTAGCACCTTAACAGCATCATCTTTTAAGATTTTAAATAGTTCCACTGGAATGCCATCACCTCCACTGGCCCTGTTGTTAGCCAGGCTTTCTAAGGCTCACTTGACTTCACTCTCCAGGATGTCTGGCTCTAGGTCAGCAACTACATTATTTGGGTTGTCCGGGATATCCAAATCTTTCTGATATAATTCCTCTGTGTATTCTTGCCACCTCTTCTTGATGTCTTCTGCTTCTGTGAGGTCCCTTCCATTTTTGTCCTTTATCATGTCCATCTTTGCACAGAAGGTTCCTCTGATATCTCCAATTTTCCTGAACAGATCTCTGGTTTTTCCTTTTCTGTTATTTTCCTCTATTTCTTTGCATTGTTCATTTAAGAAGGCCCTCTTGTTTCTCCTTGCTATTCTTTGGAAGTCTGCATTCAATTTTCTGTAACTTTCCCTATCTCCCTTGCATTTTGTTTCCCTTCTCCTCTCTGCTATTTGTAAGGCCTCATTGGACAGCCACTTTGCTTTCTTGCATTTCCCTTTCTTTGGTATGGTTTTTGTTGCTGCTTCCTGTACAATGTTTCGAGCCTCTATCCAAAGTTCTTCAGGCACTCTGTCCACCAAATCTAGTTCCTTAAATCTGTTCTTCACTTCCACTGTGTATTCACAAGGGATTTGGTTTAGATTATACCTGAGTAGCCCAGTGGTTTTTCCTACTCTCTTCAGTTTAAGCCTAAATTTTGCTATGAGAAGCTGATGATCAGAGCCACAATCAGCTCCAGGTCTTGTTTTTGCTGACTGTATAGAGCTTCTCCATCTTTGGCTGCAGAGAATATAATCAATCTGATTTCGATGTTGCCCATCTGGTGATTTCCATGTGTAGAGTCGCCTCTTGTGTTGTTGGAAAAGAGTGTTTGTGATGACCAGCTTGTTCTCTTGACAAAACTCTATTAGCCTTTGTCCTGCTTCGTTCTGAACTCCAAGGCCAAACTTCCCTGTTGTTCCTTTTATCTCTTGACTCCCTACCTTGGCATTCCAGTCCCCTAGAATGAGAAGAACATCTTTCTTTGGTGTCAGGTCTAGAAGGCGTTGGGTACTATTTAGTCTTCCTCTTTTCTTGCTTTCAACCTTTCTCACTGTATTTCATTGCCAATCTTTGCCAACCTTTCTCTTTTCCAGATAATCTTTCCTTCCCATTATGTTCCCTGTGACGTGGCTGGCCACTCCAATGTCTCTGCCCACTCAAGGCCTCTCAGAATGGTCACCATGCTACCACACACTCTTGCTGCCACCAACCTTTCCTTTAAATGAAAAGGACAAGGGTTTCTTTCAAAAATAAAACATGGTTTATTGATTACAAAATAAAATATGAAAATCATATGAAGATAATCAAAATGGAAATCATTTTCTTATTTTAATTAACCACATAGACTTTCCCTCACTGACACTCAGGCATGCAGGCCTCTAACAAACTCTCACACTAGACCTCTCCAGATCTCACTCACTCACTATCTGACCCTCACACTCTTCACCCCCCTTTTTTATACCAGCTCCTCCCCTTCATTTCCACCCTCCGTCACACCATTGGCTGATGATTCACTGCCCAGCTGTGACGGACAGGTGAGGTCATGGCTGCCCGTTACATTCCCAAAGTAGGATAGCCTCACTTTCAACACGTTTGCCTCTAGTTGAAGCTTGATTTGATCTAGGACCCACTCGTTTGTCTTTTTGGCTGTCCAACATATGCACAAAGCCCTCCTCCAGCACCACATCTCAAATGAAACATTGTTTTCCTGTCAGCTTACTTTATAGTCCAGCTTTCTTACCCATACATGGTGATCAGAAATACAAGAGGATGGATAATCTCTGTCTTGGTCTGCAGTGACACATCCTTACATTTTACGATCGTTTCTAATTCCTTCATTGCTGCCTTTCTGAGTCTCAGTCTTCTGATTTCTTGGCTACACCCTCCCTTTGGAATCAAGGTATACAAAAATCTTTATTTCAATTTTTTTCTTTTTGTCAACGTGGATGTTGTACAGTTATCTCGTGCATACAGCGCGTGTGTATTCATTAAAACAGAAACCCTGTACTAGTTCTTTGGCTGCAGACCAAGCAGAAATAAATGGACCTCAATGTGCAAATCTATAGCTGAAACCCACAGGCATAAAACACCAATGGCAGTATAATGCTGCCTGTTCTGAATGCAGTAGTGAACTCAACCTCCGCACTTGCTAAGAGTATCTGGAACAGAAAATGGTAATAATTACCATAATCAAGGAGGGGGGAAATGTCCATCAATAATTGCTCTGTGATAATATATGTAGAATAAGATGTTTTATTCCTATTTCTACCCATAATAGCTAATAATATACCCACCAAAAAGAGGGGGGAGGGAAAAGCAGTTATGGTGGATAGAAGGTAGATTATATGGGGATCAAGAGTATCATTGATTTATATACTCATGTCTGCAGTCTCACTGTATTCAGGCCTAATTAATAGGCAGCAGAATGGGAACTGGTGAATGCAGGTTTTGCTGTCAGAGCTAATGGTGATCTCACAACTGGAAAACAAAGAGCTTTAGAATATGTGCTATTGGCAAATTAAATAAATTGAATTCTTCAATAGCAGCCAGCACTTGTCCCACAAGCGATATCAAAATACAGCCAATAATATTAGATCACCTCGTGGGTGCGGTGGGATTAATGCCAGAGAAACTGTTTTGTGGAATGCAATGGAAAACAGCATTGGTCCATGAAGCTATAGAGCTAATGGATGAGGACTAGAGATGGGCACGAAATGAACTAAAAACCAAAACAAAATCCACGAATTGGGTTGGTTTGCAGTTTGGTTCATAGTTTGGTTCAAGGATACTGTTCTGCCAAAAGAAAATGAAGCACAGAACCCTTTTTCCGCTCAGTGCTTCATTTTCAGCAAAACGGGTGCCCCACCTCTTCCCGCTGCCCCATCATCTCCCTACCTGGTGCTACCTCTCTTCATCCTTTGCTGCTGCCATCTTTAGACACAGTGGCCCAACTCCCAGAAGGTGCTGCCTCTGCACAGGCACAGGCCTATAGAGTAATGTTGATCCCTAATTGATGCAGTGTACAAGTTCAATAAACAAACACATTGTTCAAAATTGCAGCCACTAAAACAACTATAGGTAAAGGTAAAGGTTACCCTTAACAATTTGTCCAGTCATGTCCGACTCTAGGGGGTGACGCTCATCCCCGTTTCCAAGCCGTAGAGCCAGCGTCTTGTTCGAAGACAATCTTACGTGGTCACATGGCCAGCTCGACTAGACACGGAAGAACGCTGTTTACCTAGGTGGTACCTATTTGTCTACTCGCATTTTTACATGCTTTCAAACCACTAGGTTGGCAGGAGCTGGGACAAGCGACGGAAGCTCACTCCATCGCGTGGATTCGATCTTACGACGGCTTTTCTTCTGACCTTGCAGCACAGAGGCTTCTGCGGTTTAACCCGCAGCACCACCACGATCCCTTATACCAGTGGTGAATTTTGGTTTTCTAACTTCCCCCAACCTGCAGCCTCCCCAAAACACAAAGGATTCTGTGGGAGCCTCAGGACCTTCAGAGGAGGATCGGAAATGTTTTATGTCCAAAAAAGTAGCACAGCCGATGATGTTACCAGCCTTACACATTGGGGTTGCAAGAGTAGGGCATGAGCCAACGAGTTTCAATGGTAAAGCAGGAATTAGAACCCCAGTCTTCTGAGTCCTCTTCTGGCACTCTGCACGCTGCACCACACTGCTTCTTGCTATTTTGTTATGCCGTTTTCCTTTATAATAGATTCCTCATGTGTTTTTTCCTGTTTCCAACTGAAGGGCACCTTGCTTTAAGAATGGCCTCTGTAAGCAAACAAACATTTTGCTTAAATGGATAGCTGGGAAGCCTGCAAGCAACCTTGACTTTTAAATAAATCCTTGGTGCAAAGTATATCTGACTTCTCGGCATCAGGTGGCAATTATACATTTCCATTATCCCCGGGCTGGCTGGATGTTTGTCAGGGGGAGGGGAGTCTTTATCCATTTACTCTTGCGATATTTAGTGAGTCAATATTTATTCTGCTATTCTCCAACAAAGGTGATCGCTTATTTAGATAGAATGCGTGGAAACCCTTGTTAGACAACAGAATGTCAGAACCTTTTCCATGCTCAGCACCGGTGGAATAGAACTGGGGAATAAATCTGTGTTGCATTTGAATGCAAAATTATTTAATTTCACACGTTTAAACCCATGTGCAAATGAACATGCAGTTCTTCTTCATTATTGGTTCATCCCTAGTCAATGCAGAAAAAATTGGCTACAAAGTATTTGATTTCTTTTCCTACTAGATGTTGATGTACATTTATTGTTCCAGAGAAGGGAAGATGAAGGAAAAAAGGCATCTATAGAAAAGCTGCTGAAAAGCTGCAGTACTTGGACATTTCTCTACATGACACTGAAATGCTATCCTTTGCTAAGCGTATCACACCCCGTATCCAGCCCAATTCATTGCTGTTACCATATCCTGAATGTTAAATGAAACCATAATGGCGGCAAATTGAAAGTAAAATGTTAGGCGAGTCTCAAATGACTCGGTAACTGATGGAAACTCAGACCATTTGTTTCATGAATGTTAAGTGTGAAGAAGAGAAAGAAGAAGAAAGAGTAGCATGCAAGCTAGTCTGATCGCCTTTCGTGGCGCTGCTTCTAGGCTAGGTTGTGGAAAGAGAGTCCAGTTGATGTAAATGACAAGGGCCAGCCCTGCCATTAGGCAGAGTGGGGCAGCCACCTCAAGCAATAAATGTGGAATATCACAAAAGGACATTGGCTGGTTCGTGATTTAACATGTCATAATTTCATTTCTATTGTCAAGGATTAGGAAAGGTGATTTTTCCACCTTATGTGATGGCGGATGGATTGGGGTATTGTTTAACTTGACTTGCGTAGGTGCAAGACTCCATGTGCTGTTTCGTCTCAGGCAGCAGAAATACTTTGGCAAGATGTACAGTACATTTGTGAATTCACAGGGGGATCTCACATAAGGGACATATGATATTCTTTTGCTTTCTCTCTTTTCTTAAGCCTGTTGATCCGTTTTAATTGTTCTTAATCCTTTTAATGGATTTCAAATTTTTATGGGAGCGGTGGATAAAAAAATGCTAAGAATAAAATGAATGAATGAATGAATGAATGAATGAATGAATGAATGAATGAATGAATGAAGCTGTGCCTAAAGTTCTTGCTTGAGAGCTGGTGTTTGCCTGATGTAGTGGAAAATTTTATTCTACGATTGATTGATTGATTGATTGATTGATTGATTGATTGATTGATTGATTGATTGATTGAATGAGTGAGTGAGTGAGTGAGTGAGTGAGTGAGTGATTGAAAGATTGATTGATTGATTGATTGATTGATTGATTGATTGATTGATTGATTCCCCCCCTTTGTCCTTAAAAAGGACCCAAGGTGGCTTACCTCATTAAAAGACAGTAGTTGATGCTAACAATTGTGAGTATACAAAAACAAAAGGATCAAACAAATACCATACCACATATTAAAAAAATAACAACACTAAACCACATTCAAAGCAGTAAGGTCCAACAATCCATTTAAAAGCATAGGCATGAATTGTTGGATTTTAGTGGTCTAATAAAGGTGTCACATTCTTCTACAATCTTGTATTGTGTAATGACCATGTTGCTTCCCTTTGGATTTTCTCAAGATTCAGTATCAGAATTGGCCACTAGAGGGAAGAAAAGAGCATTTCCTTGTGTTTCCTCAGCCTGTTGGTAAGGTCAGTACCACAACAGAATGAATTGCTTAGGCAACTGCAGCAACAAAGGATGATCTTATTTTCAAGACATAACGAGTAACAACACAAGATCCTTTTAAAATGTGACATACTGAACTCCAAGAATGGATGTTGTAATTTTCCACAGATGCTTTTAGGGTTAGCAGGGAGGGGAGTGAGAAATAAAAGGGAGACAATGAAAACAAACATGTCTCTGAAAACATTTGTGTCCATTTCAGGTAATTGTTTTCATTTTTTCCCCTCTCTTTCTCTCTTGCTTTGTTTTGTTTCAGAGTATTGCTGTTTCCTAAATATTACTGTTTTAACGGTGCAAATAAGGAAACAAATGTGACAGAGGGCAAATCCGGGCAGCTACAGACACTCTGCCACATGTTTTTGCTGAACATTTTTTCCATCACATGGCTTGGGCTGAATTTAGCAGTGTGCAGAACCCAAACAAAACAAAAACAGAGCCAGCTGTTGTAAAATTCCAACTGCAGTTCTTGTAAACATGCGACCTACACAAGTTGTTCCATTTAATCCTTTTTCTTTCTTTCTTTCTTTCTTTCTTTCTTTCTTTCTTTCTTTCTTTCTTTCTTTCTTTCTTTCTTTCTTTCTTTCTTTCTTTCTTTCTTTCTTTCTTTCTTTCTTTCATATATATGGTTTAATAGACAGACAGACAGACAGACAGACAGACAGACAGACAGACAGATAGATAGATAGATAGATAGATAGATAGATAGATAGATAGATAGATAGATAGATAGATAGATAGATAGATAGATAGATAGATAGATAGATAGATAGATAGATAGATAGATGATAGAGTTTTTAGTTTTCAGTTTTTAAACTGAACTTCATATCATAAATTTGTGGCAGTTAATCTGCTCTTGCTCTGAGCCAAAGCTGGGCAGGTTTGGGACTAAGGATTTTTGAAATATGCTTTTTTAAAAATAATAACGCTGTTTTAGCTCCCTGTTTGGAAATAAGTGACCCCTAAACATCCCCAGATTTAAAACAGATCAGTTAAACTGAAAAAAACAACAACAATCCTATCTTAAAAGAGAATGATTGGCCCCAGATACAGTACTTTTTTAAAAAAAAAATACAGGCTACAGGGGCTGTAGTATTGATCCTCAAAAGAGGCCTTTCAACAGGGAAAAACAGCTACTATATAATAAGCTGAGCCTACATGGTACAGGCTTGCCAGACATATGATACAATGTATCATAAATGCAAGGGAGAATTACAGCTCAACAAAACTTCCCAGCTATTATAGAAGGAGTCCCTAACAGCCCTGTGTCCCCTCATCAAAAGAAAGGCAGCCTACAAATGAAAAGGAAGGAAGGGAGAAAGAAAGGAATGATTTTGGCCAGAGCATTTTTGGGTTTCTGTGTAGGATTGTATCAGAATTGACTTTTCTTCTCTTTTTTTTGTGTTGTTCCAACGCAAACCAAAGAAATGAACATGTGAGTACCAAAACACTTGCAACTGCAACAATTTTCTGAGAGAAGGGTTGCATTTTCTGACAGAATTGCAAGGGTGCCAATATTTTTGGGCATGACTTTATATGTACACTTAAACGTCTTTTTAAAAACCCAAGAACTTCAATACTTCAAAATTATTTAATTTATTTATTTAAAATATTTTACCTCACCTTTCTCCTCTAAAGGACCCAAGGCTGATGAAGATGGGATATGGAGTTTCTGTATCTAAAATTCAAATGCCAGGAAATGGCCCAATATTGCCGCACAATATTGTGCCCATGTTGCCAGCAGGAAAAAGAATGCCAAGATTTATACAGCAAAGGGCAGCCTGAATGTTGACAACACCAACGGCAGCAGCCATGATGGTCTACAGCACTGGTTCTTAACCTTGGGTTACTCAGGAGTTTTGGACTGCAACTCCCAGAAGCCTTCACCACCAGCTGTCCTGACTGGGGTTTCTGGGAGTTGCAGTTCAAAAGCATCCGAGTAACAAAGATTAAGAACCACTGGTCTACAGGATACCCTCTTCTGCTCACTACCATTCACACTTGTTGAAAAACAGCTCTGACAATTGCTTTGTGTTTGCGAGAGAAATGGTTAACTGATGAAAAAAGGAGTCAGCTTCCGAGATTTTCCCTTCTATGCTATCTCTCTTTGAATGGTAAAATTACATTATAGGATTTGTGATGAAAGAGGGGAAAACATGAACAGTTCTGTGTTGTTTCTGCAACAACATATCCCTCTTGGGAACTTAAATATCTTAAGTTTTGAGGGTTAAGCCCGTACAAACATTTGCATGCATTTTTATGCACATTTCTCCTAGAAGACATGTTTCACATTTCCTCAACTGTTATATATTGCCTTTTCATGTGCACTTTTCACTAACACATGTGTTTTGATGCACTTTTACTGCATCACAAAATTCAAATTTTAAGTTAATTGTGTTTCAGAGTGTGTGTTGGTATGGGAAGTGCAAACTGCATCATTTCATATTGAAATGCAACAAGAATCAATGTCTCTTCCACATCTAAGCAGAAGCAGAGAGTGTAAGAACCAGCATTAGACCCCCTGCAAGGACATGGGTCTCAGCAGGCATCCAGTAATGCCAACCCTTAATGCCCATCCCATGCGGGACTATAATGGCACCGGCAGAAGATGGAATCTGTGTTAAAGGAAGGATGTGTGATACAGAAGGTACCCTCTGTAGGCACAGAAATTGTGAAAAGCATTATCTCTGGGAAAAGCAACCAGTTGGGCAGCCTACAAATGAAAAGGAAAGTGCTGTCAGTAGGAAATCCATGTGATTTAGAGCTATTCTGAGAAAAATGCATTTTATCATCAGGCAGAGGGGGAAATTACCCAGATGGCAAGGGATGTCTTCATTTTAAAAAAGAGGAGGAGGAGGAGCACAGCACAGCACAGCAAAGCAATGCAGAACAGCACAGCAAAGCACAACACAGCAAAGCAAAGCAGGACAGCACAACACAGCAAAGCAAAGCAGGACAGCACACCACAGCACAGCAAAGCAAAGCAGGACAGAACAGCAAAGCACAGCACAGCACAGCACAGCACAGCACAGCAAAGCAAAATGTGTTGCTTATATTAAAGCCGTCTCTGGACAGTGTGGGGTTGCTTCGTGGTTCGTTCTGTGCCCATCTCTAATCAGGAGTGATCATTGTGCAGATGTCCAGGGCAGGAATGGCTTGTGGAGTAGGATATGTGAACATCATCCCAACATTTGAGAATGAGCCAACCGCCTGCCCTGGTCACAAGTCAGCCTCAATCCAGGCACGCCCATCCCTGGATCTTGGAGAGCCACACTCCTTCCTACAAGCCCCACAACCCAACATTTTTTTCCCACAAAAATGGGGCATGTACAACGAGAAAGGCCCATCGTGCCCCCCACTGGGCTAAAAAAATAGGAACAGTTTCCGAGTGTTCTAGGGGACCATCCAATTATGGGGAAATTGCCTCCAAACTTCTAGACAACATACAGGGATTTTTGAGTCTGTTCTGGATGCTCCATCAGTTCATGACATGTGCTGCCTGTGGCTAAAAAGTGTCCCCTTGCATGATATGGAATGCACTCAGCTTGCTCTTGTAGGTTTTGGGGATCATCAGGACATGTGGGTCAGCTTTCTTTAAAAGGTTTTGTCCTCAGTTAATTTTTTTTCTCCACTAAGAAGTCCTTGTTGACATTCTGAGAAACCCCACCTGATAGAAAGTTCAGCATTGTACTCCAAGAGCATCTTAGAGTACATTTATACCTAGGTACCCCTGATGGAGAACCTCATTGTTAAGGATAAGTGGAATCATAGATTTAAAGCAGGGGTTCTCAACCCTGGGTCCCCAGAAGTTCTGGAACTAAAACTCCCGGAAGCCTTCACCACTAGCTGTGCTGGCTAGGATTTCTGGGAGTTGTAGTCCAAGAACATCTGGGGACCCAAAGTTGGGAGCCACTGATTTGGAGGGTATCTCAAAGGTCTTTTCATCCAGCCTCCTACAGAGAGAGGGAAAGTGCTTAGCCACAGAATAATAGTTGCCACAGGGCACTAACTTTGGAGATCTTCATACTATGTTAGCGGGTCTTCTAGAGACATTTTCTTGGCCAATTTGGAAACCAGAATACTGGACTAATTGGAAGGTTGGCTAGAAGGTCCAATGGGGCTTTTTCTGTGTTTTCAATATCATCTGCATCTGGCAACAACAAGGCCTACCAGAATTCTCTCTTAACACAATGAATTTCAGGGAGGAGCTGTGTTAGGCAGTAGTCTTTGCCAGCATAACCAACAAAGAAGCTGGTAGCAAATTCTTTGACACACAATTTTGGGTTTGTCTCGTCCACTTCCTCAGATGCCTATGATTCAAATGTGTTACAATTCATAAAAGTTTCTGTCAAATATAATAATAATAATAATAATAATAATAATAATAATAATAATAATAATAATAATAATAATAATAATAATAATAATAATAATAATAATAATAATAATAATAATAATAATAATAATAACAACAACAACAACAACAACAACAACAGTAGTAGTAGTAGTAGTAGTAGTAGTAGTAGTAGTAATAATAATAATAATAATAATAATAATAATAATAATAATAATAATAATAATAATAATAATAATAATAATAATAATAATAATAATAATAATGTACCGTCAAGTCAGTTCTGACTTAACGGTGACACCTTTCATGGTTTTCTAGGTATAGAGTATTCAGAAGTGGTTTCTGATTCCCTTCTTCTGGGGGCGCCCTGGGACTGTGCAGCTTGCCCAAGGCCACCCAGGCTGGCTCATCTGGGGTCCACAGTGGTTAACTGCACTCCCAACCTCTGGCTGCTCAGTCATATGCCTATTTATTGATTGATTGATTTAAAATATTTCTATGCCACCTTTCTTCCCAAAGGGACCCAAAAGTGACCAATGTCACTGAGCTATCTAGTCAATTAAATAAAATTAAAAATAAAGAAGCATAAGACACCAATTCAGTGTTTCCACATATTGTTGCTGTTGTGTGCCATCATGTCAGAACTGACCTACAACAACCCTAATAGGGCTTTCAAAATAACTTATTTATGGAGTACTTTTACCAGTGTATTCGCGAAGGCTTTCACAGCCAGGAGCTAATGGTTGTTGTGGGTTTTTCGGGCTCTTTGGCCGTGTTCTGAAGGTTGTTCTTCCTAATGCTTGCTGTCCTCTGAAGATGCCAGCCACAGAGACTGGCGAAACGTTAGGAAGAACAACCCTCAGAACATGGCCAAAGAGCCTGAAAAACCCAAAACAACTACTTTTACCAGTTCCACACCCCCAGTGAGCATCCATGGCTGAGCAGGAATTCGAACCTCCTGAGTCCTAGTCCATCATTGTATCCACTACGCCACACTTCCTGGTTTTTGTAATAAACAAATGTTACTATGGTTTTATTATGAGGCGCCTCATGGCGCAGTGGTTAAACTGCTGTACTCCAGCCAAAACTGTGCTCAGGACCCGAGGTCCAATCCTAGGTAGCTGGCTCAAGGTTCACTCAGCCTTCTATCCTTCTGAGGTCAGTAAAATGAGTACCCAGCTCGTGGGAGGGGGCAATGTGTAGCCTGCATAATTAACTTATAAACCGCCCAGAGAGTGCTTGAAGCGCTATGGGGCGGTATATAAGCAGCATGCTTTGCTTTTTTGCTTTATTACCTGAAGGGCAGTCTAGTAAAAGGGCAAATGCACAACGTGGATTGCAGGCCAATACAAAATGATCCCACTTACCCTGCACAAAAGGAGCTTTTGCTGTAAAAATAGCTGGGAGTGTGTTGCTATATGCTGGCATGGCTCAAATTCCAGATGAGTTTAGGTTTATTAAGCATGTAGCCCCAACTCCTCCCGGAGCAGTTACAGTTTTGTTTAAAAAGCTCAACAGCCAGTCATTAGTGTTTTGCAATTTTACGAATTAGCTCGCAGCACTCTGCCAATGCAATTATGGAAGCATATATTTACCTGTAAGCAGCCGAGACATAACATGATTGCGGTTCGGATTAAAATTCACACAAAATGCTTGGGAGGGGAGAAATGTCATTTCGGTCTGTGATACAGGAGGAACGTATTATATTCCTGTAGATGTTTATTTAACCCTTGGGCTGGAGTAGCTCCGCTGGTTCCAAGAGAAATACAAAATTGCACATTCATAGAGTCAAAAGGAAAGTCTTTTTAAAAGGAGATTCTCAGAACTTTCACTCAGTAAAAGTTCTTGGGAGTCTATTTCAGCCTTAATTTCCACCAGGCTGGGCCAATCTATTTTCCTTTGTTCTTGATTCTGACCTTCAAAAGCTCTCTGACCCATTTATGAGGGAGGCCAGACTGACCCCATCTTTGCTGTCCTTCCACCAGCAGGCAAAGACCTTTCTTTTCAGGCAAGCTTTCTCTCAGTGACTTCCTACGTGTGTGACTGACTACCTACATGAGTGACTTCTAGATGGATTGTTATGGATTACTGCTCTGACTGGGCCTTTAGTACTCCTTGTGGTTACCACCTCTCAGAGTGGTATTTGTTTGTTGCATTTTAAAATTTGCATACTTAGTGTTTTAGCTTTAATATCGTCTTTTAATTATGTAAGCTGCCTCTTTATACTCATTGTTCTTAGATTTAAATATTGTCTTTTAATAACGCAAGCCCCTATAGTATATTCAATTTTTTCCAGCTTTAAATATTGTCTTTCAAGGATGTAAGCTGCCTTGGGTCCTTTTTAAGGAGGAAGGTGGGGTATAAACAAACAAACAAACAAACAGGAACCCATTTCAATGTGCTGTGCACATTCTTATCAATGGCAAGCTGAAGCAAGATCCTGCAGTGATTATATTCAACAGGTACAAACACCCATCCATCTCTGGTCCAATTTTTTTTGGGGGGGGGACCTCATCCCATCACTATGAGATGAGCCCCTTCCACAATTAACAACGTGGGACACAGGTAGGTTACAGTTATATCCTGTGGAAAGAAGGCATGTTGTACCAGCACGCAATAGAGTTGTTAAGTAGAGAACCCTGTCACTAACTAACTAACTAACTAACTAACTAACTAACTAACTAACTAACTAACTAACTAACTAACTAACTAACTAACTAACTAACTAACTAACTAACTAACTAACTAACTAACCAACCAACCAACCAACCAACGAACCAACCAACCAACCAACCAACCAACGAACCAACCAACCAACCAACCAACCAACCAACCAACCAACCAACCAACCAACCAACCAACCAACCAACCAACCAACTAACTAACTAACTAACTAACTAACTAACTAACTAACTAACTAACTAACTAACTAACTAACTAACTAACTAACTAACTAACTAACTAACTAACAGGGGGCGACCTTAATTTCAGCAATAACATTTGTTAGCGAAAATGGATTTGTCAAACCCATACAGTATTTTTAATGTCTAAGCACTCAAAGGTCCTCTGCTTGGCTTGAGAAATCTGCGCATCCCACCCCCTCCAGTTAAATCAGATCAGTTTCTGCCGTCAGTAATGGAGAGGATGAGGGCGAATAAACTGAAACTTAATCCAGACAAGATAGAGGTGCTCCTGGTCAATTGAAAAGCAGATTAAGGAACAGGGTGGCAGCCTGTGCTGGATGAGGTTACTCTCCCCCCTGAAAACACAGGCACTCAGCTTGGGGGTGATCCTGGATTCATCTCTGAGCCTGGATGCCCAGGTTCCAGCAGTGGCCAGGAGCGCCTTTGCACTGTTAAAACTAATGTACCAGCTGCGCCCTTCCCTCGATAGGCCTGATCTGGCCATGATGACTCATGGCTTAGTTACATCCTGGCTGGATTACTGTAACATGCTGTATGCAGGGCTGCCTCTGGAAAGCGTTTGGAAACTCCGGCAGGTCCAAATAGTCACAGCCAGATTGTTAACTGAAGCTGGTTATAGGGAACATATAATGCCCCTGTTACAGCAGCTGTACTGGCTGCTGATCCGTTTCTGGGCACAATTCAAAGTGCTGGTTTAAAC
This sequence comes from Pogona vitticeps, assembly GCF_051106095.1. Taxonomy (NCBI): domain Eukaryota; kingdom Metazoa; phylum Chordata; class Lepidosauria; order Squamata; family Agamidae; genus Pogona; species Pogona vitticeps. The sequence continues at coordinate 342,969,030 of NC_135783.1, forward strand.
CTATAAAGCCATAAACAGCTTGGGTCCAAGTTATCTAAAAGACCAAATCTCCCTCTATGAGCATTGACAGCTGGTTGGATAGCTCAGTGGTTTAGGTATCTGGAGGTGGGAATTCAATTCTCCACAGTGTCTCCTGGGAGAAGAACCAGCCTGTGTGGCCTTGGGCAAACTGCAAAGTCCCAGGATGGCCCCAGAAGAATGGAATGGTAAACTATTCCTGTGTATTCTCTTCCTAGGAAACCCAGGGAAGAGTTGCCATAAGTCAGAATTGACTCGACACCAAGCAATTATTATAATTATTTTGTCTGATGAGCACAGAGCTTGAGCAACTGACAAGGACCTTGACAAGAAACATTACTTGTTTTTCTCTTGCCCAGAAGTCAGGATAAAAATTTATTATCAAAGTGCCTCGCCAGTGAAATGCAGCTTAAATCAAAGTGATGACCATAGTGACAGGAGAAAAATCTAAGGAAAGAAAATCCTCATGACCCAGGTTCAGGAGCATTGTGGACTAAATTAAGCTTCTGAGACAGAAATTATGCATCATCATCATCATCATCATCATCATCATCATCATCATCATCATCATCATCATCATCATCATCATCATCATCATCATCATCATAACAACAACAACAGCAGCAGCAGCAGCAGCAGCAGCAACAACAACAACAACCATGTGCTGTCAAGACAATTCTGAGTCATGGCAAGCCTTTTAAGAGGTTTCCAAGTTGGAAATACTCAGAAGTGGTTTACCATTCTCTTTTTCTGGGGTCATCCTGGAACTGTACAGCTTGCCCAAGACCACACAGGCTGGCTCTACTCACAGGGGGCAGAGTGGGGAATTGAACTCCCAACTTCTAGCTCTTACCTTAACCACTGAGCTATGCAGTCAGCTAATAATCATGTGCCTCCAGGTAAACTCTGACTCATGGCGATCCTCTTCAGGGTTTTCCAGGCAGAGAATACTCATGCGTGGTTTGCCATTCCCTTTTTTCTGGGGGGTACTTCTAGGACTGTGCAATTTGCACAAGGCCAAACATCTTAGTTTTGCGTATAGGAGGCATAATGGGGAATTGACCTCTCGGCCTTTGGCTCTGCAGCCATATAGCTGGCTAAAGCCACTGAGCTATCTGAAATTCTGCATAGCCAGTGTGAGGCATTATTAAATCCATGGGCCAATGCTTGCAAGCAAATGAACATTCCTAGGGGAAAGGTAAAGGTTCCCCTTGACAATTTTTGTCCAGTCGTGTTCGACTCTAGGGGGCGGCGCTCATCCTCGTTTCCAAGCCATAGAGCCAGCGTTTGTCCGAAGACAATCTTCCGTGGTCACATGGCCAGTGCGACTTAGACACGGAATGCTGTTACCTTCCCACCGAGGTGGTCCCTATTAATCTACTCGCATTTGCATGCTTTCGAACTGCTAGGTTGGCGGGAGCTGGGACAAACGATGGGAGCTCACTCTGTCGCGTGGATTCGATCTTACGACTGCTTGGTCTTCTGACCCTGCAGCACAGGCTTCTGTGGTTTAGCCCGCAGTGCTACCACATCCCTTAATGAACATTCCTAGTTGTGCTAATTAGTTGTAATTTCCTAGGTGGAGGAACACCAATGGCTTCTAAATTCCTAAATTTCCAGATTTCGGTAGAGCTGGTTTTTATGGATCTGAAGAAAAAATGCAGGATAAATGAGTCGAACAATGTGATGTCGACAATATAGGTCAGGTCTCATTATAGCAAACAAAATATGGTGTGCTAATAATTGAATAGAGATACACAATAAACCTTTCTCTCAAGGAATGTCTGCAGTGTATTCTCATTGTTAGGTGTACTCCTCTAGCCGCCGAGAACAGCACAGATGAAAAAGGGTTGTCAGACACTCAGCCGAACTGCAATTAAGTTGCTATGGATGCCAAAAGGGTCAATGTCCTTAGAGGACTGTCACTGATGAATGGGGAAAGGGGTTGTTCCCGACTAGGAGCCCAGCCAAATACAAATAGGAGGTGAGAGTTCAAACCCGATACAAGGCACATGACAGCAGAAAGAAATGCATAAGGAACGGAAACGAGAAAGCTGTTACTACAGCGGTTGGATGGAGGTGCCCTGAGGGAGTCATTGGGTGTTTGACTGGTTGCCAGTAAAAATTCAAGGCCTGCCAAATGCTTTCCGATATTTGCAAGGGGGGGGAGAAAAACGTATACCTGTTACTCCCTCAGAGACTGTGGAAAATGAACTGAGGAAGGAAAAGAAGTGGGAGAGGGAGAGCTTTTTTAGAAACTAAAAAGATAGCAGTGTTTATTATTTCACTGATGATGACATGGTAGGCCGAAGCAGCCTGCCGTTGGGGAAGCGCGTCTGTTTATTCTGCTGAAGAGAGCAGCGGTGAATCCTCTTTCAGAAAAGACAGCCATTTTTTGAAGGTTTTTTTTCCCCTATCCCAGTTTGATTGAAAGATCAAGGACCAAAAGCCAAGAGATCAAGGATTTGGAATTAACTCATCCACAAAAACACTTGGCTTTCAAATGATGAGGTCACTGTCCCCCTTCTTAGTTCACATCTATTGTAATTCTGAATAAGTTGTTATTAGAGATGGGCCCGAACCACCAAAATGGCAGTTTCTCTTGGTTTGTGGTTCGTGGAAGTACACGAACCATGAATTTATGAATTTTTCATGAACAAGCCATGAATGATGTTCTTGAAGGCTTTCACGGCTGGGATCCAATGGGTGTTGTGGGTTTTTCAGGCTGTTTGGCCGTGTTCTGGAGGTTTTTCTTCCTAACGTTTTGTCAGTCTCTGTGGCCGGCATCTTCAGAGGACAGAACTCAGGAAGTCTGTTGCATCACCCTAAAATTCATTGATTCAGGAAAGTGTGGGTTTTTTTTCCCGATTTGGATGAAATCAAACTGATCTAAATTTACAAATTAGCAATTTGCAATGAATGCCGTGGTTTGTGTGTGTGTTCAGTCGTTTAGTCGTGTCCGACTCTTTCTGGCCCCATGGACCAGAGCACGCCAGGCCCTCCTATCTTCCACCGCCTCCCGGAGTTGTGTCAAATTCATGTTGGTTGCTTCGATGACACTGTCCAACCATCTCATCCTCGGTCGTCCCCTTCTCCTCTTGCCTTCACACTTTCCCAACATCAAAGTCTTTTCCAAGGAGTCTTCTCTTCTCATGAGATGGCCAAAGTACTGGAGCCTCAGCTTCAGGATCTGTCCTTCCAATGAGCACTCGGGGTTGATTTCCTTTAGAATTGATAGGTTTGTTCTCTTTGCAGTCCAGGGAACTCTCAAGAGTCTCCTCCAGCACCACAATTCAAAGGCATCAATTCTTCGGCGGTCAGTTTTCTTTATGGTCCATCTCTCACTTCCATACAACACTACAGGAAAAACCATAGCTTTGACTATTCGGACTTTTGTTGGCAAGGTGATGTCTCTGCTTTTTCAGATGCTGTCAAGGTTTGTCATTGCTTTCCTCCCAAGAAGCAGGCGTCTTTTAATTTCGGGGCTGCTGTCTCCATCTGCAGTGATCATGGAGCCCAAGAAAGTAAAATCTGTCACTGCCTCCATATCTTCCCCTTCTATTTCCCAGGAGGTGATGGGACCAGTGGCCATGATCTTAGTTTTTTTGATGTTGAGTTTCAGGCTGTTTTTTGCACTCTCCTCTTTCACCCTCATTACAAGGTTCTTTAGTTCCTCCTCACTTTCCGCCATCAGAGTGGTATCATCTGCATATCGGAGGTTGTTGATATTTCTTCCTGTAATCTTAATTCCAGTTTGGGATTCCTCCAGTCCAGCCTTCCGCATGATATATTCTGCATATAAGTTAAATAAGCAGGGTGACAATATACAGCCTTGTCGTACTCCTTTCCCAATTTTGAACCAATCCATTGTTCCATATCCAGTTCTAACTGTTGCTTCCTGTCCCACATATAGGTTTCTCAGGAGATGGATAAGGTGGTCAGGCACGCCCATTTCTTTTAGGACTTGCCATAGTTTGCTGTGGTCCACACAGTCAAAGGCTTTTGCATAGTCAATGAAGCAGAAGTAGATGTTTTTCTGGAACTCTCTGGCTTTCTCCATAATGCAGCGCATGTTGGCAATTTGGTCTCGAGTTCCTCTGCCCCTTCGGAATCCAGCTTGTACTTCTGGGAGTTCTCGGTCCACATACTGCTGAAGCCTACCTTGTATGATTTTGAGCATAACCTTGCTGGCGTGTGAGATGAGTGCAATTGTCCGGTAGTTGGAGCATTCTTTGGCACTGCCCTTCTTTGGTATTGGGATGTAAACTGATCTTTTCCAGTCTTCTGGCCACTGTTGAGTTTTCCAAACTTGTTGGCATATTGAATGTAGCACCTTAACAGCATCATCCTTTAGGATTTTAAATAGTTCGACTGGAATGCCATCACCTCCACTGGCCTTGTTGTTAGCCAGGCTTTCTAAGGCCCACTTGACCTCACTCTCCAGGATGTCTGGCTCTAGGTCAGCAACTATATTGTCTGGGTTGTCCGGGATATCCAAAACTTTGTGATATAATTCCTCTGTGTATTCTTGCCACCTCTTCTTGATGTCTTCTGCTTCTGTGAGGTCCCTTCCATTTTTGTCTTTTATCATCTCCATCTTTGCACAAAATTTTCCTCTCATATCTCCAATTTTCCTGAACAGATCTCTGGTTTTTCCTTTTCTGTTATTTTCCTCTATTTCTTTGCATTGTTCATTTAAGAAAGCCCTCTTGTCTCTCCTTGCTATTCTTTGGAAGTCTGCATTCAATTTTCTGTAACTTTCTCTATCTCCCCTGCATTTTGTTTCCCTTGTCTTTTCTGCTATTTGTAAGGCTTCGTTGGACAGCCACTTTGCTTTCTTGCATTTCCTTTTCTTTGGGATGGTTTTTGTTGCTGCCTCCTGTACAATGTTACGAGCCTCTATCCAAAGTTCTTCAGGCACTCTGTCCACCAAATCTAGTTCCTTAAATTCAAACTTCTACTGAGTATTCGTAAGGGATTTGGTTTAGATTATACCTGAGTGGTTTTTCCTACTCTCTTCAGTTTAAGCTTGAATTTTGCTATGAGAAGCTGATGATCAGAGCCACAATCAGCTCCAGGTCTTGTTTTTGCTGACTGTATAGAGCTTCTCCATCTTTGGCCGCAGAGAATATAGTCAATCTGATTTCGATGTTGCCCATCTGGTGATTTCCATGTGTAGAGTCGCCTCTTGTGTTGTTGGAAAAGGGTGTTTATGATGACCAGCTTGTTCTCTTGACAAAACTCTATTAGCCTTTGCCCTGCTTCGTTTTGAACTCCAAGGCCAAACTTCCCTGTTGTTCCTTTTATCTCTTGACTCCCTACCTTAGCATTCCAGTCCCCCAGAATGAGAAGAACATCCTTCTTCGGTGTCAGTTCTAGAAGGTGTTGTAAATCTTCATAAAATTGTTCAATTTCAGTCTCCTCAGCAATGGAGGTTGGTGCATAAACTTGGCTTACTGTGATGTTGAAAGGTCTGCCTTGGATACGTATTGACATCACTCTATCATTTTTGAGATTATATCCCATTACGGCTTTTCCCACTGTTTTGTTGACTATGAGGGCTACTCCATTCCTTCTACGGGATTCTTGCCCACAATAGTAGATATGATAATCATCTGAGTTGAAATCACCCATTCCCATCCATTTTAGTTCACTGATGCCCAGAATGTCGATGTTTATTCTTGCCATCTCCTGTTTGACCACCTCCAGCTTCCCAAGGTTCATAGATCTTACATTCCAGGTTCCTATGCAGTATTTTTCTTTCCAGCATTGGACTTTCCTTTCACTTCCAGGCACGTCCACAGCTGAGCGTCCTTTCGGCTTTGGCCCATCCACTTCATCAGCTCTGGAACTACTTGTACTTGTCCTCCGCTCTTCCTCAGTAGCATGTCGGACGCCTTTTGACCTGAGGGTCCAATCTTCCAGCGTCATATCTTTTAGCCTTTTGTTTCTGATCATGGGGTATTCTTGGCAAAGATACTGGAGTGGAATTGCCGGTTCCTACCCCAGGTGGATTGCGTTTAGTCAGAACTCTCCACTATGACCTGTCCATCTTGGGTGGCCCTGCACGGCATAGCCCATAGCTTCTCTGAGTTACTCAAGCCCCCTCGCCACGACAAGGCAGCAATCCATGAAGGGGGCCATGGTTTGTGCCCATCTCTAATTGTTATTATTACTGTGAGTACCCCCTGAACTCCCTTCCATAGTGACATAGAAAGCAGTTGCTGGAACAGGTTCTTTCTTGAAGCAATATAACTTTTAGAGGGCCAACAGGGCCAAGAACATAAAACAGTAACTCAGGGTGCCAGGGAGTTAGTGTTACTTCCACAGTCTTCGGGACAGTGTCCCTAAATACATAGTCTCTTACTGGGAGGAAAGAAGCCTGCCTCCTCTACCAGGTCTAAGACCCCTCGCAGGTAGCCTAGGCACGGGGTGCCACAACAAACAGGCTGGACTTTCAGTTCTCCCTGGAGGGAAATGGCAAAGACTCCTTCTCCTGCTACCCTTTCCTGGTCCTCACAGACAGCTGCCATCCCATAGGCCCACATTTAACAGATGCTTAGGTTTTTGGTTAAAACTTGTATCTGTTATATAATACCAGTCAATGTTTTTATAATTTTGACTGTGCCTGGTGTTTTTGAATCATCATCATCTTCATCATCAACAACAACTTTGAATTTAAGAGCTGGAAGGGACCCTACGGAGTTCAGCCCCTCTCAAAGAGGCATAATGAAGAACTGAATTCCCAAGCCCTGGCTCTTCCGCCAGGGACCTAAAGAGCAGGTACATGAAATATGCATAGGAATCAGATTCTATCCAATCCAATTGGTTGTGTAATTGCCCTTAGGAGATCTCATAAAACAATAGGATTCTGGTCCAAATCAGTGCATACAGTTACAGTGGTACCTTGCTTAACGATTGCCTCGCTTAACAAGGAAATCGCTGTATGAGTAGGTTTTTGTGATCGCTTTTGCGATAGCAAAACGATGGTTTAAATGTTTGTTTTTTTTTTTCATTTAATGATGATCGGTTCCCTGCTTCAGGAACTGATTTTCACTTTACGTCGATCAACAAACAGCTGATCATCGGGTTTCAAAATGGCTGCCGGCTTAAGAAAATGCCCCCCCGCTGTTTTCTAGGACGGATTCCTCACTTTACAGGCACTGAAAATGGCCGCCATTTGGAGGATCTTCGCTGGAAGAGCAGGTATTCAGCCCATTGGAATGCATTGAACGATTTTCAATGCGTTTCAGTGGGTTTTTTTATTTCGTTTGACAATGTTTTTGGTCTACAGCAATTTTCCTGGAACGAATTAACATCAGCAAGCGAGGCACCACTGTATATACATTTCAGTGTCTTCTTTTCTCCTCTAATTTGCTATATATCTGTGGCCCTGCTACTTCTGAATGGGGGCCTTTGGCTCCGACCCCAAAGTCCTAGCCTAGCAGGCAGGGTGTCCTGGCCTTATCCTGGAGCTACAGAGCCTTCCCCAAAATTTGTGCAACAAGGACAGCTTCCTCGAGAGAGAAATCAATATACCTCGGCCTTACATGATGAATCATTTTTGGACACCCTGTCAGAGAGCCAACTCATTTATCATGAAGAAATGATCTCCAGCAATATCCTGCATCTGAACCGAAACACAACGTCCTGGCTCCTTACATTAATAAAGCAGCCCAGCTTTTGGAAAAAGGGTTGGTTATTTGTTGAATGAAAGGATATTTCTATCGATAAATCATTCTGCTTTCTATGGGGCATTTGAAAGCCTGTTTGAAATTAAGGGAAGGGTAGCTGGCCTGCTGCCTCCACTGCTGAACAAACAAGCTTTTTGTCTGTAAACACAGTGAACCTCAGATTCTCTCCACCCCAACCTGATCTTAACTGCAACAACACACCATAAATATTGCAGGCGGAATTTTCCATGTTCCATGAAAATGACTTTGTTAATGGGATTTTCCACCAGAAAATGGAAACCATAATAATAAAAACAAGGAACTTAACTACATATCAGAGGATCCTATTTTGTACAAAAGACCCAGGGAAGAAAAATGTAGTATTGTATCTAATCAATTTCCTCTTGTTATTGATCCAGCTGTTGTGGATTTCTAAGGCTGCAGGTAGTTGTTAGTTTCTGAACATGTTACAAGACATAGTACAGTTTAGCCTGGATTTTGGAAGCAATTAGCTACAAATAACTAATTACCTATAGTTAATTCCTTTTCCCCTATGATTGGAGATACTATCCAGAATCTTGTTTATATGCTCATTGGCATAAGTCCATCAGCATAATGTCAGTGGCAAATACCTGTTAATAAAGAAGCTGATGTGGATACTGTTGGCAGTCACTAGTTGTGGGATTCAGTGCGTGACAGCAAATGCCTACGTCGACTTATTAACTTGAGGCAATTTGCAATTGAAATCAACACCAATGGACTTGTTCCAGATTAATTTTTCAGTTGGATTGTGCCATTCATGTTTAAGTCTCATGGCGCTGGCTGAAATCTTAGGAGACTGTTGAACTTCCTTGGCATGTTAGTAGGTGTGGCAAATCTTATGGTGAGCAGTATTAGAGAAAGCAAACAGCTGGGGTTTTTTTTTTTAAGATGCAACATGGTTTTAAAGACTGAATGCATTTTCTTCCAGATGGTGCCAAGGCACATTTTGCTGTCAGGCAGCTGGCTACCAAACCATGGATTATTTTAGCTATAAGATAAAGATAAAGGTTCCCCTTGACAATTTTTGTCCAGTCGTCTTCAATTCTAGGGCGTGGTGCTCATCCCCGTTTCCAAGCCATAGAGCCAGCGTTTTGTCCGAAGACAATCTTCCGTGGTCACATGGCCAGTGCGACTTAGACACAGAAAGCTGTTACCTTCCCACCGAGGTGGTCCCTATTTATCTACTTGCATTTTGCATGCTTCGAACGGCTAGGTTGGCAGGAGCTGGGACAAGCGACAGGCGCTCACTCCGTCGCGTGGATTCGATCTTACAGCTGAAGATCTACAGATCTTACAGCACAGAGGCTTCTGCTGTTTAACCCGCAGCGCCACCACGTCCCTTTTACCTATAGGATGCATATTACTTTGTTACTTAGGTTGTCCTGAAATTCTGGGTTCATTTACTTAGATCCCACTCATTACCGTTTCCATAATCAGAGGCTCAGAAGCAGTTCGTTCTCTTCTTCCTTTCCCTTTATTTATTTATTTATTAGATTTTTTTATCCCACCTCTCTAGACTATGTCTACTCGGGGCGGCTTACATCGATAAAAACACATCAGTATAAAATATATAAAATCATAGAGAATACAATTATTACAATTAAATTCCAGACGAGATATTACCAGGATGGCATGACTTAAAAGAAAAGGGAGAGAAAAAAAAATCACTTAGTTTACTGGAGGGAAGGCCTGCTTGAACAGCCAAGTTTTTAACTGGCTTTTGAAAATACCCAGCGAGGGTGCCAGCCGAATTTCAGTAGGGATAGTGTTCCACAGCCAAGGGGCCACCGCCGAGAAGGCATGATTTCTTGTTTTTTTTTTTTTCCCCCTTCCAGGCCTCCCTCGGCATCAGGCCCCTCAGCCGTCCCTGCTGGCTGTGTCGGGTAATTCGGGTAGATCTACGTGGAAGAAGACACTCTGCCAAAAATTGAGGTCCCAAACTGTTTAGGGCTTTATATGTAATCATCAACACTTTGAAATCAAGGCGGAAATGGATGGGCAACCAGTGCAAGGCAGCCAGAGTGGGGGAGATGTGCTGATATTTTCTCACCCTACTAAGAAGCCTGGCTGCCGCATTCTGGACCACCTGAAGTTTCCGCATCAACCTCAAAGGCAGCCCCACGTAGAGTGCATTAAAGTGGTCTAATCTCGAGATTACAAGCGCGTGGACCCTTGCCTCTTTTTGCTTTAATGGTGCTTGGTGGCCCACTTAGTGACATCACAAGGGCCATTTTCCTTGATCCCAGTGTTAAGCTATGAAATGTCAGGGAATCAGAGAACTTCGGAGACTTTCTTACTTTTGAGAAACGAGAAAGATCAGTTTAACTACGATTGTGAAGAGCTTTGTTGTTGTTATTATGTGCTGTCAAGTCACTTCTGGCTTCTGGTGACCACAAGAATGAGAGGTCTCCAAAATGTCCGGTCCTCAGCAGCCCTGCTCTTGTAGACTCACAGCCATGGCTTTCTTTCAGTAATCAACCCCTCTTGTGTCCGGTCTTCTTCTTTTCCTACATTACTGTCTTTCCCAGAGAATCCTGCCTTCTCATGATGTGCCTGAAGGAGGACAGCCAATTAATGAACCAAGTACTAATTAGCTAATTTGGCACTCATAAAACTGAAACAAATGACTTTTGAAATATGCTTTTTAAAGGCACTCTCAAAAATCTTGTATTTTGCGCCCTCTTCTCCAAAAATCCTGGTGTTTTGTCCAGAAGACCTTCTTCTTGTTGTTGTTGTTTAGTTGTTTAGTCGTGTCCGACTCTTTGTGACCCCATGGACCAGAGCACGCCAGGCTCTCCTGTCTTCCACTAGGAAGAGTTGGGTCAAATTCATGTTGGTAGCTTCGATGACACTGTCCAACCATCTTGTCCTCCGTTGTCCTCTTCTCCTCTTCACATTTTCCCAACATCAGGGGCTTTTCCTGGGACTCTTCTCTTCTCATGAGATGGCCAAAGCTTCAGGAGCCTCAGCTTCAGGATCTGTCCTTCCAGTGAGCACTCAGGCTTGATTTCCTTTAGAATTGATGGGTTTGTTCTCCTTGCAATTCAGGGGACTCTCAAGAGCCTCCTCCAGCACTACAATTCAAATGCATCAATTCTTTGGCAGTCAGCCACTGGTCCCATCACCTCCTGGCAAACAGAAGACGAAGATATGGAGGCAGTGACAGATTTTACTTTCCTGGGCTCCATGATCACTGCAGATGGTGACAGCAGCCACGAAATTAAAAGACGCCTGCTTCTTGGGAGGAAAGCGATGACAAACCTCGACAGCATCTTAAAAAGTAGAGACATCACCTTGCCAACAAAAGTCTGCATAGTCAAAGCTATGGTTTTTCTTTTAAGGATTTAAAAAAAAACTTGCATTTTGTACAAAGCAGCAAGACTTTCTTAAGACACAAAATAGAAATTTAGTACAAATGCCAAGGTTTTAAGACGGTTTGCAAACACTGCTTCTGAGTAGGGTTCTTTTTGCTTTCAAACAGGAGCGAAGGATGTCACCCATGGTCAACTGTTTCATTTGACAGCAGGTCTCATGTGTCAAAATGCTCTCTCTCTGTCACAGCTGAGAAAAAAAAAACTGCAAGTATTCATTTCATTCCTATCAAGGAGCCAGACTGGAGAGTGACCTTTGTTTGGGGCTGCAAGGAACAACTAAAATAAGTACATTTAAACACCAGCAGCTGATTCTGAAAAGGGAGATTATGACAACCGAAGGAAATATAAGCTTCCCCTAATGGAAGACAATCCGTTGAATTCCAGCCAATGGAATCATATAGATGAGACCTCGGAAGTTGAATGAAGGCACATGACAGAGTCAGACCAATGTGATTCAGTGGTTAAAATCTCAGGCTAGGACTCAGGAGACCTGGGTTCAAATCTTTACTTGGTCATACAGTTGACTGGTCACCCTAAGTCAGTCCCACTGCCTCATATTGACTTACCACAGGAATGTAGAAAGGAGAACATGGAGAAGACAGCCACGTACACTGCTGTTACTTCATCAGAGGAAAGGAGGGCTAGAAAAATAACAAATATATACATTTGAGATGGAACTTAGAGAATGTTTGTGGCTCTAAAGGTAAAGACGGTCCAGTATCACAGACTGAAATATACTGTAATTAAACGACTCAGGTAACAAGCCTGTCAGTGATATTTTCCACTAATGTTTTGAATGGCTCAAAACACATAATAATAACTCTGTCTCAAGGTTAAATGAATGACTCTAGTTTTTTCCATCAACCAAAAAGATGCAAGAGCTTTATAAAATCAGTCTGCTATAAAAACGATGTTACAGTGCTTTAGATTCCTTTAAAAAAAATTAATTTCCTTGAGTCCTCTGTTCAAAAACCCTTTACCTCAGATTTTGTTATGGCAATAAGCGAGGGTACCAAAAAAACATGACTGATGTTACCTTTTTAGTAGAGATAGGACATTTACTGGGCTCAATGGATGGCAGTAAACTCCCCACCCCGTCACCTCTGCTTGTAGGATAGGTCAATGGTTCCCAACTTTGAGTCCCCAGAAGTTCTTGGACTACAACTCCCAGAAATCCTGGATAGCACAGCAAGTGGTCAAGGTTTCTGGAAATTTTAGTCCAAGAAGACCTGGGGACCCAAGGACAGGAATCACTGGGATAAATGATAACATTTGCATCCAAAAGAATTTTGTGACTCCTTGAAATATCACTTAAGTCCTTTAATGTCTTTTAATAATCTAGCTCTTTTTGCCTGAGCAAGGCAGGAGCAAGAAGGCTGATTTTGGTTTAACAAAAGCAACAAAGCCCTAAGTTTGCATCCTAAGTTTTTATATTCCTTATAACCCCTCCTGTTCTTTAGAGTCCAAGAAGCTGCTTTTCTTCTTGAAGGCATCTGGACAGGGGAATTAGAAAGATTGATTCTATTCTCATCTCAGGCATTTTTGTCATGAACCTGTACATATTATTTAATCTCTCAATTTAACACTGTTGTATTGGATTTTTCATCTTCTGGGACCAGTGTGAAACTCAAGGCTCTCTGAAAGGTGACTCGGGTTTATTTGTCATTTCTGTGTCGATGTTGTTGTTGTTTTCAAGAATCCAAGAGGAAACTAGAATTTCTTTCCGGAGGTTGCTATGGAAAATATTGTTTAGGTTGCAGAATGTGTCTTCATTACAGATTCGGTATGTGACTTTGACAATTGGCCAGCTGTGTTGTGTACAAGGAAATAAGGGATTTTTCTTATTTATAGACAAAGAGAGGGGCATGGAGAGAAAAGATGAAGGTTCTTGGTAAGACTGCAGAGAAATGCATTTTCAGGCCCGTTCCTACAAGCTGGCCAGCTGCCTTGTAGACTCTTGGGTATTCCTTCTTTTGCGCTCATCCATGAAACTCCTTCAGCCACAGCCCAACTCCCCTGGCTAACCCAGGAGGGGAAATGGCACTTTTCTGATGAGACACCAGGGGGAGTGCAGTTTATTTATTTATTTATTTATTTATTTGATTTTTACCCCGCCCCTCTAGACCATGTCTACTCGGTTTCACATATGCCTTCCATCCTTTTGCAGTGAGTGTTGTCCTGTCCCTTGAATGCTGCCTGGACACAATCCTGGGACTGAACCCATACAAAACAGAGGCCTTTTGGGTGGAGGCTCACCAGTGTTTGTGGATTGGGTGCCTCCCTTTCCTTTGGGGACACTACTCTCTCCACTAAGGATGAGGTGCACAGTCTGGGCATATTGCTGAACCCAGTATGTCAATGGATACTCAGATAGCATCTGTGGTCCCCTTTACCTGCTTCCATCTCAGGCGGATTGCACACCTGTGCCCCTACCTTGAGACCAGCTCCCTCACCACCTTGATCCATGCATCGGTAGTCTCAGACTACTGTGATGCTCTCTGTGTGGGGCTACTCACGAGGCTGATACAGAAACTTCAGCAGGTCCAGAACATGATGGCCAGATTACTGAGTGTAGGAGATAGATACCAACACATCTCCTCCATTCTGGCTGCCTTACACTGGCTACCTGTCCATTTCTGTGCCGGCTTATAGGCGATGATGCTAACATACAAAGCCCTAAACAGTTTGGGACCTTGATACCTGGCAGAACGCTTTATCCCAGTGGGATCTGCCTGTCTGACATGTACATCCCAGGCCAGGTAGTTGAGGGTGTAAACCCTAAGGGAGGCCAGAAAGAAGAAGACAAGGAACTGGGCCTTCTCGATGGTTGCACTCCATCTTTGGAACCAGCGTCTGCCCAATATTCACCTGGCCCCTTCGGAATTGTTGTCTATTGTTTTTATTCTGTTGTGAACTTCCCAGAGTGGCCCTTATCCACATGGGAGGTATAACGAACAAACATCAGCCAGTATCCCGAGACCTGGCAAACCGAGAGACATAACAGGATGGTGGTTTGTTTTCTCTGATCACAATTTTCTATACAAGGATTTCAAGGCTGTCTCGTACATGCTCAAAGTGTGAATTTTTACACAGCTGGTTGAAGCATGAACTTACTCTATGGCCAAAGGCACTGTTGCTGCCAACTGACAGAAAGCATTTCCATGCAAACACCGTCACTGAAAGAGGTCATGGGCAATCTTTCCCTATTTGTCTACAAAGCGATAAAAGAGTTCTGTGGTTATTCCTGACTGCCTACGATAATAAACTTTTGTATGATCCAGGAAAACCAACCGACCAACTAACATCCAATATATTTCATAGCTTTCAGCGTCTCTGTTAATTACAGCAAAATGCAAAAAAACCCTGAAGTATAGGGGTTTTAAAAATGAAAACAAAAGCTATATTTTGATTGCTAAAATCTTAAAATACCTATGCATGTTGGGAAATGGTTCTGCTGATGGGACAGAACATAGAGCTTACATATGCACACATAGACCAACAGCCTGCACCTTTAGTACTTGTACTGTTGAAAAACTGGTTTAAGCCTTTTGTTTGTTAAGCCGCAGTGCCACCAAGGGACGTGGTGGCGCTGTGGGCTAAACCGCAGAAGCCTGTGCTGCAGGGTCAGAAGACCAAGCAGTCGTAAGATCGAATCCACGCGTCGGAGTCAGCGCCCGTTGCTTGTCCCAGCTCCCGCCAACCTAGTGGTTTGAAAGTATGCAAATGCAAGTAGATAAATAGGGACCGCCTCGGTGGGAAGGTAACAGCGTTCCGTGTCTAAGTCGCACTGGCCATGTGACCACGGAAGATTGTCTTCGGACAAAACGCTGGCTCCATGGTTTGGAAACGGGGATGAGCACCGCCCCCTAGAGTCGGACACGACTGGACAAAAATTGTCAAGGGGAACCTTTACCTTTACCTTGTTAAGCCACTATTTTTCTGCCAATGTACTCGAGGTATTACTCCGTGTGTTTGCTTGCACACTGCTCAGCACAAGCTTCCTGTTCTGTCCCAGTGCTACCTGGGAATTTACTTTCTGAAAGGGAAATCAAGTCTTTAAGGCCTAGCTTGGCTTTAAAGTCTTCTGGTTGAGGACTTTCTCCAGGTGAGCCAAATTTAAGTATCTGTAAAGCATCTGTCCGTGAGGTAGAATTATGGGATTTGCAGTCCCTAAAAATAAAAATAAAAAAACGAAAACAAAACGAAAAAAAAAATCATATCCCTACTAGAGAGATCTAGAAAGTATTCCTTTTTTTCCTTGCTGAAAATGACACTGCAATGCCGTAGTAACACACACCACATCAAATTGCTTTTCCAGATGGGGCAACAACAGGGATAACACCAACAGGCCTGCCGAAAAGAAAGCAGTGGCTAAAGCAGTCTGTAAGACTGTTGTATGGAGACACAGTATATAAATGTGGAAACATACATAAATAGTTTCCTAGCAGTAGCAGCTGTAAATGTTCATGAAATGGTGCCATTGCAAACACATCCTTCAAACCACTTGTGATTTGAGAGTGTTACTTTTGGAAGTGGATGAAAGGCAAGAAGCCAAGTCATTTGGGCCTGTTCCATTATTTGCAAGAAGAGCCGAATGATTTGTGCAAAACACGTGGGTTCGATTTCCATCCATCCAAGTCTTATCTTCGGCTTCATTCATGGAAAAAATGCAATTCGGGCAGATGCTGTTGCTCTTTTCCAAGCAAGGTCAAAGCATGCTAATGTCTGGCAGAGGGACTGAGATATCTGTGCCACAGATGAACCAGAATTCAGATAAAGAGTCTGCTAATATTTAGCAGGTGAAGTTTTTTCTTAATGGCTGGATTTCTGCCTTTAAAGGCACAAGAGTCTGGGTTGGGAACCAAAATATTTTAGTGCATACTCACTTTTGTTGTTGTTTAGTCGTTAAGATGTGTCTGACTCTTCGTGACCCCATGGACCAGAGCACACCAGGCCCTCCTGTCTTCCACTGCCTCCCAGAGTTGGGTCAAATTCATGTTGGTCGCTTCGATGACACTGTCCAACCATCTCATCCTCTGTTGTCCCCTTCTCCTCCTGCCTTCACATTTCCCCAATACCAGGGTCTTTTCCAGAGAGTCTTCTCTTCTCATGCGATGGCCAAAGTACTGGAGCCTCAGCTTCAGGATCTGTCCTTCCAGTCAGCACTCAGGGTTGATTTCCTTCAAAATGAAAAAGGTTTGTTCTCCTTGCAGTCCAGGGGAATCTCAAGAGTCTCCTCCAGCACCACAATTCAAAAGCATCAATTCTTTGGCAGTCGGCCTTCTTTATGGTCCAGCTCTCACTTCCACACATCGCTACTGGAAAAACCATAGCTTTGGCTATGCAGACATTTGTTGGCAAGGTGATGTCTCTGCTTTTTAAGATGCATGCTCACTAGTATTTATTTTATTTATTTTATTTATTTATTTAATTTATATGCCGCCCACTCTACCCAAAGGTCTCTGGGCGGCTTACAACAATTAAAATTCAATGGAATAAAATAAAATGATTAAAATACAATTAAAATACAATTAAAATACAATTAAAATACAATTTGGAAAAGTTACTTTTTGAACTATAATGTTCATACTCATCCTGACCAGGTTCCAATACCTCTAGATGCCCCCCCTTTTTTTGTCTGAGGAAGTGGACTTATCCACAAACATTCACATTAAAATGTAGCAGCTAGTCTTTAAGATGTCACAACACTTTTGTTTTCTTTATGTTTTTCTGGGGTTTTTTAGAAAGCATTTTTCCATAGCTGTGCATGCTTTAAGATGTTCCTGGATATGCTGAGTTTTATCTTGTTCCTTGTTCCAACATGGAGCATGTTTTTAGAAGAGGCATTCCTTCAAATGGTGAAAAAAAACAGCCTGCTTGTCATAGCATATGATTTTCTTCACCGATATACCTTGCATTTAGTGTGTTTTCTTGTGATTGCTTTTTCTTCAAAAAACCTTCGAAGATGAGACCACTGCAGCAATCTCTGGGAGTCCCAGAGCTCACTGATGGAGTTTTTACAATCTTGCATGCTGCCTTTAATAAGTTTGCTTGTGAGGGACTTTTCTGGGTTTGGGTGATTGTCAGTCTCCCCAGCATTCTTTTCCACCTCTGAATTCAAAGAGAGCCCTGCCTCTCTCCCTAGCGCCTTTTTTTCCTGTTCTACAGTTTGTTAGAAGCAGTCTGTAGTCTGTTGCTGAAAGCAGTCATATTTGTCAGTTTGCTGTTTGATCTGTTTAATTTTATGTAGTGAAACCGTTTTACCCTTTCTCTTACAAAAGTCTCAGAATGAGTGATTGTGCCTGTAAGTGCCAGTTGGAGGCACATGGTGGCGCTGCGGGTTAAACCACAGAAGCCTCTGTGCTGCAAGGTCGGGAGACCTGCAGTCGTAAGATCGAATCCACACGACGGAGTGAGCTTCTCCCAGCTCCTGCCAACGTAGCAGTTTGAAAGCATGCAAATGCAATAAAATAAATAGGTATCACCATGGTGGGAAGGTAACGGCGTTCCACGTCCAGTCGTGCTGGCCACTTGACCACGGAAGATTGTCTTCGGACAAACGCTGGCTCTATGGCTTAAACGGGGATGAGCATCACCCCCTAGAGTCAGACACGACTGGACTAAATGTCAAGGGGAACCTTTACCTTTACCTTTACCTAAGTGCTAGCTGATGAGAAAAAAGGGTGGGCTACTCTGGTGAACTTGAAATTATTTTGCCCTGTGAATCCCTGCACTTCTGCTGTGCATCTAGAGGAAATTAACCAGGAATTCAAAACTCTACAACATTCACTAAGAGTGGTCTCAATGCTCCATGGAAAGGTGGGAAGTCTTCCTCTATAGATCCTAATGAGTAATGAGACTACTCTACTGTAAGATTACCCTTACAGTAATTCCCAATGAGCACCAGGACCTTCTTCTTCAAAGCATAAAAATGTGGACCAAAACTTATATACCGGTCCACATTTTTGCCTTCTGTTCTTCTTCTGCCACTTCCAGAATCCAGTAAACAATACCAGTGTGAAAATGAGGCTTTTATGGCAAATGACAAGAGAAAAAGAAAATATACCCCCAGTCATGGTCCCTCCTCAGCTTTAGGGTTTACAGTTTCATTGACACTCTTGCACACATCGGGGGAGGCCAAGCTATAAAACTTGCTCATATTTCTACTCCACAGGAATTGGATGGGTTCCTTTTCCTCTAGATCGCTGTTAAAAGCAAAACAGGACAAGGAGACAGAAAGAAAACAAGCTTAAGTGTTGGTTTGATAGATTAGCTGTCTGGAAAGTAACATGTAAAAGTAGGTGGTTACCATGATTGGTCCTAACACCTCCAGTAAATGTGGTTACAGTTGTAAGTACATGCTTTAAAAGTAGTGCAAAAAACCCAAAAAAGTCAAAGCAACTGCTGTTAGCAACAGTGCAATGGTCATTTTTGAAGGACAGAGGTAAGCAACTCCTGGTGCTTCAGAGGATTTTTGGAATACAGCTCCCATCAGCCCTTGCTAAGGCAGCACACTGTTCTCCACCTCTGGTCTGGAAATTCTTTGGAAAAACTCTGTCATTTCTCTATTCGGTCGTTGTTAGTTTGCTGACACTATCTTGGATATATTGGATAGTTGTTAGTTTGCAAATACCTAGTACTTGAACAAATACTGAGTAGTACTGGGGGAACCATTAGACCCAAAAGCCTGCCTGTAACCAGCTGTAAACTCACCTTAAGAGGATGATGCCTGGCATTTATGCCATGAATTTGTGGGACATTGATTTATAATTTTTCTGTACTTTCCATAATAGAGATGGGGGTGTTCGTATTTGTATACGAATATGAATATCCCGCACAGCTGGACTGAATGGGAGTACGGTCCCTGTGGCCAGACTGTCCACTCACGAGTCCTGCTGTAACGCCTAGTCCTGATCATCCTTCCATTCGCCTGGAGCACCGCTGTCTTCCCGCTCAGCTGACCACTCCAGGAAGGGGGAGGGAGAACGAGTCTCCCTCCACAGCTGTCATATACGAATACGAATACCCCCATCTCTAATCCATAAATTACTGGTTCATGCCTGAGAAAGGGATTTTTAATCCATAAAAGTTTGCCTTAATTGTTTGGTTTTTTAAAAAATGATGTTGTGTTCTTCTACATGGGCATTGTGTCACGGCTGCATATCTTCCTTTTGGGTTTTTATTTGTTAGTTTGTGATTTCATTCTTTAAAAACTTGTTTTGGATTGAGTATACAGTAGGACCTCCGTATCTGTGAGATCTATATCTGCTGGTGCACTTATCTGCCATCTGAAAATATTTAAAATATTTTTAAAACATATTTCTCAATATGAAGTTGCCAGAACTGGCCACTGGAAGGAGGCAGATATCATGTTATGTACAGTGATTGCTATTAAAATAGTGCTTTCTATAATCTGCATTTTTGCAATATCTGCAAGGGAGAGAGGCTTGGAACTGATCCCTCATAGCTACAGGGGTCCCACTGTATTGAGCAGTGTCCAGAGCAACACCACATCCTTTTGATGAAAATGGATTATTATTTTTTTGTCGCCTTCTTGTATCAAGACTGTTTGTCCCCTCATTTATTCTCTCGGTCCTCCAGTCCATTGAAAATGGCACAAAATGCAGCTTAGAGAGACTTTTTTTTTCTTTTTGAGAGATGGGCAATCTCGACCTTTTAAAATAAGTACCATTTTCACAATCTACAAGCCGAGAAATAATGAAGGGATTGTTGAGAAGGACATAAATGACGCACGAGAGAACGTTACCTGTTAGGACCTGTCTCACACTCATTTGGGCTCACTCTCCGTCAATAAAATAAGTCAAAGGCTTTTATTGGACCATTAAAAAGCCCTGAACAGATAGTTAATTTGTTATTTAGGCTGTGCACTGATATATCATGGATGTTGTTGTTATGTGCCATCAAGTCCGAACTGATGTACAGCAACCCTCATAGGTCAGTATGTTATATAAGGCGTGGTTTCACCAGTTCCCCTTCCCCTGTCAAGTTTCCATGACTGAGCGGGGATTTGAAACCATCCCTCCTGAGTTCTAGTCTGTCATTCTATCCACTACACCATGCTAGGTGTAACATACAGCCCTGCTCTCACCTGTCCGTCACAGCTGGGCAGTGGAACATCAGCCAATGAGGGGACGGAGGGTGGTGCAGAAGGGGGAGGAGCTGGAATATATATAAGGGTGTGTGATGTGTGAGGAAGGGAGAGATTGAGAGTTAGTGATTAGCATGTTAGTAGGCCTGTGAGCCAAAATAGTCAGTGAGGGAAAAGTCTGTGTGATTTAATGAATGAGAAACAGTAATTTACAACTTGATTATCTACCTGTGATTTATTCATTTTATTTTATTATAACAATAAACAAGTTTTGTTTTGAAAGAAACACTTGTCCTTATTGAATATTAAATATAAGTGGTGGCAGCAGTTGAAGAGGAAGAGTAGTGAGCACTCCTGGAGGCCTGAGTTGGCAGAAGCTTGAGAGTGGCCCGCTACACTAGGTATCCTTGTTGTTCATAGTGCAGGAAAAAAACATATATGAGAGGCCTCACCCCACCCCACAAATTTCTCATTGTGGATAGTGCAGAAACAATGTAAATGAGATTCCGAAAAAGTCTTGGCAGATTCTTGTGCTTGGTCTGCTTCTTAAAGGTGCCGTCCAAAGACAGGGTGATGATGATGGCTTTAAACTGCACCCCGGCTAGCTCTTGGCTGGATTTCCCCTGCCAACTCCTCAAACAAAGGAGGGCCATTTAATCCGCATTTGCCTCTCCCCCACCCCCCAGTTTTCCACTACTTAGTGTCTTTGTTGACTACAATTGCATTAGTGCATAGAGAGGGGATTGGATGAATATGCGCGGTAATTAATGCTTTGAAAGACCTAAGGAGTCAATTAGTTGCCACCTTAGTGCCCCCACACATATGCTGACAATATTCACCCTCATCTGTTACTGTCACAGCCTATTCTCTGTCTCTCTGCTTTTGCCCATTTCCTCAGCTTGCCCAGAGCGGGCGGATTCCCTCAGGTATGGGCCTGCCAGCTGCGTGATTCTGAAGCCACGGTCTGGAACCGTCTGGGTAAGACTCTCATCGTGTTGAGATTTAAATAGGAGGCCTTGCTTTGGTTGCCCATTTTTAAGGGCTGTTGCTGAATTCCATATAGGCAGGCCGTGGTGGAGGCAGCTGGGTATCAAATCTGGTGCAAGACTGGGAGATGACGTGGCCTTTTCCTGCGCCGTTTCTGTTTAACCCATCTGGAATGTCACAGCCTTTTCAAACCATTAGTGAGGTGTGTTTCATGTTGGTGGGGCATTTCAGGAGACCGATATGCCACTGCTAGATTCCTTTGTCTAACAAGAATATGCCTTTTCATGCATTAGAAAAATGTAGTGTTCGCAATTCGCTTAAATAATTTGCACCTCCTCCATGGATGCTTTCTTTGCATGACAAATCTGGAGAGAAGTTGCTGTTTGCAAAAAAGACGAGGTTCCATGGTTTTTGCTCATATGAAGAGTCTCCACACAAACAGGATGTCTCCCTTTCGGACCCATCCGTTCTAGTGTGAAGAAAGCAATAACATAAAGAGTGGGACTGGGTACTTCCCTTTAAGAGTGTTGAGAACACTAGTCTCACACACCTGAATAACTAGGAACTTGTCACTCTTTTCTTTTTTTCCAATTTCTGGTAAAAATTCCTTTCTTGTTACACAAAAGAACGACAGAGGAGAACAGCTTCAAGTTCTGCAGATAGTCCACCCCTTTCTCATTAACTGTCATTTACAGTCTCACTAACTCACTTACTCTACTGTGATACCCCCAAAACCAACAGTGAGGGAGAGGATAGAAATGGAGCAGCAAAAAGATGTAAGAACATAAGAAGAGCCCTGCTGGATCAGGCCAAGGGCCCATCTAGTCCCGCTCCCTGTATGTCACAGTGGCCCCACCAGATGCCTCTGGGAACACACGAGACAACTAGATCCCTGTCTCCTGATCCCCGTCTGCTCCATCTGGCCTTTGGAGGTAAGCTCCTTCAAAGCCTGGAGATGGTACATCCCCATCATGGCTTGTGTTCGCTTGGGCCCATCCATTACATTTGGAGCAACATTCACTCAAATACCTTTGTCCTACGTCATTGAGCTCTGATGCCAGTGTAATAATTTTAAGTCCTATGGAGATATTTGTTACTTAGATATCCATTGATGCAAACACAATTCATTCTTATCCACAGTTATATTACAGACAACATGCGCAATTATAACAATAACAAAATGCTGCAATTTCTTTGCTCAAGATTCTAGCAACAGCACCAACACAGTAGTTGCTTGCAGAATTGCAGAGTTCAAGTCATGCAGAATCTCCAAAACCCTAAAATAAAGTATCTGTCCAATTTCATATACATGTATTCACTAGGTGGAGTCACCCTTCCAATATAAACATGGGCCTTAGCAGTCTAAGTGGCAACAGCAACTCCGGACTCTTCCACTCTTTCAGATTCAAATCTCTTACATCCCTGCTCTTTCTTAGTCCCACCCCTTTGGGATGAACCAATGTTTCATAGGGGATATACCAGCAGGAAATGAGGGCATAGGCTTTAAAAACCAACACACAGAGAGAGGACTATCTCTTCTTCCAGTCCTGATCTCCCTGAAATTTGCCTCCCTGCTGAGAAACCCAGGAAAGCATCACATTTCTGAGACACTTTAACCATGACCCTGGTATCTGCCAATCCTAGCTGAGGAAAGGGGGTGTTTTATCTGTAAATACCTTGTGACTGGAGAAGTGAGAAACTCTGCCCCAATATAAGTACAATAAATAAATAAATAAATAAATAAATTTTAAAGCCAATGAGCTTCATGCATATGTTAAAAGAAACACAGCACTCCCCAAATAGCCATTTAAAGGAGTATTTCCAGTGAACTAATCATCTTGGGCTTGAATAAATATCAGCCGCCAAGAGAATAACCACATTGCCCCAGCTCCCTCTAATGTTCTATCATTCTGTTTTATAATTACATAGCAAACCTACCTGGAGATTTTTATTTCTTTACCCAGTTATCAAAAGCTACTCTATTCATTCTGTAGCTATTAGGCCAGACTTCTGAACAAGTCTCTGTTTTCAATTACGACTTTTTATATACCTTTAAATTTAAATTAAAGGCCCTCAAAGTCTTGGATTGAGGATTCTGGCCCACAAACCAGGCTATTTCTTCTCAATTAACAGCAGAGGTGAAAGGGCCTTATCAAAGTTTATTTGTTCCTATCAAAGCTCCTTTTTGATCCCCTGAAAGGGATTGGCGAACACACAATTAAGAAATTCCTCCTCTGTTTCTTCCCCTGGAGGAAAGAAAAGCAACCTGCTAGGATCTATTAGCATTTCAATATATTTTTTTCACCTCAGGAAATGAATTGGCTTCCCAGCCTAATTTAGCAAAAAATATTTCATGCATATGAGTACCATGTCTTGTTTCAATGCCTGCCACATCGTAGGTCCGCGGCATTCCTTTCCGTCTCTTGGGGTCTCAGCAATCAGAACAGGGCACTAGGAAGGCCACATGTCTAATGGCTTCAGCTCTTGGCGCAGGCTTTGTGGTGCAATGGGCGTCGCGCGCCCCAGTCCATTAGCTCTTCTGGGTGCAAACAATCTGAACAGCCTGGACCTAGTTACATCCGGATGGACAGCAGCTCAGTGATAGCACACCTGCTTTGTTTGATAGGCAGAACATCTCAGATATTAGTTGTTGTGGGTTTTTTGGGCTCTTTGGCCGTGTTCTGAAGATTGTTCTTTCTAACGTTTCGCCAGTCTCTGTGGCCAGCATCTTCAGAGGACAGTACTCTGTGCTCTGGTGTAGTTGGCTTGGGAGTGCAGTAGATGGGTGATTAGTGTGTCTACCCAGCCACAAGGACAGGGGATCACTACACAAAAAAGACCAGCTAATGACACCCATCAACCACAGTGACAGATAATCTCTTCTATTTAGCACAACAATACACCCACAACAAGACACACTAATCACCCATCTACAGAAAAAGACAAAAGCCTATCTCACAGCCATAAATACTGCACTCCCAAGCCAACTACACCAGAGCACAGAGTGCTGTCCTGTGAAGATGCCGGCCACAGAGACTGGCGAAACTTTAGGAAGAACAACCTTCAGAACACGGCCAAAGAGCCCAAAAAACCCAGAACAACCATTGGATCCCGGCCGTGAAAGCCTTCGTGAATACATCTCAGACATTACTAAGAGCAAGGAAAGACCTCTGCTGAAACACTGAACAGCTGTGGCTAGATGGGCCAATCTAGTATAGTAGAGACTGCTGTGTTCCTGTATTCCCAACTGATCACACACCAAACACATTCATCCATGGTCAAGTTGGCCTACAACCAGGTTGGCCATTTTGCATTATCATAAAAGAGGCACAGCTTTGCCATAAATAAAAAGGGACATTTAGAAACCATTACTAAATTTAATGAATATCCAGTGTGGTATAGTGGATAGAGTGACAGACTAAAAAAAAAATGTAGGCATCCTTCAGTCTCGAGAGACTATGGTATCGTGCTCTGTATGGAGGTCTTGGAACAGTGTCTTGTGTGGCTGAGAAGGCCAGTTCGAGAGTGACAATCCCTTCCACACTGGAGACAAATCCAATCTGTCCTCTGTCCAGCTCCCTGGTTTTGCTTGTTTCGGGACTGCCTCTTTGCCTCGGTCTGCTGTACAAGTGTCTCTTCAAATTGGGAGAGGCCATGATGCACCGCCTGCCTCCAGGCTGAACGCTCAGACGTCAAGGTTTCCCATCTGTTGAGGTCCATTCCTAAGGCCTTCAGATCCCGCTTGCAGATGTCCTTGTAACGCAGCTGTGGTCTCCCTCGGGGGCGGCTTCCCTTCACTAATTCTCCATACAGGAGATCTTTTGGAATCCGACCATCAGCCATTCTCACAACGTGCCCAAGCCAACGTAGACGGCGCTGTTTCAATATTGTATACATGCTGAAAATTCCAGCTCGTTCTAGGACTACTCTATTTGGAACTTTGTCCTGCCAGGTGATACAAAAAATGCGTCGGAGACAGCGCATATGGAAGGTGTTCAGTTTTCTCTCCTGCCGTGCACAAAGGGTCCAGGACTCGCTGCAGTATAGGAGTGTGCTCAGGACACAGGCTCTATAGACCTGTATTTTGGTGTATGCCGTCAACTTCTTATTAAGCCATACTCTCTTTGTGAGTCTAGAGAACATGGTAGCTGCTTTCCCAATGCGTTTATCCAGCTCGACATCTAGGGAGAGAGTGTCAGAGATTGTTGAGCCAAGGTACACAAATTCATGAACAACCTCCAGTTCTTGCATGGAGATAGTAATAGAGGGAGGTGAGTCCACACCCTGGCACATGACTTGTGTTTTCTTCAGGCTGATAGTTAGTCCAAAGTCTTGGCAGGCCTTGCTAAAATGATTTATGAGTTGTTGGAGGTCTTCAGCAGAGTGGGCAACAATGGCTGCATCATCAGCAAAGAGGAAGTCCCGCATGCATTTCAGTTGGATTTTGGTCTTCGCTCTCAATCTAGTGAGATTAAAGAGCTTTCCATCTGATCTAGTCCGGAGATAGACACCTTCTGTTGCAGTTCCAAAGGCCTGCTTCAGCATGACAGCAAAGAAGATCCCAAACAGGGTCAGCGCAAGGACACATCCGCTTCGGATGTCAAAGGGATCTGATGTTGAGCCATCAAAAACTACAGTGCCCTTCATTTCCTCATGAAAGGACCTGATGATATTAAGGAGTTGAGGTGGACATCCAATCTTGGGAAGTATTTTAAAAAGTCCATCCCTGCTAACCAAGTCAAAGGCCTTTGTGAGATCTATGAAGGCCACAAAGAGTGGCTGTTGTTGTTCCCTGCATTTCTCCTGCAACTGTCTGAGGGAAAATATCATGTCGGTGGTGGATCTATTAGCTCGAAAACCACACTGTGATTCTGGATACACTCTGTCTGCAAGCACCTGAAGTCTCTTCAGCACAACACGGCCCAGCAGCTTCCCTACCACGCTGAGAAGAGAGATACCACGGTAGTTATTGCAGTCACCCCTGTCGCCTTTGTTCTTATACAATGTGACGATGTTTGTGTCCTTCATGTCCTGTAGTACTCCACCTTCTCTCCAGCAAAGACAAAAGAGTTCATACAGCTCAGTGGTGATGATCTCTTTACAGCACTTCAAAACTTCAACGGGGATGTTGTCCTTTCCAGGTGCCTTGCCAGAGGCAAGGGAATCCAAGGCCGCTTTTATTTCTGCTAAAGTTGGTTCACTGTCCAGCTCTTCCAAGAGAGGCAGGCACTCAATGTTATTTAGTGCCTCTTTCGTTACTACATTCTCTTTAGAATATAGCTCAGAGTAGTGCTGCACCCAGCGTTCCATCTGCTGTGCTCGGTCCTGGATGATCACGCCTGTAGTAGACTTCAAGGGAGCAGATTTCTTCTGTATTGGACCTAAAGCCTGCTTGATACCGTCATACATTCCCTTGATGTTACCTGTGTCCGCTGCTATCTGTATCTGAGAGCAGAGCTGAAGCCAATAATCATTTGAACATCTCCTGGCAGTCTGTTGGACTTGGCTACGAGCAGCTCGAAGAGCCTGCAAGTTGTACTCACTAGGACAGGCTTTGTATGCTGCTAGAGCTCTCCTCTTATCCTCATTGGCTGGAATCAGCTCCTCCGAATGGGCTTCGAACCAGTCAGCCGTCTTTTTGGTCTTCTTGCCAAATGTGGACAAGGCAGTGTTATAAACAGCGTTCTTGAAGTGTTCCCATCGTTCAGGTGCATTCGCATCAGCCGGGCCTGGAAGGGTTTCCTGAAGCACTTGGGCAAATTCCTCCACTTTTCTTTGATTGTGAATCTTGTTGATATCTATACGTGGCCTTCCTTCCTTTTTAGTGTGATAGAATCTCTTTGTTTGCAGTTTTATTCTGCTACACACCAGGGAATGATCAGTATCACAATCAGCGCTCTGGTAACTGCGTGTGATCGTAATACTAGATAGGCTAGAATGTCTAGTGAGGATCAAATCAAGCTGATGCCAATGCTTCGATCTTGGATGTCTCCAGGAAACTTTGTGTTGAGGCTTTGTATTAAAGAACGTGTTGGTGACACAAAGACCATAATAACAGCAAAACTCCAGCAAGCGTTGGCCATTTTCATTCATCTTCCCAATGCCAAAACGGCCTAGACAGGTGGGCCAAGAGTTGTGATCAGCACCAACTCTAGCGTTAAAGTCTCCGAGAATGAACAGCGGCTCTCTCTCAGGGACTTTTTTGATAGCAGCTGCCAAATCATCATAGAATTTGTCTTTCACTTCTGGAGTGGATGACAGTGTTGGTGCATATGCACTGATGAGGGTGACCAGTCCCGCTGATGCCTGGAGCTGCAGAGACAGGATTCTTTCACTCCCCACAGTAGGTGGAACAATGGATCTCAGCAGAGTATTTCTGACCGCAAAGCCAACACCATATTCCCTGGTCTTGTTCAATGGTTTTCCCTGCCAGAAGAATGAGAAGTTTTTTTCCTTGACAGATCCCATGTCTGGCAATCTCGTCTCTTGCAGGGCAACAATGTCCATCCGCAGTCTACTCAGTTCAATGTCGATAACAGCTGTCTTGCGCACGTCGTCTATTTCCTGCAGGTTGTCAGAAAAGCCAGGGGTCATTGTCCGAACATTCCAGGTTCCCAGCTTTAGGGCAGATGTTTTCTTCTGATTGTTGCATGGTGCAGGGTTATTGATCTGTTTTTCGGCTCTCCCACCATCAGAAGTAGCCCCTGGCATCATGCTCTATGCCAATCGAGCAAAACGTATAACCAGAAACTGCTAGTTCCTGTGTTATTTCGACACTGTATGCAAAGCTGGAGTGTCCTCTCCAGAGCATGAAGCCTGGGTAGAATAATATGGAGGATAGGCTGTTACCCAAGCAGCAAATCCCCCCTCTCCACGTCACTGAAATAGTCCAATGGAGAGGCAAGAGCCAATACAACTGATTCCAGCAACGTTGCAGGAGTTGGCAGAACAACACGAACTGTCTACGGGACTCCGGCTCCGGAATTTGCCTCGAGGTTATCTCCTGAAGCCTTTTCCATCAGTGGATATAGCCACAAGGCAGTGGAGGTTTGAAATCAGAGTTTTCCTTCTCTTAGATGGGCTGCCTTACATGGCTGACGAGTCTCACCTACCCGCTCTGCTCCATAATAGTGTGGAAGTATGACCCTACTCCTGAAACATTCCTGCCATCAGGTGTGTGAAATGCTATTTGGCTATCCCATTTAGCAGATTAGAGTAAAAAACAGAATGAGAGATCTCACCAACTAAAATGGCCCCCAAGCACAGCTCCCTCCTGCCTCCGCTTCCTCTTCAGGAAAGGGGCTTAGAGCTCCTGCTGGCACTAATTTAAAGGCAAAGCCACGCCCCCTCAGACCATGCGGTCAAAGTGACAGACTAGGACTCAGGAGATCTGAATTCGAATCCCTGCTTGGCCATGGAAACTCACTGGGGGTTGGAACTGGTAAAGCCACTCCTTCAATATT
Source organism: Pogona vitticeps (assembly GCF_051106095.1). NCBI lineage: Eukaryota > Metazoa > Chordata > Lepidosauria > Squamata > Agamidae > Pogona > Pogona vitticeps. The sequence continues at coordinate 342,997,696 of NC_135783.1, forward strand.
AGGCTTACCTGGAAAACCCTATTAGGGTCACTATATTTCAATTCTGACTTGACAGCACATAACAACAAACTTTAAATAAATTACTAAATGGAAATACAGTAGAAATAAAATTTCACAACAGGAAAAATTATGACAAAGTGGCCTGTTTAGTTGCTCACTTCGTTGCCCAGGGATATTTTTAAGTTTCTGTGCTTGCTTTTGTATGTTCTTTATCTTTAAACTGCCCTTCAAAGAGAGGGCATCTTCAAAGAGAGGACTGCCCTCTGACAGACCTGTAAACTGAGGACGATCTACAAAGTAGCCCAATATCATCCTACATTGCCAGCAGGGAAAAAAATGCCATACTTTACCTAGCAAAGGGCAGCCTGAAGGTTAACAACACCAGTGCACAAGATGGTATCCTGTAGACCATCTTGACTGTGGACACTGGTGTCGACAATATTCAGCCTATATACTGTAATCTTGGAACTGCAGAGCTGGAAGGGACTCTATGGATCATCAAGTCCAGCCCCTGTCAGGGAGGCACAGTGAGGAATCAAACTCTCAACTTCTAGCTCTGCAGCTAGATACCTAAGCCACTGAGCTATCCAGCAGATCCATATACTCACCTTCAGTTTGAGTATCAGATGGGCTCCATGTATGAATTTTCGGGAAACACAAGAGGGAAGGTAGAGTTAAATTCATGGGCATGACCTCTCTGTGGGTTTCTCATAGACCACTGGTTGATAGCCACTATCTGAACAGAATGCTGGGAGTGAAAAGGCCTTTGTCAGATCCAGTAATTCTCCTTTTAAGTTTTTATCAAAACTGAGATGTAACTGGTTAAAAGTAATATAATAACTTGTCACAACTGACTTTTGGGGTGAGTGATGCAATTAGAAATGACTAACAGGTGCACAGAGTAAGATTTAGTTATTTCAACATTTTCTTTGAAGAAATTTGAGGTATTTTGAGTCATTTATCAGGTTTTACATTCTTATTTTATAAACCCTAAATCTTTAAGGGAAGTATTCTTTAGTTTTTATATAAATATTTTTGTATTTTGTATTTATGCAAATATATTTTGTGTACTCATGTGAATATTTCCAGGGCACAATATAAGAACTGGATATTAGAAAACATTACTCTGCATTTTTTTTCTGTCCCGTTGAAAAGACAACACAATATGGCGCTAATAACTGTTGCATTCTGAACAATGAAAACAATCACAGCAACCTGGATGTAGAGAGTAATGAGTACTGCAATACTTTTCATTTAACATTTGGAGCACAGCTTATGATGAAGTGATTTCCACTTGACTCTCTCCAATTCCTTTATTATTGAATCAGTTAACCTACAGATGGTCAGGATTGAAGATGGGCATGAACAGCTAATAACAGTTCATCCTTTGGATGATCAGGTGTTGAGTGGTCCCGGCCCCACCTCCTCCAGTGGGCACCCACTCAGAGACAGCGTCCTGGCTTCCCTGTCCCACCTCCTCCAGGTGCTCCCTCTGTGTGTGTGTGTCTGTCAAAATGGCAGGGCTGGGAACTGCCGAACACCTATTTGTCAGAATCTCATCTGGATTTTTGGGGGGGAGGGGGGTGAATTTTTGAGAATTATATTTGTGGATTCCCCCCACAAAACTCTTGAAGAATTTCAATCCATTAATATTTAGTACCCTTTCACAGCCTCCATTTTGCCATCAACAAAGATGGTGGTGGTCCTTAGGTGTAGCAGAGCCTCAGTGCCTCCCTGTGAGGAGGGCACAGACTGCCTGACTGTGTCTTGCAGAAATGTGTTTTTGCCACGCAGCGACCTATAAACATTCATTTGGTTTTCCAAGCAGGGGCAGCAATCAGGAAGAATTCATTAGGGAGTTTTCAGGCAATGTCATACGCTCTCTCCCGCAGCAATGGCACCATCATTCAGCATTCATTAAGCCCTATTTCATGTCGGAAACAATGAGCTGTGGAAATGCTGTTAGCAGAGAATAATGGAATAAAAGTGTGTTTACATATTGTAAATACTTTCTGCTAGGGGTCTTGACTGATTTACCGTCGGAGAAGATCGAAAAGTGCACACTTGTCACCTGATCTGTGCTGGCTGAACACCTCGATTAAGTACTAAATTAGAGACGAACAAACTCAAAATTGGAATTTTTAAGTTGCCTCCGACTTAATGGCTTCAAAATGTCAATGGTTTAATTATCGCATTGTTTCCAAACGAGTACCGTTTGTTCAGGAATGCCGCTGTTTAGCAAGAGTTTTAATGTAATTGGATCAGTGTAAAAGTCATCCTCTTTTATTACACCAAAAGTTTTTAATATCCTTTTTCCATGTCAGCAGCAGCAACAAAAATATCTCTCCTTGCTTTGCTTTTCTCCTCCTTTCCCCCACCCCTTTTAAAGAGAATATGTTTTCAAAGGATTTTTCTTGGTCCTTGTGAATGTTACATTAAAAATGTTTTCAGTAGGGTTGGGAGCCACTAAGAAGAAAATGAAGTGCACCAGATGTCCGAGAGACATGATCCTTGGAAGCACTACATTCATAATAATTGCAAAGCAAATTCTGATGCATTTTGAGTTCCCTCCAAAAAGCATGAGAGAATGTTAATGTCTCCTTCCACATATATTCTTTTTGGCCTTGTTCTCAGGGCTTAACCACTGAAATGATGGAATTTATTTATATTATTTGTACTATTTATGTGCCACCTTTTTCCTCATAGGCAACCGAACATCACTCACAACAATTAAAACTGTATAATAATAAGTTTAAAATATGATACAAAATTAAATTTAAAAAGCAATCAAACAATTAGACATTAAGAACTGTTGGCGAGCTCAGTGGTTTACATACAAGTTGGGAGCTCGATTCCCCACTGTGCTTCCAGAGGGTCCCTTCCAGCTCTGGCATTATAAGATTATTAATAATCAATATCAAAATCATGATTTAAAAATAATTTTTTAAATATTTTAAAAAGTACTCAAAAATATTTACATTTCATAAATAGGTAAAGGTAAAGGTTCCCCTTGACAATTTTTGTCTAGTCGTGTTCGACTCTAGGGGGCGATGCTCATCCCCATTTCCAAACCATAGATCCAGCGTTTTGTCCAAAGACAATCTTCCGTGGTCACATGGCCAGTGCGACTTAGACACGTAACGCTGTTACCTTCCCACCAAGGTGGTACCTATTAATCTACTCGCATTTGCATGCTTTCGAACCGCTAGGTTGGCGGGAGCTGGGACAAGTGACGGGCGCTCACTCCGTCACGTGGATTCGATCTTACGACTGCTTGGTCGTCTGACCCTGCAGCACAGGCTTCTGCGGTTTAGCCCACAGCGCCACCACGTCCCCATAAATAGAGCCTTTCCTATATTATATATTTTCATACCTTGTGACCTGCATGTTTTTCTTTCTTCTGAGAGTTAAAAAAAAACATAGCCAGCTCCTTAACTAAGGGATGGCTGGCTTTTGCATTGCCAATGATCATTCTATTCTTTTTGTAACGCCCTGTGGTGGACCTATATTTTGTCACACCATCTGAGCATGTCGCAATTGTATAGTGGTCAATTCAGACGTGCTTGTGGTCATCATGACTATCCCCACAACCTTGGTTTGCATGGAGAGGCTTAAAAAAGAGTCCATATTAACAAAAATCCAGATCAACCAAAAAGGATCCAGGCTTCTGTAAAATAAATGATTCTTATTTGCCCATTCAAAAAGTAAACTCATAAATTTTGCGTTGCAGCAAGAACACATTGCAACGAAGTTCCTAAGAAAATCCATTTCTCTCCTGATACTGAGAGAATTGCAGTTAAGCTCAGAAGGAACAGAGACGCCTGAGGGAGAGGACAATGTCACAGTCTTGCGCCTCGGAAAGTTCCAGGGTTTCACCTCTGGGAGCCCCAGGTTTCATCCCTTTGTCATAGCCACAAAGTGGTCTGGTTCCATTTTAAGAAGGACACCTACCATCTTCTAGTACAAACTCCTTATAAGAATTGTAACACCAAAGCTGAGAGGAGGTAACAGAAACATCCTTTATCAGCTGTACTGAATGTTTGGGGCTAATGGGGGTTTCTTCATTTCACAACAACATTGGCTGGTGTGGTGTCAGCTCCACAGTCAGTCTGACATTTGCTCTAACCTTTATTGACTTACAACAGCCATCCATTTCCTCCTTTAGCTCTCCTCAGCATTGAAATCCAATATAAAGGAGACAGATATGTAAGAAGGCTTTGAATAATGGGGCAGCCTCTCTCAAACAAGAGTTTCAGCATGCTGTAATAAGAAAGAGTCTTTTGTTGACTTTAGCCCAGTAAACATGCACAGTAAACGTGTTTTGGCAAAGATCCTTTATCTCTCTTCATTTTCCCTTTAGATACTGAAGAAAATGACTCACATTGTACAGTTGTTGTTGTTTAGTTGTTAACTCATGTCTGACTCTTCGTGACCCCATGGACCAGAGCATGCCAGGCCCTCCTGTCTTCCACTGCCTCCTGGAGTTTGGTCAAATTCATGTTGGTTGCTTCGATGACACTGTCCAACCATCTTGTCCTCTCTTGACCCATTCTCCTCTTGCCTTCACACTTTCCCAACATCAGGGTCTTTTCACCCAGTCACTGGCATCAATGTGGACTTCCCACTCCTTGGACAAACACTCACTCAGATGAGGAGGCAGGTCAGGGAAGTCTGTGCTGCTGGTGGTGCCTGGGTGATTGCCCAAGGAGGCAGAGAAGGGAAGCATGCTCTAGCCAGTGAGTGGGTGGTTGCCTGAGGAGGTAGGGGAGGGAAGAGTGCACCATCCACAGAACACCTGTGCAGGTACTGGGCTGAACTGGGCTGAACCACCAAAGCACAGTTTGTATCCATCTCTACTCATACCATAGAATCTACAAACTGGGTTTTCACAACATTATTGTGCAGATCAGTCATGTCCAGCATTTGGTATTATTTCTAGTCCCTGATTATACTTCTTCACTCCTGCGCATCTGTTGCTAGACACACGGTTACTACTCACAAACTAATGGAAGAAACTGGAAACACTAAACTTCCCCTAAAATACAGGGCCTATATAATAAACGAATGTCTCTAGGTTTTGTAAAGAATCTGTGATACAAAGTATAAAAATACAGCTAACGTTGTATTACCAGTCTCTGCTTTCTTCTTTCCCCTTTTTTGAAGCAACAACTTTTTTCTTGACGGACTTGCCTTCAGACAAAAGGCAAGGCTGCAGCTTTAATGAAAATTTAAAAGTCAATGAGACATGCACTGAAAAAAAGAGAGAGAGAAAGAGAGAAGAGGGGGAGAGAGAGCCATGACCCAGGATGAGAATAGTCCAATGAATAAATTCAAACCATTTAGAGGATGTTTGGAAAGATCAGAAGGGCACCTTTGCTTGCAGCATTTTAACGAGCCTTGGAGAATTAGCAAGAGGCCTGAAAAATGAACGGCAGTGGCAGAGAGTAATTCAGTGGCGATCACTTGAGGGTGATGAATGAGGATGTGGCGTAGCCTCTGCAGAGAAGAATCATCTTTTCTAAAACAATTGTGTTTCGTCTGCGTGGGAGAGAGAGACATATTACAGTGGTGGCACAGTTGGGGATTAATGAAATGGTCTTGTGCGACACATCAGAATTACCTCACTGGACCAGAACAAGGAGCAGATCATCTTATGCTTCCAACAGCAGCCCGCCAGATGCTGAGAAGGAGGCATGTCAAGTACAAGTTAGGGGAAATGTGTATTTGCTGATATTACAATGTTTTCCCTCCAGGCGCTTCATTCTTTCAGAGCACAATCAGGCTTGCAAATGAAGCCTGTGTTTACTTGCCAATGACCAATCACAAAAAAAGAATGCAACCTAAATGGCTGAATGTGCAGTGAGGCCAGCAATATGATGTTAGTTATCACTTTAGGGAGTTCCACTCTATTCATGTCCAAATTTGGTTTTCTACCTTGGACCAAATGTTAGTACTCTTGGACTTTGTTTGTTTTTTGTTTGCTTGTTTGTTTAAGTACCTGGTATTCAGAGCTGGGCTGCCGTTCTGCATTCAGCTATTAAGACTAATGAAGATATTGTGCTCAGTGGTAAAAAGCACACATTACATGTAAAAGGTCTCAGATTCAATTCCTGGCTTATCCAAGGAAGGCAATTCATGAACTATTTACTTATTGATATTTCATCCTGCTCCAAGATTAATTTTTTTTCTTTGAGGGGAAGATTTAACAGTTGAAGAAATGCACGTAAGAATGCACACTGATGCAGAAATGGGATGTGATTAATGTAAGATCAGAAAAAAATGAGAAATAAAGAGAAGCTGAAATTGGTGAAGTCCCCCCCCACATTCAGAGGCAAAGGCAGCTCCACCCCTAAAGAACAATATTTTATTTTTCCAAAACCAACACAACCCTTCTCTTGTGCACATATCCATGGTAAGATTTGCTCTGTCTTGTGAAAAAAAAAATCCATCTCCAGATTTCAGCTATGTGGAATGAAGATTAATGATCGTCTTTGGTATTGGGGCAGAATGAGCAGCCTGATATGAAGGCAAAAAGTCCAAGATTACTTACAGATAGCCTTCAGGGTTTTTTTTAAGACTCAGTGCTAGGAAAGCATAAATGTTTCTGTGCTGAGTGCTAATGATGTGAAGAAATTTTGACTTGTCTTTACTGGCAAATAGATATGGTATATGGATCACTGATGGATTAGAAAACAAGCCACCTCTGCATGTGTTTCTACTTTTTCACTTCCCCTGACCCTTCACAGATGATCAGAGGAAGTGCTTAATTGACAGCTGATAGGGAGCTGCCCAGAGTGGCCTGGTTGCCAGATGGTGCGGGATATAAATTCATATAATAAATAGGGCTACAATGGTTTGTTTGCTGTTTGGACAGGAGGAGCATGCCAAATGGCTCATTGTTCTTCCCTCAGACTTGAACAGATCCTTTGTACTGTAGCACAATCCACCCCACATCCAAAACAGCCAATCTAGACGAATTCTAATATACCCCCAATGAGGCAGTTGTCTCAGCCACTAGACCAGTGGTTCTCAAACTTGGGTTCCCAGATGTTCTTCGGCTATGGCTCTCAGAAATCCTGGCCAGAACAGCTAGTGGTGAAGGGTTCTGGCAGTTTTAGTCCAAGAACATCTGGGGACCCAAGATTGGGAACTACTGCACTAGAACAAGATAATCCAAAATGTACATCTCTCCTCTGAGGACATTTGATACATAACCTGCGATGCTCCCAATGTAGCCACACAGCCTAGTTTCACATTGGAAGATGACTCTCACACCTCTACTTCCACTGACAGCTAATATACAGACTGGGTTTAATACATCTATTCACTCCATTTTTGTCTAAGGAAGTTAGTGGTTCCCATCTTCTCCCATATCCAGGATTCCAGATCTTTGGGAGAGGCCCTTCTGTCCATCACCGAAATAACATTTGGCGGAAAGGTGACCCAGGGCCTTCTCTGTGGCTGCTCCCATTCTGGAATTCCCTGCCACTGGATGTCAAGTTAGCGCTATTCAGAGATGTGAATCATCAGCATTCCACTAGTATTACTAGCTGAGGGATTCTGCCAGTTCTAGTCCAAAAAAAAAAAAACCTTCTTCGATCCATAGCTCTATTTCCTTTTTGCCATCTTCCACCATGCACAAACTCATTTGGGTGGAGACTAGCTTTTGATGTTTAAGCTGGTTTCTGCACTGGTGCTGGCTGGATAGCTCAGTGGTATAGGTTTCTGGCGGTGGAACCAGATTCTGGAAATTCTATTCCCCACTGTGCATCTCAGAAGAGGAGACAGCCTGTGTAGCCTTGAGCAAGCTGTGCAGTCCTAGGATGCCCCCAGAAGAAGGAAATAGTCAACCACTTCTGAGTACTCTCAACCCCGAACAATACTGAAAAAGTTTGCCATAAGTCAGAATTGACTTGACGGCGCATGATTATTACCAAGTGCATTGACAGATGTTTCAAGTCATGCATGCTGCTTATTCCTTTCTTGGTGGACATGTTTTTAATTCGTTTGTTTCATTTTCCAAGTATAATTTCATATTTTATATTTTACGGTTTGTAGCTTCCTTGAGCACTACCTGTGTTGGAAATACAGGACGCAGATTTGAAAACCAAACAAAAGTGACATCACATCTAGCTTTTCCTATTCTCCCATAGTCTCCTTCACCCATGGTATCTTATGGCACCTTCATGGCCACATTGTGAACCAGGGCATGTCTTTTTATTAGTTTAATGTACTGTAAGTTAAATAGATGCAACAAGGTAGCCTTCAGACAAAGGCACGGGAGTGGGCGTTTTAACAGCACTGTACAGACATGCGTCCCAGCAATATAATCATTAAATTTTGTCAAGTGTAAAAGAGAAATGACAAAACATTAGCCTGGAGCAACTTACAGTATAAATGCCACAATGAAATGGCTTCAAATGGCTTCTTCTGATATTTACTTCCTCATCTCAAGGTATAATGATTTGGCTTCATCTCTTTGAAGGGCACGGGTTCATAAGTTTTTATGGAGAAGGAAGGATTAGAGGATTTCACCTTACATGGTAGGTTCCTGCATCTCCGCTAGAGATTAGAGCAGAATTTCTAATCAGGAAGAAATGGAAAGATTACAAAAGTTATTGTAGAAATCTAGGGGGGGGGAGACACGGAAGGGGCATGTTATGCAGAGCTCCAAGCTACTGGAAATGTATGGATGTGATTCCACATCACAAAGACTCGTGGGTTGTGTTCAAATGGGTACCAGAGATGTTCAATATGCACCATTATGCAACTCACAACAACACAGATGTGGAAGCTGATACTTGTGGATTTGCAGCTATTGCTGGCACATCCCAAGTGACTGGTGCTGCCCACTGGAGGCTGAAATTGAGATGGGCCCTGTATCTCATAAAGCCCTACAAGACGGGATTACTTCTGCCATTTGAAATAAATCTTGTATGGCATCCATCCCATATACTAATAGGAAGCTGTTTCTAAAAGTATGGATTCTCCAGGTACCCAAAACTAAGCCTTGGCTAAGAGCCCCTCTCTGCTAGGCTTCCTGAAAATATTCTTTCCCTTCAATAAGAACCATTGTTGCTCTTGCAGTTTCAAAAATAGCATTGGAAGGGAGGGCAGAGAACCTCCCTCCTCTACGTTCATCTACTCTGTCATTTTAAAATGTATTTTTCCTACTGATGCAGCGCTATTCTAGATAAACGACATACATTGGTGGTATTATGTCTACCACGCCAGGTAGATGACTTGCTGTTTCGCTATGTCACTTACTTTAACCAATAAAAAAGGGGAAGTCACTGCGACCTGTTGAATGACATCCATGGGAAAGGATGAGGAAGGGGGTAGGAGGAGAATCTCTTTAATTTAGGGGTGGGCAATTAATTTCTATAGGGGGGCCACATGAAAAATCTGAACTGTGTTCAGGGGCCGAACCAACTTTACTTAAAAATAAAATGAAACAGTGATGTTATTATTGTTTTTAATTTAAACTTGTTGATCTTCACAAATACTAAAGAGGTTTTTTGTGGTATGTTAAAGATAAGCAACTTTAGACAAAAAGCTGTAAATGGTTTTGATGTTCAAAACTGTCCACAGGCTGGACAGGAGCGGCTCGCAGGCCATATGTGGCCCATGGGCCGCACTTTGCCCAGGTCTACTTTAATTGAAAGGGAGACAATGATCCAAAAACCTGTTTGGGCCCTTCTCTTAGGAGATAAAAGTCAATGATCACGCTAAAAATAAGAATGTTTCAACTGTAAACAGACCACTTCAATTTTCCTCATCTAGATTTGCCCTCTGAGGAATGATTACTCACAGAAATAATTGTTTTACCTCTTCTTTTGGGTGGCTGTTATGTTGTGAACCACCCACAGGTGGTTAAATTGGTGGTACATGAAAGAAAGAAAGAAAGAAAGAAAGAAAGAAAGAAAGAAAGAAAGAAAGAAAGAAAGAAAGAAAGAAAGAAAGAAAGAAAGAAAGAAAGAAAGAAAGAAAAAGCACATTGCTCTATTTAATTCAGCACCTAAAATCATCTCGCCTTGGCAATGTAAAGACCACTTGTGGGATTCTGGCCAGGGTCCTCTTCAGATGAAATTGATCATGCAATGATCACAGCACCAGTGGTTTGACTTTAATGCAATTTGCAGAAAGAGGTATCTGGGACACCATCACTTGCTTGCTTGGAGTAGGGATCTTCACTTACACAGAGGCTTTACATTCTGCAGTCGATGGACATGATTCCAGCCCCTGCTGTCGCCCCCACAGGGCTTTGAGCATCACACCCTGAACACAGACAGTGTGAGCTTTCAAGACAGTTGTTGGCATTTTCAAAGGAAGAACCAAACGTTGTAAACTTTTGTTCCTTCTCCTAGGCACAGCTAGAAGCCACTCAGAGTAAAACCCGATGGCCGATGAACCCAACTGAACTCGTACTCCCATTACCTTTTAACCCAACATGCAGACTTCTGCCCCCCCCCCCAATACCTCCAGAAGAGCATCAAAAGGCTTTTGGGCAAACAATTTATGGAACGGGCCCCTAACGGGATCTTGCCCTGTTCCTTTATTAGGATTAATGTTTTATCCCTTCCTGGCCATGCTACCCAAGTCCTTCTTGGTCTTTGAATTGACCCAGGAGAGGTGATGCTTACACTTCTTGGACCATGCTCAGTTCTCATTACAGGCGAGTTGTTACTCTGGCTGCATCTGCATGATCCACCCCAACCTCACTCACCCAAAGAGCAGCAGTCCTCACATAGGGATGGGCATGAATTACTTTGTGCCACTTTGTATGAAGCGTCCTGTGCAGCACCTGTGCTGCTACACATCCCCTCCCCCCCAGCCAGCTGCCCCCCACTCATAAGATTCAGTGCACCACCAGGGTCATAGAATCATAGAATCACAGAGTTGGAAGGGACCACAGGGGCCATCGAGCCCAACCCCCCTGACATGCAGGAACTCCATCAAAGCACTTCCGACAGATGGCCATCCAATCTCTGTTTAAAAACCTCCAAAGAAGGAGACTCCACCACACTCCAAGGCAGCCTCTTCCACTGCTGACCAGCTCTGACTGGAATCTCTTTTCCTGTAGTTTGAAACCATTGCTCCTTGTCCTAGTGTCTGGAGTAATGGAAAACAAACCTGTCCCTTCCTCGACATGACATCCCTTCAAATATTTAAACCTGGCTATCATGTCCCCTCTTATCCTTTTTGCAAGGCTAAACATTCCCAGCTCCCTAGGCTGCTCCTCATAGGACATGGCTTCCAGACCTTTGGCCATTCTGGTCGCCCTCCTCTGGACACGTTCCAGGTTGTCAACATCCTTCTTGAATTGAGGTGCCCAGAATTGGGCACAATACAGTCAACCCTCAACTTACAAACGGCTCGAGTTACAAACATTTCGACTTACAAACCACTCTGATAGAAAAATATTGACTCGACTTGCACACTTAGATTCGAGTTACAAACAAAAAAAACGTGTTTGAGGTGGGGAAAGCATGAAGTTTGAACTTTCAGTTAACCGTTGGCCAGTGAAGAGGGTGCTTATCTACTTCCTCGCTCTTCCCAGCGTTTTGAGAGTGGATTTGGAGACAGTATTCAGACTGCCTGGTACTGCCTGGTACTGCTGGTATTGCCTTGTACAGTGCGGTACAGACTGTATTTTTATTTTTTGGCGCTTTTTTAATTTTTGATTTTTGGATTTTTAAAAGGTGTTTTCTCCCTCCTTTGCTGCCCCCCCTTCCCCAAAAGGTGCTTGTATTGGCTTGTCTTGATTTAAAAGGTGCTTTTCAAGGTGATCTGTTGTCTGAAAGGTGCTTGGTTTTTTCCAGAAGGTACTTGTCTTGGCTGAAAATGTGCTTTTCAGGGTGTTCGGTTGAAAAGGTGTCTGTTCCCTCCTTCTCTCCCTCATTTCTTTTTTTTAACCTAAGTCATCTTAGATTAAAAGGAAAAAAAGAAAGAAATTCTGCCCCTAGTGGTAGGAACGGATTAACCGGCTTTGCCTTAGTTCCTATGGGAAATGCCCCTCAACCTAAGAACCAAAAACAGCCGGAACAGATTAATTGGTTTTCAGTGCATTCCTATGGGAAATGCTGATTCGACTTACAAACTTTTCGACTTACAAACTGCCTTCCAGTACGGATTAAGTTTGTAAGTCGAGACCCCACTGTATGCCAGGTGAGGTCTGACCAAAGCAGAATAGAGTGGTACTGTCACTTCCCTTGATCTAGACACTATACTCCTATTGATGCAACCAAGAATCGCATTTGCTTTCTTGGCTGCTGCGTCACATTGCTGGCTCATGTTCCATTTGTGGTCTACCAAGACTCCTAGATCCCTTTCACAGGTACTGACTGGTGTCTTCCATCCTATATCTGTGCAGTTCATTTTTTCTGCCTAGGTGTAGGACCGTACATTTCTCCCTGTTGAAATTCATTTTGTTAGTTTTGGCCCACAACTCTAATCTGTCAAGGTCATTTTGAATTTTAATCCTGTCCTCTGGGGAATTAGCAACCGCTGCCAATTTGGTATCATCTGCAAATTTAATCAGCATACTCTCTATTCCTTCATCCAAGTCATTGATAAAGATATTGTATAACACAGGGCCCAGAACAGAACCCTGAGGCACCCCATTAGTTACCTCTCTCCAGGATGAAGAGAAGCCATTGCTGAGCACCCTTTGGGTTGGTCAGTCCTCCTCTGTCACCAGTTGCCCAATCCAGGCAGAAGCCCACGGTTCCTGCCCTGCCTCCTCCAGCAGCTGTCCACTCAGACAAGGAGGCAGGATGGGGCTTCTCCCTGCACAGCCATTGAAGGACAGCTGCCAGGGGAGGTGGGGCATGACTCAAATGACTCTCTGATAGAAGGTTGGGAAATGCAGTGATGAGCCCAACCTGAACAACTCTGCAAGCCGAATCACAGGACTGCATGGCTATAGCCATATTTTGCCTCAAAAATAGATCTGTGATTTTTAGAAGCTTACATTAAATATCTGTGTGTTTTTGACTGGCCAATGTGATTACCACTGCTTACAGTTAGTGAATCATGGGTGATCTTGGTAATCACAATAATTTTAGAACTGCAGAGCTGGAAGGCACCTTATGGATCATCAAAACCAACCCTGTCAAAGAGGAACAGTGGGGAACTGAATTCCCCAGATACCTAACCATTGTGCTATCCGGCAGTTCACATGATACGGAAAATCCTTTACTGAACCAACTGTATTTTTGCCAGTGCCCCTTACCTTTCCTGATTAAAACTCGCTTCTTAAGCACCCAGATAAGTAAACAAAACATTCTTCAAAGAGAGAGTAGTTAAAATCGAGTATAGCTTCGTGTTTTTCTCCTCGAAGCTCAGCTTTCAAAAATCAATGAGATGAGAAAGGTCTGCTTCTGATTTAGTTCTTTCGGAACTGAGACCATTGTGGGGATTAATGGCAGGTATAACAACAGAAAGGTGCGGCCTTCTTCGATCCGGGCTTGCTAATGCTGCTTAATGCCTCCATCCATGCTGTGAAGTCAAGCAAGAGGTCTCTAAGAAACCTTCCCTAGTTCAAGGGAAGTCCTATTCAACCACAACTTTCCAGATAATAATAAGGGGTCCCCTATGCATTTTTGACAGGATGTCAATGTGAGAGGCCTTTGATCTGCACGAAGCATGCCAACCTTTCAAGCAGCTGCCACAGAAGGAGGGGAGAAGTAAACCCACTTTGACAACACAGAAGAAACCCTCACCATCTCTGATTACAATTCTAATATCAGAAGTAAAAATGGTTTCAGGATGAAATCTCTCTCTCTCTCATTTGATCATGTTGGTGTTAAAGTTTTAGTGCCTGAAAACGGAGGCTGTCCTGCTTTGGGCACATCATGTGAAAGCAATATTCCCTGGAAAAGACAATAATCCTGGGAAAGGTAGAAGGCAGAAGGAGAGGAGGAAGACCAAATACAGGATGGACTGACTCCCTAAAAGGGACCATGGGCTTGGGTTTGCAAGCGCTGAGCAGGGTGCCTGAGGGCAGGTCATTTTGGAGAGCGCCATGCAGTCCTGCTCATTCATAGGGTCACCATGAGTAGGGCGTGACTTGTCAACACGGAACAACAACAACAAAATCAAATCAAGCTTAAATTCTCATAAAAAAAAAAAATCTAAAATGGAGGCTATTACATTTTGGGCATATCCTGAGAAGACAAAACTCACTTTTGCAAAAATAAGTGTTACTTTTATTGACCACCAATCATCTAACAGTACAGTGGCTTCCATGAGTTAAAAACATCGCTTTATCAGGTTTGTACCGTGTGAAGAACTTAAAAGGACAAACATCCATGGCATGATGGATTTTGCCAGGAGATTTGTTCTTGGGTGTAAAATCCAAAAAGTTCTTGGCAAGGTGGAAATTGCCAGGCATGTCTCCCTTAGATGTAACTCGGGAGACTGGTTGCTGTTTTATGGTTACAGTTTAGTCATTTAAGGCTTGAGTGTAACAACCCAGTTCTCCAAGCAAAGAAGCACAGGCCATGTGCACACATCCACCTCCCTCCCCCCCCCTCTCTCTGTGTGTTTGACACAGAAAACCTGACTCCTCCATCTGAGAATTGGGGTGATAATTTAGTAAAACCGCTATTATTTTATTTACTTTATTTACTTGGCTTTTATACCGCCCATCTAGAGGAATCTATTCTGGGAAGTGTAGCCAACTGAGGCCAGTAAGCAGTAAGGAAAGAAGGTGTCCTAACATCAGGTGGATCCATTCGGTAAAGGAAACCCTGGCCTTCAGAAACCTCAGCAGAACTGTTAGTGATATGATGATGTTTTGGAGAGGGTCAATTCATAGGGTCACCATAAATTGGAAGAGATTTGGTAACATATAAAAGCAACGACAACTTTATACTAGCATAGAGGCTGTATTTGTGGGCTTAGAGTGGTTAGGATCCGGACCTATGTATGTGTGTATGTGTGTATGTGTGTATGTATGTACTGTATGTGTGTATGTGTGTGTGTATGTATGTATGTATGTATGTATGTATGTATGCATGTATGCATGTACGCATGTATGCATGTATGCATGTATGCATGTATGCATGTATGCATTTATTTATTTATTTATTTATTTATTTATTTATTTATTTATTTATTTATTTATTTATTTATTTATTTATACCCCACACCATCTGGCAGCCAGGCCACTCTGGGCAGCTAACAACAACAAGATAAACAACACAATATTAAAACACAATAAGAATAAAATAATGCAAACATTCAACAGATACGATAATTAGTAGGATAAATTAAAACAGATGGCTATAAAGATGACAAAAAGGATGATAAAAATTTCCCCTTCCCTTTTAAAGTTGTTCTGCTGGTGGATCTTAGCTGGCAGAGCAGTTCT